>NC_136269.1:36903582-37001082 GCF_964187855.1 Myxine glutinosa | reverse complement strand
TTTTATTTATTTGTTTATTTTATTATTATCATTTAATTTTATTTATTATTTTATTATTATTATTAATATATTCATATATTTTGTTAATCTCTTTATTTTTATTATTTATTTATTTATTATTATTATTAATTGATTTATATATTTTATTATACTTTATTATTATTACTATTAATTTATTTATATATTTTATTATTCTTTTTTATTATTTATTTATTATTTTTTGTGTTATTTTTATTATTATGAATTATTATTATTCATTATTTATTTATTTATTTTATTATTTTTATTATTATATTTTATTTCTTATTTTGTGATTATTTTTATTATTTATTTATTTGTTTTATTAATCATTTTATTTTTATTTTATTCATATCCAGTATTGCATTGAGTTTGACACTTCCTTTTTTACACAAAGTGCGAGTATAGATATATATATATATATATATATATATATATATATATATATATATATATATATATATATATATATATATATATATACTCACACTTCATATAAAAAAGGAAAAAAAATACATATATATATGAATGAATGATCGTTTTAAGGCCATTTTCCCCGCTAGAGCGGGGGTTAGCCTTGCAGGCCCCATGAAATCATGGTTCCCTGTTTGAGGCAATGTTTTTATGGCCAGATGCCCTTCCTGACGCCAACCTTTGGTCATGCTCCTATGATGCGCAGGGATATGGTGTACCTATGCTGAATCCTGGTACACACCGTCATCATTCATCCCCGCAAGCTGGTACTCAATTTGCCGACCTCTGAGGGATGAACCAGGCTGGGTCAACCCCCCTGGCGTTAATTCAGCGATCGATCGGGCTTCGAGCCCAGGATCCTAGGATCCCAAGACGGCACCCTAACCGCTAAGCCAACACCAGGCTCTATATATATATATATATATATATATATATATATATATATATATATATATATATATATATATATATATATATATATATATATATATATATATATATATATATATATATATGATTCCATGGTAAGATCTCCAACCTTTAATTGAACAAACAATGACTCAACGTATATATTTCCGCACACAAATATGTGGCAACGTACCGGTGTTTACGTACCGGCGTTTAATTCATATATATATATATATATATACATATTATATATATGCGTTGGGGAAGGCTGACTGCTTTAGGTATGTATACACTGCACACATCCCTAGATCCTTCTGCTGTGTTACATGCTCTAAAGTCTAAAACTACAGCTTCTACCGCTTTCCTTAAAAAGTCACAAAATCTTATTATTCCAGCAAACGCTCATACCTTATAATTCCCAAAATTGAACAGCACCTGCCACTTCTCTTCCCGGGTGCAAACGGTCGTTTCAGCAGTCACCTAATTTCAACATCATTCCATATTAACGAGTAAAGTGAAGCAAGATGGCCACCTGTCCTTAGAGTCCCTTTATACAGAGAGTTACGACATGACGATCCGGAAAAATACGGTCACGTGACTCAGGGAGCCATTTTGGAGCCAAATTCGCGTTCGCTTAACTTCTCGCGTTCGCGTGTTATGCAAGTACAATCGATTCGACTACCTACGGAAGCCTTAGTTCACTGAAAATGCCGGGTCGTTGTGCATTTGGATGCACAAATAGACATGACAAGGGTTTCAAGACGTATCTCCCTTCGGATCCCAATCGACGTAAAATATGGGAGAACAAAGTGAGCCGTGTGGGCTGGAAGCCGGCTTCGTCTTCAAAGCTTTGCGAGGTCGGTCAAGTTACTGTTCAGTCCCGTTCAGAAAGTAAAGTGAATTATTTAACTTTCACCTTATAGAGACTACAAGTAATTCCCACAACAAGTAGTCAATAGCTGTCATTGTATCATAGTGAAAACCGTTAATTTTTTTGTTTGGAAACATTGGATACTTTGCTTGACGGTACATTGTACTGTATTTTCTATATTTCTATTTAGAAAAAGAACGTTCAGTTCACAATGTGCCAACAGTTAGATAATAGCGAGTATTAGGAATCATTGCTAGAGAATGGTTATGATTGGTTATGTTGTAAATTCAACAGGGCTGAACAAAAAAGAAGAAGTCTCTGTTTGGCATTATTGTGTATTCGTGCATGCATATTTTATTGTGTATTCGTGCATGCATCTTAAGAAATAGCTTGCCCATGTAGCATATCCACTTACCCTGTATTTGGTGTTGCCATTTGTTTTTTTCAGGTGAACACAAAAGTTGTCAAAAAATTCCACATAATGCAATGAAAGTTTTAATGATTGTAAAAATAAAAAGCAGGAAGTTGCTATTCATATTGGGGTCTCACCCCAAGGAGGAAGGGGGAGGGGGAGGAGGAAGGGGTGGGGTGGGGGGAGGTGGGGGAAGGGGAGGGGGAAGGGGAGGGGAAAGGGGAGGGGAAGGGGGAGGGGGAAAGGGAGGGGGAGGGGGAAGGGGATGGGGAGGGGGAGGGGGGAAGGGGAGGGGATAGGGTGGAGGGGGAAGGGAGGGAGAAGGGTAGGGGGGAGGGGAAGGGGAGGACGTAGGGGGGAGGGGAAGGGGAGGACGGAGGGGGGAGGGGGAAGGGGAGGGGAGGGAGGGGAGGGAAGGGGAGGGTGAGGGGGGAGGGACAGGGGGGAGGGGGAATGGGAGGGGAGGGGAGGAAGGGGAGGGCCAGTCAACAATGACGTTGCCATTCTCATGGTAGGAGAGCAGCACAACAATCGCGACATCGTCCTGCATCTTCGCAACGACAGCACGAAGCGGATTTGGAGACTCACCGATCCTGTGACGCCCTCCAGTACCGGCGTTGCCGGGCAGGGGAAGGGAGACCCGTATATTCCCAACCCGTACATTCGCCCTCTCGACTCAAGCTCACTCAGACAAAAGCCTCGCACAAATTACACCGTGAAGGCCCAATGGCCATGTCTATGCCACAAATCAAGTACGTGAGCGAGTCTGGCGCACTGAATTGAAAATATATAGAACGCTCATACTCCGTGAAAAGTGTAGCCGCCGTGTCGCCATCTTGGTTAGCACGATTCGACCAACTCGCTTCGCGGATCTCATTTGTTTTGAACGTGTCCCAGATTTTAAAAGAGAGACAACTGTTAAAATGCCATTTTGTGCGGCAATAAACTGCTTCAATCGGTTAAGGAAGGGTTGTGGAAAGACGTTTCACAGCTGTTTCAAAGATGTTTAATTCATTTCGCACAAAATCGACAAAAATCGACACAAAACACGATCGCACAAAAGGTGAAAAAACGCAATCGCTTTTCGCTCTGAATTACGTGTAAACGTGTGATGGAAATCACCATCGCCCAGCATCGAGTGCCAACCAAGATGGCGCCCCGTAGCTGCATCTCCACCTATGTGGGGTGAATGGCAATGGTCATTCTATATATTTTCAGTTCAATGGTCTGGCGGCGAGTATGGAACATCACGTCACGTCACATGGAACATCACGCTGCTCTGGCACCGGCTGAGATTCCATGTATAATGTTCTTCGCTGAAATGTGCTGAGGTAAATATGAATAAAAAATATGGATCTCGTCAAATATTTTTAGGTAGGCCATGTCCTTCCCAGGCTCAATGGCCATGTCTATGCCAAATATCAAGCACGTGAGCCTCTCCGTTTAGGAGTCTATCGGTAACATACACACACACACACACACACACACACACACACAAACACACACACTGTGTTTTATTTATATAGATATGTCCAAGACCGAGGAGGTTGTAGACATCCTGACTCCTATGTTACTCAATTTATCTTTCGTGTTTTTTTTAATTTTTTTATTCGAGGATAACTCTCTTTCAGAGACACGACTGGATATTTTGCTTGTGGGTGATGTCATCAATTTAGATTGGGATTGGAAGCACCGCTGATGTCATATATGGCCACGGATTCTAGGTATGATTTAGGGTTATCGTGTTTCGATCAGCAGTGTTTTGATAAGTAGTTTTATAACGGACAAGCCCGAAAGCACCCGGCGTTGCCCGGGTTCTTTTTGAATGAATTTGCTACTATAATTCAGCTTTTACTCGCGGCCATAGAAGATTGACTACGATAATTCAGCTCAGCTTTTAATTGCGAAATGGGCCCAGCCCGGCCGAAGCGGCCTCGACCGGCCTCGCCACCTAGCCTATAACCTTCCCGGAGCCCGTCCCGGCATTTTTAGTTATTTTTGAATGAATTTGCTACTATAATTCAGCTTTTACTCGTGGCCGTAGAAGATTGACTACGATAATTCAGCTCAGCTTTTAATTGCGAAATGGGCCCAGCCCGGCTGAAATGGCCTCGACTGGCCTCGCCACCTAGCCTATAACCTTCCCGGGGCCCGTCCCGACATTTTTGGTTCTTTTTGAATGCATTTACTACTATAATTCAGCTTTTACCCGCGACCGTATAAGATTGACTACTATTATTCAGCTCAGCTTTCAATTGTGAAATAGGCCCAGCCCAGCCTAGGTGGCCTCGACTGGCCTTGCCACCTAGCCTATAACCTTCCCGGGGCGCGTCCCGACATTTTTTGTTTCAGAAGTCTCCTCCTATCTTTCACCGTTCAGGAGATTAGCGCGTGCAGACAAACAAACAAACAAAAACTTTTTTTATATATATAGATAAAAAGTTTTGAAATTCGTGAATCAAACCTAATTGGTTTATTGTTAATTATTAGTTCCACGGTGATCAAAATGGAAATCGCCATTGTGCGGATACTGTTTGACATCGACCAATTGTGTTTAATTCGCAAATCTCAAGACTACCTACACAAACGATAATACCTTATTCACTGCAAATAGTAGTTTGATTGCAAATGGTTGAAGACATCCATGTGACAAATCTGTGTATATTCAAGCGTACGGTGGCAGCTAACAATCAACCCCCAAGCTTAGTCTGTCCAGGCTAACTACGTCACATGATGTAATGACGTATTATTTCAACATACAAAAATGCACCTGCAGATCGAATCGAATTATTGTTATTTTTTTTCAACTTGCGTTAGTGTCTGTTTTCGGAACCAATGGAGCATACAGCGCTTCTCCAGTTACAAATGCATGATTTATTTACCTGTTGAACCGTGTGTTTCTCCCAAAGGACAAAGCATACAGCCAGACACCTTGAGGAGGTGTGATACCAGATTCTTTATAATAAGCTATTATATAACAAGATCACAGGAACGACTCAAAGTCTATGCAAGAGACAACGCTGCAGGTGTAATTTTCATAGTGCGCCCTTTGCGATCTCCCGCTTCTTCACCTGCATGGTGCAATGCGTCTTCCTCTCTCCACCAGCCGCTGGCTCAGCCACCGAGACATCTTTGATAAATGATCTGAACTCGGGCCAAGGAAGAATTCCATAATTAAGAACGGTAAACTCTGGAGTTTTTTTGCTGAGCAAAATACATTTTGGAAACCAATCTGAAAGTCCTGCAGATAGCACAGACCTATGAGGTATTGACTTTCATGTGTAGTCTGATGTGACTGTGTAGGTCTGTCCGCATGCGATATTTGTTGCATCTCGTGAGGAAAAGCAAAACAACACAGATCTGATGAGGTAGCGACAGAAATTTTATAATTATATCATAGTGTGGTCGTTGAAAAAGACTTGCAACTACCCCCTTGAAAGTACTACAGAGTACTTGCAACTATACCCACATCCTGAATGAATGTCATCATTCTCACAACTTCTGGAAACATCTTCAGGAGCCACTTTTCTGGACCTCTTGCAAAAACACAGTTGCAGGTTAACTAATTTTTTACAGGGTCAAAGGTTCATGCTGGAGTTGTTGCACATGCAGACAGAGCCTCTCACCTGAGTGTGAGGGTGCAGGAGACAATTATTGTCCCCCTGCATTTTTCCAGGAGGGGAATGGGGCAGAAAGTGCCTCATCACGCGGATGCCCAAGAAGGTCTGACAACATTCCTGAACTAACAGAGTGTAAGAGGTTTCTAGAATGCATCATAACATTTGACTGCCAATAATTTTGGCCTTGCAAGTGTTCCGGAGCCTTTCGGAGGCAGACCTTAAATTTCCTCAAAAGTATTCGCCGATTCCAATTTGTCCTGTATTTGGTCAATTTTCTCTGCTATAAGACACCGCAGGTATCTTGCAGTGAATGACGCTACCTGACAAGCCTACGGCTGCTGTAGAGCTACGTGTAATGCGTTAGGTTAGCGAAAGTGCTGTGCACTACCACCAATTGATATTGATTGATAATTCTCGGTATCGCGATTAATAAAAATAATCTTAGCGCATGTGGGCGCTATCACTTTTTGGCAACTTTTCCTGGGCAACAGCTGACTCGTGCACTTCCGCTTTGATCCCAAACCTCATGATCTAAGTGTAATTCCTCTGTCGCTTTTTAGTTCACTGGGAGGCCTCAATTTCTTCTTCAATTTTTCCAACTAGCTGTTTATCTCTAGAATCAGCAAGAAGAAAAATACATAAAATGTCAAAGCCCTCGTGGTTTTAGCAATGGTTCTGTCGGGAGTTAAAGGCCGCCAGTTGGCCATCTTTGGTCGGATTACAAAACAAAATCTTCTGCATATGTACACTCTTATTTATTGTCCTTGTGCCAAGTTTGAACAAAATCGGTCCATGCATGTCTGAGAAATGGTGGGGACACGTTTAAGTAACAAAATGGCCGCCAGTCGGCCATCTTGGATCTGATCTCGAAAATCAGATCCAATCCATCGGCCCCGTTTTGGGTGAGGGATGCACAGTGTAGTGAGTGAAATTCATGGTAAGGGAAAAGTAATGATTATGAAAGCGTTTGGTGCGCATAAAATGTTGATATTTGGCATACACAAACCTTACGCGCACCCGCTTTCCCCGGAAGACAGCTGGTCAGCTGAACAGGCCTGAATGCCACTTACTCGTTGAGGGGCTTTTCTGCTATTAGTGATAGCGAGAATTAAAGGGGTGAGGCATGGTGATGCTATGTCGATGCCCTTACCCTTGTCTTTTCGTGATACGAAAGACAGACTGCTTTAAAATGTGAAAAGCGTCATCTTTAATCGTGAAAGCAATTAACAATTAACAAAACGCAATTAACCCCTGTTAATTCAACCCAGATCCACTTTTTTGAAATACCAACTTCTTTCCTGGAATTCCTAACAGTGTCCATGTGTTTTTTTTTTACCTCTCCCACCCCCCCCCCCCCTTCACATGCCTCCTCCCTCCAAGCCCTCTCCCTCCCACAGATCTCCCAATGTCCCTGCTCTCCATCTTGTCTCCTGCTCCCTTTATCATATATTTTATGTTTTATGTGTCAGTTTGTCTTTTTATGATCAATGTTAGCTCTTACACGAGCCTCAATCTAGAATACAAAAAAAGAAAAAGAAAAGTATTTAGATGCCAGACATAGTCTTTCAAGGACTGGTCATTCCAGAATTATTATTTTTTTTGAGAGAATGCCCAAGACAGCAAGATATTTTGCCCTCAAATAAACGATCCTACCCCTCTTTGCCCTTGTACCGCTCCAGCGTTCCTGGGACAGAGACACCAGACAACACAGGGCTTGATTTCAGACAAAAGTAGCTGGTGACCTTGGGGGAAATGACGTAATCTCCCAGGAGCGGTATGGGTACGGGTGAAAAGATCTTGTGACATCACTATCCTCTTTGCAACCAGTGGGGCAACTAAGGAGAGATCTCACCCCTATCTCCTTCAACCCACAGGGTTTTTCTCTGAAGAGGTAGCACATACCATTATGAAAGTGGTATTTATGTGACAGCCAAGTTTAGAATCAAACTGCTGACCTACAAGATCCAAGATAGACCTCTAACCGCAATGCCAATGGTAAAATCGCTAAGGTTATCATAAAAATGCCAGTTTCAAGGAGAAAGGCGCAGTCGGTATGGTGAATCATGTGTTTCAAGTTAACGTGCTCGACGTGGTGCCATCAACGTGTTCCATGCACAATGAACATGGCAGGGAGTGACGAGGTAGGGGTGGCCCCAACCTGTCCACCAGGTTGCATCCGAATCCTTCAATAACGTTTTGATACTTCCTGCTCAAAACCAAACAGATATGTCGTTCATAGCATGACACTTGCGAAATCCAAATTAAACTATGGTTGCCATGGAAACAGCAATTTGGCAATTTAGAAAATTTCACCTATCACGTGATTCTTTGTTATGCATAACATATTTGACCGATACATTTTGAAATTGCGTCCTAATATGTTGTTTGCATGTTTCAGATGGTGTTGAGGTCTGGTAATAATCCCATTTGATTATAACGGGGTGAAATATTTGTCATGGAAACCGTTAACACATCAAAACAGCACAATCGATCGATCAGCTTTTTGGTGAACGAGGTCTGTGACGCAACATGCAAATCTTGTTCAAATTTAAAGTTAATAGGATGAAAATTGATTATTTTATGTGACCTTGAACTTTGACCTTTTGACTTCAAGCAATCTAGGCTTCAGTGACCCAATATGCAAACCTTGTTCAAATTTCAAGCTAATCGGAAGAAAATGGAAGATTTTAAGTGACCATGATCTTTGGCAATTTCAGCTTTTGACCTTAGAAACAATATGCTTCCAGGTTTTGATTGGTGAACCGAATCCAGTGACCAAATATACAAATTGTGTTCAACCTAGTCGAGCCTCAGTGTGGGTGGAGATTGTGCATAACAAGTTGAAAAAATATATGGGAAATGGAAGTTATAACGGGTGGAAAGTCAAAATCATAATTGTATTGAGAAATTTATGAAACCTCCCACCCACATTAGGACACCCGCTGGGACCCCAAAAGGTTACACAGAAAGTTCTGAGATGACAGACAGAAAGACATGGACTCCTGCTTTATTATATTGATACACATGTCTGCGTATTGCAAACAAATACTTTGTTTGGCTTAATATTCAAACAGTTGTTGAAGCATGCTCTAGTAAGTTGGTAAGCGTGGTATAAAATTATGGAGACAAAGTTCTAAGTCCAAATGGATAATTTGTAAATGGTGGAGGAGGTGGCAAGGATGAGGCGACTGAGTGCAGAATGTGGGAGGCAGTGGATGGTTAAATTTCCATTATAATTACCACCAAAGATGGACAGAGGTTATGTCTTCACCCCAGTCTGTTTGTTCGTCTGTCTGTGAGCAGGATATCTCAAAAATCTATCAGGAGGAAACTTGGTAGAGGACAGTTTGGGTATGATTCAATTTGGTGAAAATCTGGATCAGAATACTAAAATTTTAATTGATCCTTCACCATTCATAAATAGGGCCAAAAATTATATATATATCTATATATATATATATATATATATATATATAAATATATATATTGTTGCGGATATGAGGATTGTGTTTTTTTTATTGTGTTGTATTGTATAGTAAATTGTTGTAAATATCACCCTCTGTAAAATGTAATGATTCCTTGTAAATACCTCCGTAGTGTGAAGGTCAAAGGGCATCTCGGTAGTTATTCCATAAACACCACATTGCAGGACACGATAAAACCCTTGTTCAGTAGCTTATATCTTATTATGTGTCTTAGGGTAAGGCTGTGTCTCCCATTAATTTAAATACTCCATTGCACCAAGTGAAATAAGAGTAGATCCCCTTTCATTTCATTTGAATGGCCAACTGCATTTTGGGCGGTTTTCTTCAACCACCATTGGCCACGAGGCAGGGTTGGGAAAGAAGGGCGTGTCTCCACCTCGTCATAGAGGGGAGGAGTGAGCCAGCCCCGAACAACCAACTGAGCACGAGGGGTTTGGTTTGAGAGGGCGGAGGAAGAGCGTTTGGGGGAGGTTCGCAAAGGTTGAGGGGCGGGGCCTATATAACACGCCGCGGGGTGTCCCCCAGGAGATGGGCTGCAGAGAAGTGAGAGAAAGGCTGAGCTGAGCTGCGTGGAGAGGTACACGAAAAGGAAGGGTCCAAGAGAAAGCCGAGGAGCTTTTACGAAGCAAGCTACACGAGAGATACAGCAGAGGAGTGCAGCCCCGTTTCAACCAGCCGCTTGAAGCCCTGATGGTGTGCGCTGTAAAGTGGATTTACAAGGAGCCGCCGGCCCCCCCGCTTCCCGCCCGGAGTGGACCCGCTCGCTGTGCCCTGTGATTCCACCTGCTCATCCTTTCCAGCCATCCCTGCCTGCAAGTTCCCCATTTTGCCTACGTGCGTTTGTTTTGTTTGTTCTGTCCTGGGTAGTAAACTAAGTCAGTATAAGCTAGTAATTTGCACTGTGTCACCTGCGTCTCATGTCCCCTGTAAATAAACGTGACTGCTTTCTTTTTGCTTATGTGTGTAAATAATAATAAACCCAGTTACTCTTCTGTAGGTCTTCTTCCTCTTTGCATTCGGTCGCTTTAGAGTTTTCCAGATTGAGTAGCTGTGGCGCGATACGGCCAACGTTTGGGTAAATCCGGTGAATCGGGGAAGAACAGTTCGGCCGCGGTTATACCTCCGCTCGGTAAAAAATAACATCCTAATCCGCGGACCGTAACAAATTGGTGTCAGGAGTGGGATACGAGGCCCGAAGCGCGCTTAACGCACTCAAAATTACAAGCAGCTGGAAATTGTTTTGTTTTTAAAGGAAAACCCGAATTTTGAAATTGCGCCATGGCTGGTCAAGGCGACGGGATGTCGGTGGGAGAGATAAACGGGGTAGAATCGACCCAGGACCCCGGGGAAGAAGTGGGGAAAATGGTGGAGGAGAGTAAAGAAGGTGTGGTTGAGGGGGTTTCAGGCGCGCAAAATGGCGCTCTCGCGCACGAGGTTATGGGCGCGCAAAATGGCGCCTCGCACATGGCTACGGCGACCGCGCCCGCGACCGTAGCAGTGCCACCGGTGGATTCGAACCTTTTTATGTTACAAATGAGGGCCCTTATGGAGAGGCTAGAAGCCAAAATGGGACAATTGGGAAACCAAATTGAAGCAACAACGAACGGAATGAGGGCCGATAGGGAGGAAAGGGAGCAGAGGGACAGAGACCGCATGGTGGGCGAGAGGGTCCCACGGGTGCACGAGGAGGTAACGCGGGTCGAGAAGCGCTGGTTGAGCGAAGCGGAGGAAAGCGCGGGTACAATGACGGGGGTAGAAATCGCGACACGGGGTTTGGAAAAGCCGGCGACCGATGAGGTAGAGGGAATTTTATTAAAGCCAATGGTCGTCGAGGTGAGTAAAGAAAAAGCGGAAGTGGGCATTGAAATTGAAGAGACCGGGGACTTAGAAAACCACTCGCGGCCGGAGGAGGTGATGGAATATATACAAGGTCAGTGCTCAACTCATAATTATGTGCTCACTAACCAAATAAAGAGTTTGCAGGTTTTGGTGCAGGGAGGAAGAAGAACCCCGAAGGTGAGACGTGCTGTGTATTGTGCGGGGAGATTTTGTAAGAGGATGTTTGGCGACAAAAGAATTTTCGCGCGCTTGGGATCGAGGAGGCATCCGGGCGTTGGTGAAGGGTCCCGTGTGAGTAAAAATGGCACGCGTGTGAGAAAAAAGTGTGCGTCAAGGGGTGAGCGTGTTACGAAGCGCGAGTGTGAAACCGAGTGCGAGCGAGAATGCACGTCGGGGTGTACGGAGTGTGACACGGAGAGTAAGGTGGTGGTGGAATGTGTGCGAGGAAGCACACCTGAGTTGGTGGTAGCGCGAGTGTGGGAGAGCCTATGTGAGCGCGTTAGTGGGTGGATGCCAGAGTGCACGCCCATGGTGAGTGTTACGGAGGACGTAACGGAGGAGAGGTGTGGACTGAGGTGTGCGCAAGAGTGTGCGCGAGAGGTGTGGTGTGTAACAGGGAGAGCGTTGGTGGAATGTACGGACGGCGTTGGAACGCCGGGTTTTGTGAGGGTGAAAGGGGTAGCGTATGCGTGTGAGCATGCCGGTGAAGCATCGACGGTAACCGGGTTAGCAGTTAGAGCGACGGATAGCCGATGCGAGCACTCGGTGCGAGGAGCCCTTTGTTGGATGCAGGGCCCGGCGCGGATCGAAGCTGCGTCGTTTCTCTTCGAAGCGTCGTTGCCGATTCGGGCTTGGCCCCGCCCCGCACGGTCGAGTCCGGGCCTTGGCGGGCGAGGCGACCGGTACGGTTCAAGGGCGAGTGGGAGGAAGCGGAACGGTGCCCCCTCGCGGGGACGGGGTTCCGACCGGGGGAGATTGAGTCATCGGGCCCGGGACCGCAAGGTGCCGCGCCGAGATGGTGCGTGGAATCTCGGCCCGACCAAACCACCTCCCTTGAACCGAAAGCCGGACGGATTCAATCTGCAGGCGACCAAACCACCCGAATTCATTGCTCGGCTTTACGAAGCCGAGTTTAATGACGTCATGACGCATCGAGGCTAGGATATAGCGAACTGTGATGATGGTGATAGTGATAGTGTTTTGATCCGAAATTTAGAAAAGTGAATAGAATTGGCAGTAATTGGAAAATTTTTGATTGGTTGGAATTTGGTGTGCAAAATTGATAGTAAGAGATGCCCCATGTGATGGGATGGCCAATCCACCATCCCTCACAGCGGGGGGCAAAGGAGCACTAGATTTATGGGGTTGATGGCAGTGAAAACTAGCCCGGGAGGGTTAGGATATATCGTGTGTAGGGATCTAGCGAAGATGACATTAGGTAACGTCAAGATTAGTTAGTGACAAGGATACCTGTAGTGGGGATGCAGGTAGATTAGTGTGGATGATAATGACGTGGTATGTGCTTCGTTTAAAGGGAAGACGGGGAGCACTAAGTTAGCAGGGCAACAGGTAGATGAGATGATGCCGTGTGTTTGAGGATTGAACAGGTGTGATTGAACAGGTGTGATTGCACAGGTGTGCAACTGAACAGGTGTATGGAACAGTGTTTGAGTGAGTGATAGTGAGATGAGTTGTGTTGACCAAATGGTCCAGGAAGAGGAGGAGGGTGCAGGTGGCACCAGGTGTGAGTGCACAGGTGTGCAACAACAGGTGTGCAACAACAGGTGTATGGAGAATGGTAGTGTGGAATATCTGGAGTATTGGAATGGATGGTCGTGGAGTGAGTATGATGGAAACTATGGAGTGGAGTGGATGGTGCGAAGGTGTGAATGGGGGAAGAGTGGACCCCCATCACGAATACCCGGGGCGGGTAGTGTAAGTGTTAGGTAGAGGGTATAGGTAAATTGTGGTTGGATATTGGCATCTGTGGTGTGGGTGGAAGAATGATGTTTGGATGGGTGCATTAGTGTTGTGGAAATGGCTGGGCGTGTAGCCTGTTAGTGTGTGTAGTTGGTTTGGGCACTCCACCACTGTGAGGATGTCGGCCAGGTGAGGCCGCAGGTGGGCTCTGGGAGCCGGTAGAGTTGTTGTGGATGGGGCCCGAGGATCCGGAGGATGGACCCGGGTAGCCCAGTGCCAGAGGGCACCAAGGGGTGACAGAGCCAGGAGGGGCCTTCCCCAATTAGATAGGTTAGGGTGAGGAGCTAGTTAAGCTCGGGTGGCAACTGCAGTGGTGGAGGTGTGCAGGTGGGTAGACCTGCTGGGAGAGCTACACGTCGCAGCCCAGAAATTGTGCAAGGGCACTGGGAGATGAATCGGGGGAGTGAGACCCCAAATTGAGAAGCACCACAGTTTGGTCAATGGGAATTGGTTTTTAGAACCCATAGTGTAAGTTGGCCAATGGATTGGCAGGGAGAGACCCCGGGTAGTGTAAAGTGTGTTAAAATCACTTAGAGGATAGTTAGGATTGAAGTCTCCTCGCACCATCTACATCCACTCACCTGAGGTGACAGGTACTCCACACCCTGCCATGTTTAATTATTTTTGATGCAAATGTTTTGGATTGTGAGACGCATCATGACGTGGGTGTGACATTGTGCTTTGTGTTCCATCTCTTCCTCCTTATGAGGATTGATGATGAATTGGTGATAGCAAATTTTGGATAGTGGGATTGTGAAGACGAATTTGGTATAAGGGAAATATGGGAAGACGTGACGGTAGCGACGGATTGGTAATGTGTAGATTTTGTACGTATGGGGTAAGGGCAAGGGTAGTGTAGGTGACAGGGGGGTGACGTACGGTAGGGACGAGCTTTCTCACTTCGCCCTCCGTACGCATTTCACCTTCCATTGCCTTATTGATGTGTACCCTTGTGACCTTACCCCTCGCTCATTTGTCTTCCCCCTTTTTGTCTCCCACATGACCTGTGCGCCATTGGGCGCCGAGGGGAGCGTGCGTGAGTCGGCCATTGTGCGCCCGGAATTCCCAGAACCAGCTGTCTGCATCGATGCACCACATTATGGACCACATGCCTGTGGCCAAGCACCATGTATGGACCCCAGGGTTTGGGGCATGGCCCCTCTGCTGGAACCGGCCATGAGGGCCCGAAATCTTGCTGGCGGACCTTGGCCACAGGGCACCGATGCCCCACAGGTGAACCACACTAGTCGGCCCTGTGGGCCATAAATAAAGAAAATAAAAGGGACACGTTGGGTGCATTTTACTTTATTGCAAATAGGCCGCCAGCAAAGGAAAAAGACAACATCTGGAAGAAAATAATAATAGCCAGCAGAGGGAGCCAAAGAGCAAGAGATCACCTGCAGGGTTAGGGGTTGTTGGTTTATTTTGATTATTCATGAACACTGATGAACAATGATGACTGTGCACCGATTGGTGCTTGAGGGTGTGTTGGTGCGTTATTGGTGCTTGAGGGTGTGTTGGTGCGTTATAGGTGCTTTCATGGTGCATTGATGCAGAGCAGACTGTCTCCCCCCTAGAAAGAACAATTACAGGTCCTGGGATAGTCTTGTAAATAAAAGTAGCGTCAATTGTCAATAATGCTCCCCACCGTCAGTGTGTAGTTTGAAGACCATTCCGCAATTCGGTTAACTGTGGGCGTGAGTCTGTTAGGCAGGGTGCAATGGAGCAGCGGGACACATTTATTTATGTTTTAAAACTGTCGCACTCAGGGTCAGGTTAAAAGTAGAGGGAACTACACCTAAGTGTCACACTAAATTAAAGTTGTAGGCCCGGAACGGTGCCTAAGAGGAGGAGGGTGCAGTGTTGCGGATATGAGGATTGTGTTTTTTTTTATTGTGTTGTATTGTATAGTAAATTGTTGTAAATATCACCCTCTGTAAAATGTAATGATTCCTTGTAAATACCTCCGTAGTGTGAAGGTCAAAGGGCGTCTCGGTAGTTATTCCATAAACACCACATTGCAGGACATGATAAACCCCTTGTTCAGTAGCTTATATCTTATTATGTGTCTTAGGGTAAGGCTGTGTCTCCCATTAATTTAAATACTCCATTGCACCAAGTGAAATAAGAGTAGATCCCCTTTCATTTCATTTGAATGGCCAACTGCATTTTGGGCGGTTTTCTTCAACCACCATTGGCCACGAGGCAGGGTTGGGAAAGAAGGGCGTGTCTCCACCTCGTCATAGAGGGGAGGAGTGAGCCAGCCCCGAACAACCAACCGAGCACGAACGGTTTGGTTTGAGAGGGCGGAGGAAGAGCGTTTGGGGGAGGTTCGCAAAGGTTGAGGGGCGGGGCCTATATAACCCGCCGCGGGGTGTCCCCCAGGAGATGGGCTGGAGAGAAGTGAGAGAAAGGCTGAGCTGAGCTGCGTGGAGAGGTACACGAAAAGGAAGGGTCCAAGAGAAAGCCGAGGAGCTTTTACGAAGCAAGCTACACGAGAGATACAGCAGAGGAGTGCAGCCCCGTTTCAACCAGCCGCGTGAAGCCCTGACGGTGTGCGCTGTAAAGCGGATTACAAGGAGCCGCCGGCCCCCCCGCTTCCCGCCCAGAGTGGACCCGCTCGCTGTGCCCTGTGATCCCACCTGCTCATCCTTTCCAGCCATCCCTGCCTGCAAGTTCCCCATTTTGCCTACGTGAGTTTGCTTTGTTTGTTCTGTCCTGGGTAGTAAACTAAGTCAGTATAAGCTAGTAATTTGCACTGTGTCACCTGCGTCTCATGTCCCCTGTAAATAAACGTGACTGCTTTCTTTTTGCTTATGTGTGTAAATAATAATAAACCCAGTTACTCTTCTGTACGTCTTCTTCCTCTTTGCATTCGGTCGCTTTAGAGTTTTCCAGATTGAGTAGCTGTGGCGCGATACGGCCAACGTTTGGGTAAATCGGGGAAGAACAGTTCGGCCGTGGTTATACCTCCGCTCGGTAAAAAATGACATCCTAATCCGTGGACCGTAACAATATATATATATATATATATATATATATATATATATATATATATATATATATATATATATATATATATATATATATATATATAAATATATATATATACATATATATATATATGTATATATATATATATATATATATATATATATATATATATATATGTATATATATATATATATGTATATATATTGTTACAGACGTGGCTTGGATGTTATTTACCGAGCGGTTTTATGGTATGACCACGTCTGCACAAGTTACCCGATTGTGCCCGAACGTTGACTAATCGCGCTATGCTAGACCAATGAAGGAAAAAGAAGACACACGGCTGGAATTAATACGACACGACACCAGGGATACGGTTCTCAAAGGTTGTTATTACAATAATGCGGAAGGTTTAGATTACAGGGACAAGAGGGAAACATAGGAAGGTGGGCACTTAAACACACTTATATTAACCCCAACAGACGACAGATAAACGGGACAAGGCTCACTCACACGGGGTTTGATGGCAAGGAAAGCGGGGTAGCGATCGCTCCAGGTGCACCTGGGCTCAGGGCAGGATCACGTACGGTCCAGTTTAAGAGATGCGGTGGAGGTATTGCAGCGCTCGGATGGCGTCTTGTCTGCTCAAGCTGGGGGCGCATCTGACTCAGCGCTCGCAGGTGGCTTTCCTTCTCCAAGCTGGGTGCGCATCTGACGTCACATCCGGCGCGGGGCCGCGTATATCCGGCGGGGAGTGACACGCCCTCGGCTCGTTAGCTCCGCCCCAGATGGAATCGGCACGTTGCTTCTCATTGGGTGCGTGGGGGGGTTACTGGCTCCGCCCCTGATGAGGAGCTGACAGCCAGCCCCTTCGGGGTCACCCCGTGGAGCGCATGGTCTGGAGCGCGTTGTCTGGAGCGCATTGTCGATGGCGGCGAACCGAGCCGGTGGGAGGACGCACACTCCCCCCCGCGCAGTGCCGTGCCCCTCTGTTGTTGTAGACGGGGAAGAAGATGGGAGGAGGTATGGGAAAGGTCCTAAACTCACTACTGGTGCCATATAATCACATTCTGGTGCAACGAAGAGTCATAATTAATGGAAACGAGGCCTTAACTGACATAGACTAAGAATAACTAGGAAGATGTCCGAAAGTTGTCTACGTGTCGTGCGGTGGACCTGGGCACGACATTTAATGGGGGAATAAGGGGAAGGTCGGCTCTACTGATTGTTATTTACATGCAATGGGACTAGGGAATGGGGGATTGGGGAAAGTTGGGGAGTATTGGAGAAAATAGGGGAATATTTACAAGCGGATATGGAGGCCAAATTCCATATTCGCAACATTGCACCCTTCTCTACCCTCGGGGCGTCCCGACCCGATAAATTTTTACCTACTTTAGTGTGGCACGCAATGTAGTTCCCTCTACTATTAACTCTACCCTGAGTGCGACAGTCTTACAGATATTCACAAATGAGTAAATATGTCCCCCTGCGACGTTGCACCCTTCTCCTCTCAGAAACACACCCACAGGATAACCGAATCCGGAAAGAATTCTCAAACTAAACATACAGCCGGTAGGGAGCATTATTTACAAGACTACGCTGCTATTTACACTACGATCCAGGACCTGTTTTTGGAGGAACACATGCAGATGTTATGCATAGAGAGAGCGCGCTTGCCAACATCGATACACCAACCCACGAGTGCTCTGTGGCCGACGGCCTTTAATAACGTGCAGAGCACCCTTTCCCAGCATCAAAAGCACCACCCCACCACACAGTCAGCACCATCCGGTGCAGTCACCATTGTTCATTGGTATAAAAATAAATTCGACAACCCCTAACCCTGCAGGTGTCTCTTGCTCTTCTTGTGGTGCACTTGGTGGTAACTAAAAGTGGTTCACCTGTATGGCATAGGTGCCACGTTGACCCATAGGTCCATCCCCGGGTGGTGCTTGGCCGCAAACGAACTGCGGTCCATTGTGGGTGGCCACAAACATTGCGGTCCATATGGTGTATCGATCCCGGCAGCAAACAGCGAAAGTGCAGGCCCACAACTGCGCAGCCAGCACCTCTCTCTCCTCTCTCTCTACCCCAAAGCCAGATCCTCGGAGGTGGGAGACAAAAGAAGAAACAAGTGAGTAAGGTGGTAAGGGCGCAAAAGTGCACGCAATGTAAGGTGATGCACACTGGGGGCACATGGGAACCAGGTGAGACAGGTACGTTCCTATCGTACGCCCCCCCCCCCCCACCAGGTAACCTACATGGCCCCTCCCTTACCCCTTACTGTATCCACACAACACAACACTACCCATAAACATCTACTTTACAAATCAACAAACATCCCTACTGTCTTCCCCGTTCCTCCCATATACCAAATTCGTCTTCTCTCCCTCCTAACCAATCAAATTTGCCATTTTCAACTCAACATCAAAATTTGCCATCACCAATTCATCATCAGTCCCTCCTAGGGAGGGAGAGATGGAATCACCCCAATGTCTCATCCACGTCGTGATGCGTCTCACAAATCCAACAGCAATTCTCATTTCTGCAACACAAACAAAGAAAACACAGGTGTGGAGTCATCATCATCACCACAGGTAAGTGGCTGCGTATGGTGCGACAGGTTCATCAATCCTAACTATTTCCTAAGTGACTTTAACAACTTTACACTACCCGGGGTCTTTCTCCGGCCAAACCATTGGCCCTCTTACACTATGGGTTCTAAAAACCAATTCCCATTGGCCAAACTGTGGTGCTCTTCAATTTGGGGTCTCACTCCCCCGATTCATCTCCCGGTGCCCTCGTACAATTTCTGGGCTGTGGCGTGTACCTCTCCCAGTGGGTCTACCCACCTGCACACCTCCACCACTGCAGTTGCCTCCGAGCTTACCTGCTCCTTACCCTAACCTAACTACCTGGGGCAGGCCCTCTGGCGCTCTCCCCACTCGGTGCCCTCTCTGGCACTGGGCTACCCGATCCACACCCGGGATCCTCAGGCACCCACTCACAACTACCGGCTCCCAGAGCCCACCTGCGGCCTCACCTGGCCGACATCCTCACAGTGGTGGAGTGCCCAACCAACTACACAC
This sequence comes from Myxine glutinosa, assembly GCF_964187855.1. Taxonomy (NCBI): domain Eukaryota; kingdom Metazoa; phylum Chordata; class Myxini; order Myxiniformes; family Myxinidae; genus Myxine; species Myxine glutinosa. The sequence goes on along the minus strand of NC_136269.1, from coordinate 36,981,892 downwards.
ACTAACAGGCTACACGCCCAGCCATTTCCACAACACTAATGCACCCATCCACAACACCATTCTGCCACCGCACCACAAGTGCCAATATCCAACCACAATTTACCTGCACCCTCTACCTAACACTTACACTACCCGCCCCGGGTGCTCGTGAAAGGGGTCCACTCTTCCCCCATCCACACCTTCGCACCATGCACACCACTCCGTACCACTCACTCCAACTCTCTCCACACACCTGTACCTGCACACCTGTGCTCTCACACCTGGTGCCACCTGCACCCTTCTCTCCCCAAGCGCATTCGCGCTGATCCACACACTCACTACTCATACACTGCTCCACACACCTGTCCAATTGCACACCTGTGCAATCACACCTGTTCCATCCTCACACACACGGCATCATCTCAGCTAACTACTCCCTTCTGAAACTTGCGCTTCCCAGTCGTCCCTTTAAACTATTGCGCTCCCACGTCATTATCATCCACACTAATCTACCTGCGTCCCCACTACAGGTATCAGTCACTAACTAAACTTAACGTCACCTAATGTCATCTTTCTAGATCCCTACACACATATAACCTAACCCACCCGGGCTAGTTTTCACTGCCATACACCCCATAAGCTATAGCGCATTTGCCCCACCATGGGAAGGGTGGCAGGGATGCCACCCTCTCCCACCGGGCCTATCGCTCCTCAATCCCCCAGTCCTCTGGCACTAATAAGCCCCCCCTTATTCAGAGGTACTGGGTCCCGCCTCGGCATCTAAAGCCGAGGCAATCCACGGGGGCGCCTGCTCGCCGGTGTAAGGTCTTATCCGGTCGGCGTGGACGATCCGAGGGAGGGCTCGTGGCCCCATTTTGATCTTAAAGACCACGTCACAGATTTGCGACAGGACGACTCCTGGGCCTTGCCAGGGGGAGGTGAGTTTTGGGCACCTTCCCTTCCGCCTCCGGGGATTAAAGAACCAAATCTTCATCCCCGGAGCGTATTGACTCCCCTGGCTCCGGTCGTCGTACCTGCGCTTCATCTTTTCCCCCGCCAGATGGAGTTGGCGGCGGGCGAAGGCATGGACTAGCTCCATGCCTTCCTCTAGGTGACGTGCGTACCCCTCCCTCGGCGGGTTAACCACTGTGTCTGGCACGGGACCGCATAGCAAGTCGGCGGGAGCCCGTAACTCCCGCCCATACATAAGCAACGCTGGACTGCATGCGGTGGCCCCGTGCTGGCTGGTTCGGTAGGCCATGAGCAAATAAGGGAGATGTTCGTCCCAGTCATCCTGACGGGTGGTGGTGAACAGTGCCAGTTGTTGGATTAGAGTTCGATTGAATCTTTCCACCATCCCGTCAGATTGAGGTCTTAAAGGCGTTGTTCTGGTTTTCCGAATTGACAGGAGACTGCACACATCTTTTAGCAATTTGCTCTCAAAATTTCGTCCCTGGTCGGTGTGCAACTCCTGTGGAATCCCATGCCGGCACACAAATCCTTCCACGAAGGCCTGCGCTACCACCCCTGCTTCTTGGTTGGGGAGGGCGTAGGCCTCCGGCCACTTGGTGAAATAGTCCATTACAACGAGGATATACTTATTACCTTGGCGGGTGCGGGGCAGCGGTCCTAGAATATCCATAGCCACCCGCTCAAGGGGGGCCCCCACCTGATGTAATTGAAGGGGGGCCCTCATCCTCCGTGCTGGTCCCTTTTTGGCAGAACAGGCGTCGCATCTCCGACACCAGTCCTGTATGTCGCGCCCCATATTCACCCAATAGAACCTCCGGCGGACCCGAGATATTGTCTTTGTCCTGCCCAAATGGCCGCCGGAGCGGGTACCATGCACCTGTTGCAATATGACGTTCTTGAATTTGTCAGGGACTATCACCAGCCAGGAAGTTCGATCAGAGGGAACCTCCACCCACTTGCGATACAAGATGTTGCCTTTCAATTCCAGGGTCTGCCACTGAGCCCAATATGCCTTTGTTTGTGCCCCGAGGGGGGTGACCTCTTCCCCCTTTGGTCTTTGCCCCAATTTGACCCATTGGAACACCGGCCCCAGAACAGGATCCTCCTGCTGGGCCGTGCTCCAAGCCAACTCTCCAAATTCCTCGTCCGCGGTTAGTGGCAAAATTGGCCCTCTCACCCGGGTTGCCCGGACGACGAGAATCGGGGCGGAATCGCCCAATTGCTCCCTCTCCTCGTGTCTCGCACAAAATTTACAGTTTTCCCCCAGACAAGGACGCCGAGAGAGTGCGTCCGCATTACCATGGGCCTTCCCGGCCCTATGGGCCACATCAAAATCGTACTGCTGCAACTTTTCCAACCACCTTGCAATTTGGCCCTCCGGTTCCTTGAACCGAAGGAGCCATTGCAAGGAGGAATGGTCAGTTCTAACCAAAAATTTCCGCCCGTACAAGTACGGGTGGAAATGGTTCATGGCAGCCAGCATAGCCAATAACTCTTTGCGAGTGACGCAATAATTTCTCTCGGGCCTACTTAAGGCCCGACTATAATAACCAATCACTCTCTCCACGCCCTCCTGTGTCTGAGACAAAACTGCGCCCAATCCTTCCTGGCTCGCATCCGTGTCCAGGGTAAATGTCCCGTCACTAGTGGGGTAAGCTAGAAGGGGTGCGGATGTTAGACACCCCTTCAATTTTTGGAAGGCCTCGTGGCACTCCCGTGTCCAATTAAATCGCGTCCCCTTCTCCGTAAGCCGGTGGAGGGGACGGGCCAACTCCGCAAATTTCGCCACAAAGCGCCGGTAGTAGGAGCAGAGTCCCAAAAATCCCCGCACCTCTTTGATGGTACGTGGTGCGGGCCACTCCTCTACCGCTTTAATTTTGTCTGGGTCTGTTTTTACCCCCTCGCGGCCAATCACGTGACCTAGATAGGCCACCTCTCTTGCAAACAAAGTGCACTTACTCGGGTTCAGCTTCAACCCTGCCTGTCTGAGGCACCCGAACACCTGGTCCAAATTAGCTAGTGCCTGGGGGAACGTTTGGGCATGTACCAGGACGTCATCCAGGTACACCAGGCATGATTGCCATGGCATGCCGCCTAGTACATGCTCCATCAATCTCTCAAAGGTGGCGGGGGCGTTACACAAACCAAACGGCATCACAGTAAACTGATACAGTCCCTTACCTGTGGAAAATGCCGTTTTCTCCTTCCCTGCCCTATCCATCTCCACCTGCCAATACCCACTCTTGAGGTCCAAAGTTGTGAACCAATTTGAGCCCGCAACGGCATCGAGGGTGTCATCAATCCTTGGCAGGGGATATGAGTCCTTGAGTGTCACGTTGTTTAGCTGGCGATAGTCCACGCAGAACCGCGTGGTCCCATCCTTCTTTTTGACCAGCACAACAGGTGACATCCAAGGACTTCCCGAGGGCTCGATCACACCTGCGTCGAGCATTTTTGCAACCTGCTCGTCAGCTTCCGCCCTCTTGCTCCAAGGGAGCCGTCGGGCGGCCTGACGAATAGGCCGGGCCTCACCGGTGTGGATCTGATGTTTCACCAGGCCCGTACGTCCAATATCCTCGGTGGACAAGGAGAAGAGGTCCAAATGGGACCCAACCAGTTTGTGTAAGGCCTCCCTCTGGGTACCTCCCAACTCTACGCTACTACGATTTACCATCTCGCAAATGGGATCGGGCCAATTCCTACTTGTTATTGAAGGCTCCCCCCGGGGTCGGCTCGGCTGGACGTTCTCGCCCCTCACTGTCGCGACTTCCTCAACTGGGGTGCAGCCAGCTACCCTCGTGCCCCTTACTATAGTGCGTGGTTCTGTACTCACATTTACTACTCGGACGGCCACTACCGGTCCGTCCGTTTTTACAAGGGTGCGGCCCACGATTAAACCCGGTATGGACTGCGCTGCCACCGGTTCGACCAGGCCGCAGGACTCCTGCCATGTTGGGCGAGCTGCCCACCGGGCCGGCACTATCGCCTCGGCCCTTGGGGGGATGGTCACGGCCTCGGAAGCCTCCAGCTCCGCTCTCTCGGCCGTGCTCACTCCCCCTAACGGCAGCTCTTCTACTCCCACCTGCAGGATCCCCCGGCACAAGTCGATTTTACAACCGCTGGCAGTCAACAGGTCCAACCCTATTAAACATGGGTCGCACACCTCCGCCACCCAAACATCTATCTCCCTCCTTACCGACCCTAACTTGAGGGTCACAGAACCACGCCCTATGATCGGGGCCGTTACCCCGGTAGCAAGCTGCAAACTATAATTTTGCAGGCGCTGGATCTTATCCCAGCCACCTGCACTCGAATCAAGGACCACAGGGCTGATGATCGTGGCGCTAGCTCCTGTGTCCACTACGGCGTCTACCCCCACGCCGGCAATTTTGCATCTAATTGTCAGGCTACCGGTTCCAATTTGGCCACAATAAATGACCTGTCGCGTCAATGAGGGCTCTCCTCCATCCTCTGCTGCCGAACACCGCCCTACGTGCCCGACACCTTCTAGTTTCCCGGGGTCTGGCGGGGGGGTGTCTGGGGTCGGCTAACCCGCTCCCCCCTGGGCGGAGTTGAGGACCTCAACTGCCGGGGATCATCCCGGCGCGCGTTTCGACAGTGCCGCGCCAGGTGACCCAGGCGGTTGCAGGTATAGCACCTCACCTGGTAAGGTGCTTGCCTCCGGAATTCCAAATTCCCCCCCCCTGTAGGTCCGAATTGGATTACCCGCTCGTGGTCCACCGCGGGCCACCTCCGGGGCCGCCTGCCATGGTCCAGGTCCTGCCAGGCGCTGGTCCACCAGCCTCCGGACCATGCCCGCCAGGTCAGGACCCACGTCGGGGGCGGGCCCCCTAAGGGGTCCGCCCTCCATCGGGGGTCCCATCTGGCGGACCGCCATTGCGAGACGCTCGCCCCCCCGGGCCAGGGGCCTCGCTGCTTCCCAACGGGCCGCAGCGTCAGCCGCCTGGCTCAGAGTCTGCGGGCGCCACATGGCGAGCTGTTGCCGGAGCTCAATATCCGGGAGGGCCTGGATAAAATGGTCCAGCGCCAGGCTTTCCCGGGAATCCGCTGCCATGCTAGCATGTGCGATCCCCACTGCGCGGCGAATGTCGTGGGCAAGTTCCCCGATGGCTTCCTGGGGCTTGCGCTTTCGCAGCGCGAGCTGAGCTTTAACAAGCTCGCTCTGCTGTTCTATTCCAAATCGATTAATTAGGGCGTCGCGGAGGGCTGGCAGGGTGAGAGCACCCGCTGGTAATGCCGTCAGCACCTCCGCCGCCGCGCCGCGCAATGCGGCCACCAGGTGTACTCCACCTTCGTCCTCTCCCCAACCGTTACCCTTACACACACAGTCGAACTGCGCCAGGTACGCGCGTAGATCACTCTTGCCGTCATACGGCGCGAGTGGGACCTTGTGGGACCACCTCGTATGCGAGTCGTTGCCCGCCGGCCGGACCCCGTGCGTCGCCCCTTGCGGGGTCAGCGCGGGGCCGAACCGGCCGGGCCCCCACAGTACATTACCCCCAAGGGGCTCTCGTGCCTCCCCGGTCCCTCCAACAACTACCCCTGTTGGTGTCGATGCATGGGTCACACCTCCGCAACCCGCTACCCATTCCATACCACCACAACCTTGCTCACCCACACCTCGCACCTCTCGTTCCATACCCTCCGGACCAGCCATACACCTCACTCTTGGCCTCTCACGAACATCCGGGTCTATCTCGGCCCCCAAGCTTATTAAATCACCTGGCGCATCATACGCACGACCATATTGGTCACCACTTACACCGGGTCCTCTTTCTCTTCGCTTCTCCTCCATCACCTGCGAATCCCTCATCCGGTTAATGAGCACATCATCACGATCCGAACACAGACTTTGGACCAATTCTTTTACTTCCTCCTTTATCTCTTTCTTATCCTCTCTCCGTCGCTTCTTAATTTCGCTCACCCCTTCTTCCACTTCTTCTAATTTTTGCTTCATCTCCTTCATCTCTTCGTGCGCCCCTTTAAGTTCTTCCTCTAACTCCACTTTATTTTTTTCTATGTGCTCCCGCACCTCCCGCTCTTTAACCTCCATTACCTCTACCACCTTGTCCATTTTCCTCGTCAGGTCCTCATGTACCGTCTGGCACTCTTTTTTAATTACCCCTACGTCCTTTTTCATCTCCTTCTGTGTCGATTTTAAACCCTCTATTACCGCTGTGTTCTTCTTTACCTGGTCCCCCAACTCCTTTTGTCCCACTGTCAGTTGTTCTACTCCCAGCGTCAACTCCTCTATACCACCTTGCAATTTTACAGTCCCCTTTCTCACCTCTTTCTCCATGCGCTCCTTACAGTGCCTCACCTCCTCGCGCACTCCTCCGACCTCCTCACTCACTCCTCTTCTGATCTCCTCTCCCATCACTTGCATCTCCTGCCCAGATGCCACCCTCATCTGCTCCATTTCCTCCCTGTGAGCATCCAGTTTGGTTTCTACCCCCATTCTGACCCCCTCTATCTGCTGCTCCATTTGTTTAACTTCCCTTTCCGCTTGGTCCCTCATGTCCCTCAATTTGCCTTCCATACTGTTTTCTAACCCCTCTAACCCATTTTTCACTCCCTCTATTTGATTCTCTTGAGCGGCCATTCTGTTTTCTACCCCCGTTAACCCATGTTTCACTCCCTCTATCTGATTCTCTTGAGCGGCCATTCTGTTTTCTACCCCCGTTAACCCATTCTTTACTTCTTTTATCCCGTTGTCTAACCCCTCAAATTTCTTTTCTAATCCCTCACCGGTACCCCTCATTTGGCCCTCCAATCGCTCACCCTGAGCATCCATCCGGTTCCCCATTACCCCCATTTGGTCCTCCAACCGCTCACCCAATCGCTCATTATCAGCCCTCGTTTCCTCCCTCATTTTCTCGCTATTCTGGGCCATAAGGGCCTTCATTTGTATGAAAAAAAGGCCCCAATCCATCGGGGGCGCTGCCACGGTCGCTGGCGCGGTGATCAGCGAGGCGCCATTTTGCGCGCCCGCTTCTTCGTGCGTGACGGCGCTATTTTGCGAACCTGCCGCCCTCACTGCTTCGCTCTCCTCCTGTCCCTCATTTTGGTCCTGGATCGACCCTACCTCACTCTCCTTTACCGGACCCCAGCTGTCTTGATCCGCCATAGCGCGACTTTCAAAATTCGGTTTTTATTTTTTATTTTCGTAAAACAAATTCAAATTTCGCCGTTATAATTTCGCGCGGGAAACGCGCTCCGAATCGATTCGGTCGAGCGCCGTACGCGCTCCGGCTCGATTTTCCCTCCCAAAATTTGGGCCTAACTAATTTAGTCCCGGGTTCGAATTCCACTCCTCGACACCAATTGTTACAGACGTGGCTTGGATGTTATTTACCGAGCGGTTTTATGGTATGACCACGTCTGCACAAGTTACCCGATTGTGCCCGAACGTTGACTAATCGCGCTATGCTAGACCAATGAAGGAAAAAGAAGACACACGGCTGGAATTAATACGACACGACACCAGGGATACGGTTCTCAAAGGTTGTTATTACAATAATGCGGAAGGTTTAGATTACAGGGACAAGAGGGAAACATAGGAAGGTGGGCACTTAAACACACTTATATTAACCCCAACAGACGACAGATAAACGGGACAAGGCTCACTCACACGGGGTTTGATGGCAAGGAAAGCGGGTAGCGATCGCTCCAGGTGCACCTGGGCTCAGGGCAGGATCACGTACGGTCCAGTTTAAGAGATGCGGTGGAGGTATTGCAGCGCTCGGATGGCGTCTTGTCTGCTCAAGCTGGGGGCGCATCTGACTCAGCGCTCGCAGGTGGCTTTCCTTCTCCAAGCTGGGTGCGCATCTGACGTCACATCCGGCGCGGGGCCGCGTATATCCGGCGGGGAGTGACACGCCCTCGGCTCGTTAGCTCCGCCCCAGATGGAATCGGCACGTTGCTTCTCATTGGGTGCGTGGGGGGGTTACTGGCTCCGCCCCTGACGAGGAGCTGACAGCCAGCCCCTTCGGGGTCACCCCGTGGAGCGCATGGTCTGGAGCGCGTTGTCTGGAGCGCATTGTCGATGGCGGCGAACCGAGCCGGTGGGAGGACGCACACTCCCCCCCGCGCAGTGCCGTGCCCCTCTGTTGTTGTAGACGGGGAAGAAGATGGGAGGAGGTATGGGAAAGGTCCTAAACTCACTACTGGTGCCATATAATCACATTCTGGTGCAACGAAGAGTCATAATTAATGGAAACGAGGCCTTAACTGACATAGACTAAGAAGAACTAGGAAGATGTCCGAAAGTTGTCTACGTGTCGTGCGGTGGACCTGGGCACGACATTTAATGGGGGAATAAGGGGAAGGTCGGCTCTACTGATTGTTATTTACATGCAATGGGACTAGGGAATGGGGGATTGGGGAAAGTTGGGGAGTATTGGAGAAAATAGGGGAATATTTACAAGCGGATATGGAGGCCAAATTCCATATTCGCAACAATATATATATATATATATATATATATATTATTATTATTATTATTATTATTATTATTATAATATATATATATATATGTATATATATATATATATACATATATATATATATATATATATACATATATATATATATATACACATATACATATACATATACATATACATATACATTTAGGGTGGTCCAAAAATTTGAAGATTGGATTTTCATTTCTCCACAAGCCTTTTGAAGAAAGTAGTTTGTTTTGAAAGTTTGAGCTTGATTGGACAATATTTAGAGGTTGCTCAAAATGTTGACAAATTTCAATGAATAATAAGATACAGAATTTTTAGCATCATACATCAATTCATAGATAATTATCTATTTTCAATACTAAAATTATTTCTTATTGTTATTGTTGTTGTTTGTTTGTAAACTAATAAATAATTATGTACAATGTACCATTGTACAATGTACATGTATGTTCAATTGTTCATTGTTCATTGTTCAATGTTCATTCATATAGTCAAATTAAGATTAAAAACAAAACAGTAGATTAAACATTCATGTATTAATTTGACAATAAATAATTTATCGGAAAAAATAAATCATCCATCCGAAAATATAAAATATCTCTCAGAGACGATAAAACAAATCTATCAGAACAATTAAAACAAAGTAAACATCAGAATACACATAATTTGAATGATTTTACGTAACATTGTTTTCAGAAACTTGTGTTTCACAACATTGCCTACTTCTTTGACAAGATGGCTTTGGTTGACACTGGAAAGTTTTCACGATGAAGTTTCACAACTCTCAACACAAATTGCTTCTGCTCTTCATTCTTGGTCAGAGTGTCATGGAAAGTTTGGATGAGAGCAACACCTCGCTCAGCACAGTCATTGATAACCTTAATGCTGCGTATCTTCTTCTCAAGCTCTTGGTGTGAGTTGTCTGTGTTCCAGAGGTGCGGCTCCTTTTCCAGAAAACTCAGTGATACTTATTTGTCAGACTCTGAGATGACAACACCAAATAATTCAAGAGATCGACTTGTGATGTAGGTGTCCACTGAGTCAGAAAGCCTGAAGGCTTTAGCATCTATCCTCTGAAGATTGTTTGGCTTTGGAGCCTGCTTGAAGTTCTTCACCATCTTTGCCTTTGTCTCATCATCCACCCGGCTATCAAAAAGAGCTAATGCAGCAAGGTGTTCTGACAAATACCAGAGGTGTCTAGTGAATGCTTTGACAGCAGTTTCACGGACAACCACATCTGGGTAAGAATCAAGGGTTGAAAGAAGAGGCAAATCATTGAGATGTACCTTTGTGGGTAGCGGCGCCTCATGCCAGAATCTCGCATACACAAGTGCAACAAAAGGAGCAATCTCTGTGATTCCCTTCAATTCACGTGATGTGAGCTTTATTTGGTCTTTGAAGAGAACCATCTTGAGAGCATATATGGCTTTCATCATCCAGCGGGCATTGTGCATAGCTCCTGGGGCACGGAATTTCACCTCTCTGGCCTCACATCCACCCAGAAATGTATGGCATAGTCTCAGAAGTTCTTCACAGTCATCACGTGGGTGTTGTTGTTCGAGTACAGCTGCATAAAAATGTATCATATTCTGACGTTCAACAAGGTTATCGGAAAATATTTTATCTTCTCCTACTTGGAACCTCTTCTTGTCAATTAAAGGCCACTGTTTCTGAAACCTCTTGAACAGTCTGATCTCAGGACCGCTAGTGTGTCCTATGACTTTAGTTGTAACATCAGAGAGCATTACTTCAAACACATGATGACGACATGCAATCCAGACAAGCTAGGCATCTAAAGCTGCTTCAATGAGGGTACATGCTCCGTTTCTCAGCCCTGTGTTGGATGCAGTGGTGTCAAACACGATGCCTTTCACCAACTGTTTGACATTCCACTCCTCAAGAAGTTGTATGCATGCATTTGCTTGTGCTACACCAGTGCCTTGGGGAATTTTTGGGACTCCAAGCAACTTCTCGGTATTCATACTAGTTACAAGTATTGCTACCCGATCAACAGATTCTTTGTGATTGCCAGTATAATCAGGGAGCAGTTTCCCATCCCAATGTAGTAGGAGTGGGCTATTACATGAGAAATTTGCCTTTTCTTCAGTGGCCATTATTTCCCTTCCACGAATTCGAGCACGACGAATTCCACTGCGTGACAGAGAAAATATGTCTTCAATGGTATGACCAAGAGATTGTGCAAAAGCACTGGCCTCAAACATAGCACGCCGATCTGAGAGATTTACTCTGTCCAGAGTTGCCACTATTGTGGAGTGATCACCTTGATGGGAGCCTTTTTCGCCTGTTTGGCAGAAGATGGACTTTGGAGTTTGAATTCATTGTCCCCTGAATCGGAGCTTTCAATCTCAGACTCATCATCATCATCAACCACAGCCGATGTTGATGGAACAGATTGCATTGCTGTTAGACTCTCAGCAGCATGTTTCTTCTTTCTTTTATCTTCATTCTCAAGCCTGATACGCTTTCTGTTCTCCTTCACTGCCAGAGTGTTGTCCACAGATCCCATACGTGAACTTGAGGGATCCTCACGCTGCATGATAAGGAATGCTTTGTCTTCTTCATTCGTCATTTTCTCAAGCGCATCATTTGGTGAGATATTGAAGAGGGATTGAAGGTCATCTTTGAACATCTGCTCCTTCACTCTATAGTTTTCGAATGTCTTGGTACTATTTTTCTTCACCAGTTTGTCGGCACCATACAACGTCAAAAGTTGGCGCTCACAGGAATCTACTCTCTGCACTGGAATTCGTGCTTTCTCCCATTATGCACACACAGCTTGTACACTAAGTTTGGCACTTTCACGAACTGTATGGTGTTCTTGTATGTGATGGTACACCATTTTATGCAATGTGTGTCCTTTGGTTGGTAGTCCCCCACATATTATTTCCTTTTCAGACTTGCCCAGAAACCAAACAGTGGAAGAGCTGCGAGTTTCTGCCATCTGAAAAAAACAGGATAAATTAATAATGTTATTTTTTGAGCAACCTCTAAATCAGTTCCAATTGACCTCATATTTGATTCGTATGATCTTTATAAACATAGGAACAAGGGCAGCCTTGTGGAGCATGGATTTTTAATAGTATTAAATATTACATATATCTGCGGACCACCCTAATATACATACATATATATATATACATATATATATATATATATATATATATATATATATATCTATATATATATATATATATATATATATATACATATCTAGTATATATATATATATATATATATATATATATATATATATATATATATATATATATATATATATATAATTATATATATACATATCTAGTATATATATATATATATATATATATATATATATATATATATATACATATATATATATAGATATATATAGATATATATAAACATATACAATTTAAATTGTGTTACGATATCAAAGCATTACGGGAGGATTCGGATGAAACTTGGTGGTTGATTTGGTTAGGTGTCAAGAACAAACCGATTCGATTTTGGTTCAGATACAGATCAATATCTGGCCTATCACTATCAGTAGGATACAAAACGTAACTGTCACAGCCTGGTGGAGGTATGCTCTCTAAAAAGTGCCATTCTCGTTACCTACCGAGTGCCATGCACCACGAAAGGTGGGCGGAGGTTACGCTTTCACTCCTGTCTGTCTGTTTGTCTATTTGTCTTCCGTCTGTTTGTGAATAGGATAACTCAAAAAGTTGTGGTCGGATTTGGATGAAATTTGGTCTAAATGTTGGGTATGTGACAAGGACGAAATGATTACATTTTGGTGAAGTTCTGGATCCGGATCCAGATCAGAGAATTTTTTAAGTGATTCTTCAGGATTGAGTGATAAGGCTAAAAACTGAGAGCACGATATCTCAAAGTTCTGGACGGATTCGGACGAAACTTGGTGGACAGGGTGTGTGACAAGGAAGAATCAATTCGATTTTAGTGAAGATGCAAATCCGGATACGAGAATAGTTTTATTTTTTCAAGGGATTGCTCACCATTGAGTGGTCGGGCTAAAGACGATATATGGCATCATATTTCAAAAAGTTGTGGATGATCTATGACAAAACTAGGTGGATGAGTTGGGTAAATAACAACAAGCCGATTCGATTTTGGTTCAGATCCGAATCCAGATCCGGCCTATCTGTGGGATACGAAACATGAACTGTTTAACCTGGCTAAGGCATGCTCTCTACCGAGTGTCGTTCTAGTTACTTATTTATTAGGTGACCCTCGACCCAAATATCTTGCTCAATCCCAAAATGTTCCACCCTTGTTTATCACCGTGTGTAGCAGCTCAAAGTTATGTTACAAAACTCATTGCTGCTGCACCCATTTGTCCAGGTGACACCAGTTGATTACATGTTGTAAATGTTTTAAAAGAGCAAAGTAAAACTTTTAATCATTTGTCAGGAAACGATTCAGCAACCTATTCCCTCGGACACTTTAACGAACTTTCTGCCTGCATGACCTTTTCATCTGGGTTTATGCACATTTTAAACACCTGAACATTTTGCGTTTGTTATGTCCGTTTATTAAAACTTTGTTTGCACATGTCATGGATTTCTTGAGATACTCTCCAAATGTCCCTCTCTCTACGTCTCCATCCCTCGTCATGATGAAATCCACCACCCACAACTGTCTTTACCATACGTGCGCAGCCACACATCAAGAAAGGAGAGATGCAATGAATCCTACTCATACCACCCAATTAGGTGTGCAACCATTCCAGCATCACCCTTTTATAAAATGCAGCCACACATCAATCAAGAATGAGGATGTAATGCGTCCTCCTAACACTGCCCTATTAGGTGTGCAACCATTCCAGCATCACCCTTTTAAATGTGCAGGCACACATCAATCAAGAAGGATGATGCAATGCATCCTCCTACCGCCGACACCCATCAATCATAACGATGATGCAAATCGTCTCCCTATTAAATGTGAAGCCACACATCAATCAGAAAGGACGATGCAATACGTCATTACATCCTCATCGTGACACAGTGGTTAATGTCAAAAAAGTATTGCATAACAAAATCATTCTGGAAGACCCTTTTGATGGCAAGCTGCTCGAAGGTCAAGCTAACGGGACATTTACATAACGAGTGAGATTAACTGCTCCATTCTTCCCTCCATCCAATGCTATACACATCTCTCCTGAATCCTAATCCTAAGCTTCCTCTTTTTTTTTTCCTCCTCCTCCAATTAGTCCAACATTATTAATGCTAATGCAGACATACAGACAGACTGCACATTTATATCTTTCCTGCAGTCAAAAGTAGATCATTTCGGATTCATAAAGACCCTTAAAAGTAGCATCTCCAAGTCGGAAAGTTCATACTGCAGATTCCACACCGAAGATCTCCCAGGAGCTCCAAAGAGTTTCACTCGAACCCATAACTGTGACAAGTTCCGGGGTCTAAGTGCCTGATCGATATCGAGGTGAAGGAACCACTTTTGGACATTTACCCACAATAATTGTGTTTATTGATCCTTGCAAATAATGCTGTGAAGTCATAATTATTCATCAATGTCCACCTAATGATCAAGATGTCTTAGGTTCATAGAAACAATTGTGAATTGATGAATTACAATTCTGAAAACTCACAAATAAAGTTTATGGGATTGGAATAAGATTAAGGACCTGGTGTCCAAAAATGGAAATCAAGGTAAATCGGAAGGCCGAGCAAAAGATTGCTGGCTACGATATGGCAGCCTTAAATTGGGTTGAGACAATGCAATTGCAGTCGTTAATAAAAGTGAAGTTTTGCTGCGCATACCCGTTGCATTCCCATTGGATCCAGAATGGAAGTACACCTTGATGGATGTGTAATGATGATGCAATGAGTCATACCAGAAAGCATTCCTCAGCACTTTCGGCGAATTCCAAAGGGAATTGTTGCCACATCCTCGGATTCCAAGTACACCCAGCCTAGAATGGCCCCATTTCTTTGGACATGATCATTTCAAACGACACACTGTGCATTTCTTTCCTTACAAATACTCCATATGTTTACATCCCGAAGTAAAGGTGGATGCAGGTTATGTTTTCACCCCTGTCTGTCTATTTGTTACTTGCAAAATCGAAGAATTTTCAAGCATATTGGTTGGTCTTGTGCATTATTCTCTCTGTCTGTCTGCTTGTCTGCTAATTGCCAACAGGTCACAATTCTAAAACGATCGTCATGAAACTTCACCAAGTTGTCGAGGTCGTCACAACTGAGAAGCCCATTTATTTTAAGGTCAAAGGTCATCTTGAGGTCAAAATTCTAAAATGTCATTTTATATTCGATTGACTTGAACAGGATTGTTGAACATGATTTGCATATCAAGTCACTGAATTGAGAAACTATTTTTAGGTCAAAAGGTCAAAGGTCAACTCATGGTCAAACTTCTAAATTGTCCATTTTCATCTGAAAAATCGTCAATTTTCATCTGATTGACTTGAAGAGCAAACAGTAATTACATAGTGCCTCACTGAATTGAGAAACAAACTATTTAGAGGTCAAAAGGTCAAAGGTCAACTCAAGGTCAAATTTCTAAAATCATCAATTTTCGTCTGAAAAATCATAATTTTTGATCCTATTTACTTGAGAGTTAAAGAGCAATTGCATAGTGCATCACTGAATTGAGAAACCAACTATTTTGAGGACAAAAGGCTAAAGGTCAAATCAAGGTCACAGTTCTAAAATCATCAATTTGCATTTGAAAAAGAATCAATTTTCATATGAAAAATAATCAAATTTCATCCGATTGATCCAAGTTTTGATTTAAGATCAATTTTAATCTTCGGGTCAATTTTAATACTAATGAAATATGACAATTTGATTTATGGCAAAATGTTTTGGGGGTGGGGAGGTGGATTTTGCAAGTATCGTGCTATTTATGCCATCTATCTTGTTTGTCTTTTTGTTTGTCTGTCTGTCTGTGAACAGGATATCTCAAAAAGTTGTGGATGGATTCGGAGGAAATTTAGTGGAGACGTTGGGTATATGACATGGACTAAAATGGTTAGATTTTGGTGAAGATCCAGATCCGGATTTTGATTCGAGAATTATTAAAGTAATTCTTCACCATTGAGAGATAGGACAAAAAATGATATTTAGCACGATATCTCAAAGTTTCTGGCAGATTCAAACGAAACTTGATGGACAGGTTGGGTGTGTGTCAAGAACGAATCGATTCGATTTTCGTGAAGATCCGGATCCGGATCAGAGAATATAAAAATATTTTTTAGTGATTCTTCACCATTGAGTGATAGGGCCGAAACGATAAATATCATTGTATTTCAAGAAGTGGTGGACGGATTCCCACGAAATTTTGTAGATTAGTTGATTAGGCAGCAAGTACAAGCCGATTCGATTTTGGTTCCGGTCTGAATCTAGATCTGGCCTCTCAGTGGGATACAAAACGTAGACTGGTGAGCTTGGCAGAGGTATGTGCTCAACCGAGTGCCGTTCTAGATGACTCTGGTTCAGTACAGAATCCTCATCCACATCCTCATCTTACTACTTTATAATATGACTGTAACTAGTTTCAAAGTTGAATTTTTTTTCTATAGGTGATTTTTTTTCTATATGTGATTTTTTTCTGGATTTTTTTTTCTATATGTGATTTTTTTCTGGGTGATTATTTTTATATGTGATTTTTTTCTGTATGTGATTTTTTTCTGTATGTGATTTTTTTTCTATATGTGATTTTTTGCTATATGTGATTTTTTTCTGTTTTTTCTACAGGTGATTTTTTTTCTGATATATATATATATATTTTTTTTTCTATGTGATTTTTTTTCTATATGTGATTTTTTTTCTATATGTGATTTTTCTCTATGTGATTTTTTTTCTCTTTTTTTTCTGATTTTTTTTCTATTTGCGATTTTTTTCTTTTTTTCTATATGTGATTTTTTTTCTATATGTGATTTTTTTCTGTATGTGATTTTTTTCTATATTTCATTTTTTTTCTATATGTGATTTTTTTTCTATATATGATTTCTTTTCTATATGCGATTTTTTCTACATGTCATTTTTTTTCTATATGTGATTTTTTTCTGTATGTGATTTTTTTTCTCTATGCTTTTTTCTATATGTGATTTTTTTCTATATGTGATTTTTTTTCTATGTGATTTTTTTTCTATATATGATTTTTTTCTACATGGGATTTTTTTTCTATATTTGAGTTTTTTTCTATGTGATTTTTTTCCATATGTGATTTTTTTCTGTATGTGATTTTATTTCTATATGTGATTTTTTTCTGTATGTGATTTTATTTCTATATGTGATTTTTTTTTCTATATGTCATTTTTTTCTATATCATTTTTTTTTCTATGTGATTTTTTTTCGATGTGATTTTTTTTCTATATGTGATTTTTTTTTTCTATATCATTTTTTTCTATATGTGATTTTTTTTCTATAGGTGAACAATATTATCCACATATGTGATGGGGATAATATTCTTCACACTCTGGACGTCGGCGGGACCCAGTACTTCAGCTTGGCCCATTTTCAAGTAATCCATATGGGTCGATTGGAGAGTTGGCGAGGTTTCTACACTTGCACCTTCCCTGGTCTATGATAAACAAAGCGCTGCCATTCAAATAGTCAATAGGGAGATCAGATGTGAACATTTATTAAAATCCAAACTTGGGAAATCTCCATTATGGCGCCATCCCAACCGATTCAAATATGAGCATTGCACAATTCCCATTTTGCCTTCAAATAAAGTTATTCATTTAAAAGGTTCATTTGTCGGAGTGATTAGCAGAATCTGTGTAAGAAGAAATCTCTGGAGTCCCAGGGGATGTGAATGTGGTGGCAATCAAATGCACGCTTCATTAGCCCTTGCTGGAAGCCAGACGTTAATTAATCCAGAAGGGCCTGTTAGCTGCAAGCGGTGGCAGCAGTTTGGCGAAAGGCAGTGCACCAGTGCAGACCTTGACCGATTGCCACCCGTATGGTGCAAATGGGGGAAAAGTACGAGCAGGAATGTGTGCGGGCGTTGCGGGCCGATGCGTCTGCTCGCCATGGAACTTGGAATTCCTCAACATCACTGTGCAGGATAATTCTGGGAACGGCGCTCCGTGGTATTGCCACTAATGGGCGAGGAGAAGATTCAGGGTATTTCATCCCCTGTGCCTCCATGTGACCCCTTCAGGTTGGGGCAAGTTCATATTCAGGTTCAACCTCAATCCAAAACCTCAGTCCTTCTCTTCAAGGTGGGCAAGTATATACAGTATTCCGGTTCACCCTCATAAGGACCATTTTTAAGGTGGAGAAGGTAGATATTCAGATTCAACCTCCATGTGACCCTTCAGGGTGTGGCAAGTAAATATTCAGGTTCAACTATAGTGTGACCCCCTTCAAGGTGGAGCAAGCACATATTCATTCAGATTCAACCTGAGTGTGACCCCTTCAGGGTGGGGAAAGTACATATTCAGGTTCAACCACAGTCTGTCCCTTTCAAGGTGGGGCAGGTATATAGTCAGGTTCAACCATAGTGTGTCCCCTTCAAGGTAGAGCTAGTATATATTCAGGTTCAACCATAATTTGTCCCCTTCAAGGTGGGGCAAGTACATAATCAGGTTCAACCATAATTTGTCCCCTTCAGGGTGGGGCAAGTACATATTCAGGTTCAACCATAATTTGTCCCCTTCAGGGTGGGGCAAGTACATATTCAGGTTCAACCTTCGTGTGACCCCTACGGGGTGGGGCAAGTACATATTCAGATTCAACCTACATGTTTGACCTTCAGGGTGGGGCAAATATGCCTAAATATGCAGAATATTGCAGATTCAACCTTCGTGTGATTCCTTCAGAGTGGGGCAAGTAAATATTCAGGGTGAACCTCGGTGTGACACTGTCTCAGGTAGGGCAAATTAATATTCGGGTTCAACCTCAGTGTGACCCCTTCAGGGTGGGGCAAGTAAATATGCAGATCCAACCTTAGTGTGACTCCCTCAGGGTGGGCAAGTACATATTTAGGTTGATTCTCCATGTGATACCTTCAGTGTAGGTCAAGTACATATTCAGGTTCAATCTGAATGTTTCCCTTTCAAGGTGGGTTAAGAACAGAGGTGGTAGTTTCATTATTTAATATCAAGGGACGCAAAGGTACATGAAAATGAAAAACGTTACATCTTGTTCATGTCCTGACATCCCAGACGGCATTGAGTTACCTAGATTGTATTTTTGACAAAAAGACCTTTGTAGAAGGTGGTGATTCTTTCCCTTTAAAGCTGTGCTTCATAAATCCTTTAATCAGTCTTTCCTTTCAGATCTGTCTTCAATGAAAATTTAGGTGACCTTTATGTACAGAGCCGACCTTCGTATAAAAGTATGGTGATGAGTGATAAGCAATGGAAAAAAGTTTGAAGAACAATAATTGCTGGTAAAGTGCAAATCAAGGTTATATCATAGAGTTTGACACCGCGTTATGATAGTGACAGTGACGCCATAAACAGCGAGGATTGAATACCAGGAGTAGAATACATTAGACTCGTTTTAAACAAATATTTTTTATACAGAATTTTATCTTCAAACTGCCATCATAGTTAATGCCCTTGGTGCTTTCCAGAATTTTAATGATCAGGTATTGAACATTCAAAGAATCGAATGGGCAGGCAGTTAGACGTGGATCATCGATTTATTAAGTACTACCAAATACCACCTGTCGCTTCGCTCGGGAATACAAAAAGATGAGGTGGGGAGTGGGAAAGAGAGGGAGAGAGAGAGAGAGAGAGAGAGCAGTAGGAGAGAGAGGAGAGAGGGAAGGAGATGAGGTGGGGGGTGGGAAAGAAAGAGAGAAAGAGACAGGTGAGGGAGAGCAAATAAGACTTGGCTTGTCGATAATACAAGATCAAATAAGACCAAAGCTGGCCTTGCTGTGATATTTAACCCCTACCCCCCAGAGATCATTGACTGGTTGAAGATTAAACATGACCATCACCACCACACCTCAACACAGGGCGTCATTTCCTGTGTGTTTTGTATTTTACTGCGATGGCCCTGCTTCACATAGGGGCGACAAAGGTTTCATAGGCTTGAACTGAGTCCTCCTGCACCACATTGGATGGACAACCAAAGTCCAACACAAAGACTGGGAGATCGCAAGTACGGGAGGGTAGAATGCAATAATTGCTGTTGTGTTTGCTTCTAGACTTGCTTCTCAATGCTGCAAAGTTTCTGCTGCTATGGCATTTTGTTATTCCTTATTCATTGTACACCGCTCCTTTCCTATGCCATCTCCAGGCATTGCAAATCGTCATTGCCGGGCACCAAAGGGGGCTCGGCAGTGACGCACGCTGAAAGAGAGTACTCAGTTTTCACTCTGGTTGTTGTACACCGCTCCTTTCCTATGCCATCTCCAGGCATTGCAAATCGTCATTGCCGGGCACCAAAGAGGGCTCTGCAGTGACGCACGCTGAAAGAGAGTACTCAGTTTTCACTCTGGTTGTTTGTTTTCTTGGTTGTCCGGGCGATATCTCAGCCATCCTTTGAGCTAGGAAGCTGAAATTTCGGCACAGTAGTGAGCAAGTCCTTTGTCAAATACGGTATTTTTTGTTTTTTGAATAATCAATTAATTGAGGAGTTATTTAATTATTAGCGTTTAATTAAGTACTTATTTAATTAATTAAATTTCATTTCTCTTCTGACCATTATTAACTCAGGCACCTTTTCAGTTAGGAAGCTGATATTTGGACATGCCAATGACCAGGTGATTTGGCTGCAAAGGATATTTTTGATTTATTAATTAATCAATTAATCGATTAATTATTTAATTATTCGATTAATGACAAAAAAAAATTTTTTTTTTAAGTTACAGATTCTGATGAAATAGTGGTAGTTTATGTGTTCTCTGACCAAATTGATTAATAATTTAATTTTTTTATGATTATTATTTATTTATTTTCATTATTAATCATTTATTTATTTTCTTTCTCATTTGGCCAATATCTCAGGCACCTTTTGAGCTGGGAAGCTAATATTTGGACATGAGTGACCAAGTGATGTGGCTATCAAGGATATTTTTGATTTATTGATTAATCATTTCATCTATTAAGTATTTATTGATTAATCGATTAATTATTTATTGAGTAATCAATTAATTATTTAATTTTTTATAAATGACTTATTTAATTAAATTTCTAAAAGATACATCTTCAGATGAAGCACTAGTGGTTTAGTTATGCGATTAGCCAATTGATTATGAAAATATTTTGTGATAATCTTTTATTGATTTTAATTATACAATTAATCAATCAATTAGTGTACACCTCTCCCTCCCAATGCAGCCTCAATGAGCTGCACTGCGGTATTGCCGGGCGCCGGAGGCGCCCCGGCAATGCCGCGCTGCAGCATATTTAATTATTTGGCATGGGGCGGTGTACTTTGAATGTATGTGTACTTGTTTGTTTTCTTGGTTGTCCGGGCGATATCTCAGCCATCCTTTGAGCTAGGAAGCTGAAATTTCGGCACAGTAGTGAGCAAGTCCTTTGTCAAATACGGTATTTTTTGTTTTTTGAATAATCAATTAATTGAGGAGTTATTTAATTATTAGCGTTTAATTAAGTACTTATTTAATTAATTAAATTTCATTTCTCTTCTGACCATTATTAACTCAGGCACCTTTTGAGTTAGGAAGCTGATATTTGGACATGCCAATGACCAGGTGATTTGGCTGCAAAGGATATTTTTGATTTATTAATTAATCAATTAATCGATTAATTATTTAATTATTCGATTAATGACAAAAAATTTTTTTTTTTTAAAGTTACAGATTCTGATGAAATAGTGGTAGTTTATGTGTTCTCTGACCAAATTGATTAATAATTTAATTTTTTTATGATTATTATTTATTTATTTTCATTATTAATCATTTATTTATTTTCTTTCTCATTTGGCCAATATCTCAGGCACCTTTTGAGCTGGGAAGCTAATATTTGGACATGAGTGACCAAGTGATGTGGCTATCAAGGATATTTTTGATTTATTGATTAATCATTTCATCTATTAATTATTTATTGATTAATCGATTAATTATTTATTGAGTAATCAATTAATTATTTAATTTTTTATAAATGACTTATTTAATTAAATTTCTAAAAGATACATCTTCGGATGAAGCACTAGTGGTTTAGTTATGCGATTAGCCAATTGATTATGAAAATATTTTGTGATAATCTTTTATTGATTTTAATTATACAATTAATCAATCAATTAGTGTACACGTCTCCCTCCCAATGCAGCCTCAATGAGCTGCACTGCGGTATTGCCGGGCGCCTGAGGCGCCCCGGCAATGCCGCGCTGCAGCATATTTAATTATTTGGCATGGGGCGGTGTACTTTGAATGTATGTGTACTTGTTTTTCCTTCTTTTTCTACTTCTATCTTCCTTCTTCTGTGTTCCTCTGTCTTTCTTCTCTTTTCTCTTCCTGCCTTATTCTTCAGCACTATGGATTTCACATCACGTTTTCTGTCACATTTTATCAAAGCTTGACTTTTTTTTTTATCCTTGTAGAGCTTCAGGATAGACAGTGTTGCATGTTTTTCCTTATGATGCCAAGTCTCCCTCCAAACACCAACTCTCGATCTACCCCTCCCCTCTCTCTCCTTTCGCTCATAAAAGTGAACGGACATTCTTTGACACATGGATCATGACATATTTGATATCGTGTCACCACATTCACCGAGTTTGAAGTTGTATTTCCTGGAACCTCCTTCTCATTATTCATCAATAAACGACTATCTCAGTATTCTGGTGTTTCCTCTGCATGAGTTGTAATCAAAATGTACCTTTGTTTCCTCAAAATGGTACCTTCATTTAATGAAACAAAACAGTCTTCAACTGTACAACAGAGGCCTGTGTGGCCTGTTTCAAGGCAAGGCACATTTGAGCAGGCCAAAACAAAATGGTGGCCCCCATGTTGGTAAGGCTTTTTTGTTTATTTAATGATGTGCAACCTGTTAATTACCTTCAAAAGGGGTGTTAAAATTTACCCAAATAGCCAGTTTACATTCCTTCACTCTATTTGAGTTCCCTTAGAATGCATGCAAAGTTTTGGGCCACTAGATTTCATGGTTTTGGAGTTACGGAGGAGACACACACACTTTCTCTTTTATTATTACAGAAGTGAATATTGCTACAATTTTTGACCCTAGATCTCTCACCCCCCCCCCCAACCCCCCCTACCACATGTGTGCTCGATACATGGCCCTTCCCTTCCCCAAATACTTCCATTTCCTTCCAAACCTCACTCCCTTCTCTCCGCAACTTCCCTACCCTCCGTTTGCTCTTCTGTCACTCTTCATTGACTCAAATGGGAAGAGGAAGAAACATACCTTTGTGAGTGATGGGTCTGAGTTAATTTATTGACAAGTAAGAAAGTAAAATCAATGGCCACAAGAGACATCAGTGACCAGCAACATTCAAGGGAAATTAGGGGAATGTGGTGGAGAAAGGTGGCTTATATTAAGTATGTGCAACGAAGGATAGGCGGAGGTGGAGGTGGAGGGAGGGAAGAAGAGGACGCAGGTGTGGTGTGGATAATGTATTAGCTCGAGCGTAACAACGTTTGGAAATTATTCAGCTGCACATCTGTTCTATATTTTATATGTCACTCTGCCCTAACATCAGGAATAGCCTTTCTCTCTTATTTTGTGATAGGCCATTGTTGGTTTTCTGGATTACTTCACTCATGTTGCACCAATGTATGCAAGGATGTTTTGTCATCTGTTGGCCAATTGGAGGATTCCCAATGCAACCTCATCGGGATGTTTATTGTCTCATAAGTGGTCATGAAAGTTGCCTCTCGTCAAATCGAATAGACACTGTTATGAAACTGAGAATTTGTTTATTTTGTTGTATGATGTTTTCTCTTGATTGAGCATTGTGAGGTTGATGCAAATGTTTTCAAACTGAAGACATAGTGGCAGCAGCACAGTAAAATAGGTAGAACTAGAAAAAGGTAGTATCTTGAATAATTAAGATAAAGGCGTACATGGATACTGGCAGGACTGGTACGTAGCTTGGGTATGGATAAGTGATTGCATACATGTGTCGTCATCATGGTATCTGTGAGGGTGTCCCATCAAAAGGTGAATATTCTGTCAGTGTTTGCTCATTCCTCAACCTACAGATATCTTCACCACCACACCCCCACTGCCAAACAACAACAACAACAACAATAACAACAGATCTATATTGGGAACATCTGGGTGAATGAGGGACACCAGGCAACGGCTCCCACACAGTGTGGCCCATTTTAAGTAAGCAAATACATCCCAGCATGTTTAGGGTCATATATAAAAATGCTGCACAGGCCTGGTTGCCTATAATTATGGCTAACATGGCTGGGAGAAGGAGACCCCTCAATGCCCCCATCCACAGAGCACGTGTGCTTGCCCAATGGTTTTATGAGCATGATTTTCAGGCGTCGATCTAGAATATTCCATAAATGCTCGATTGGGTTCCATTCTGGTGACTGAGGAGGCCATGGCATATGGATAACGTATCCATATGTCATGGCCTCCTCGGTCACCAGAACGGAACCCAATCGAGCATTTATGGAATCTTCTAGATCGACGCCTGGAACAATGTTTTCCACCTCCATCAAACAGGTGTGGGTTGATGGGCTTTCTTTTTCGTGGACGAATGATATTGCATCCATCCTGCAGGATTCCAGATGTGGGTGGACTCTATGCCACGGTGCGTACAGGCCGTACTGGCCTCACATGGCGGCCCAATGCCCTATTGAGTGACTTCACATTGGTGTTTCCATTATTTTCCACAACCTGTATCTATGTACTGTGCATATATTATATATGTATAAAAATCACTGTGGTAATATCACTGCACCTGCCTCACTGCCCTACTCCTCATTCTCATCCTTCCTCAATGTTGTGGTTTTGTATACAGCCGCAGATGCAGTGCCCATGTTACCAGTAACCTGATACTCATTTTGCTGACCTTGGAAGGATGACAGACTGATTCAACGCACCTGTTGTTATTTAACGGCACAACAGGGCTCAAACTCAAGACCCTAACATCTCAAGTCGGCCACCTTAACCGTTAAGCCAACACCAGGCTCCTCCCTCAATGAAGCGGAGTCTATGGGCATATCTACTTTGCCATCACAGACAGATGGTTGGTATTTTTGTCTTCTTCTGCCACCTTTCTTGTCTTGCACCATCTGCTCTTTCCGTGCTTTGTCCTCCCTCAACAGGTTTCTGCAGGGAACACACACTCCACCATCAATCCACTTCTGGTGAAACTACGCTATACCCAGGAACACTGCTCACCTCCACTTATCCGTTCCTCTTGTTTCCCAACTGTGGAACCAACTTCCATATCCTTCCCTCCAGATCTTCGAGACAGCTGCTCATCACCATCTCAGATTATCCCCCATCCGAAACCATGATCTTTTCTACACCTGTTAACCCCCCACCCCCCCCCCCCCCCCTCAATTTTTTCCCAATTTTTCCTTGATAATTTGCTCCTCTATCTATCTTGGCCCACCTACATCATCACAAGTATTGTCCTCATTCATACTGCATTCCTTGTTTATCCATCCCCCACTATTTTGTCCCTCAACCTGTCTGTGTCGTTCCCCCTCTCTTTCTGCTGTCCCTTTTGTTATGTTGTGTCCTGATCCATTCAGTGTTCTATCTCTTCCATGAGCCTTGACTGTGTGCAAAAAATGTAATCCTCCAGGGATGTCGATGAACCGAAAAGTCAGTGTGGAAAAAGTTGCGGTGGTGACATGAAACGCACAGAATTTCTTCAGAAATAAAAATGTAATTTATTCACACAAGACGTGGTTTACAAATTCCCAGACACGAGGACTGACAGAAAATTTACAAGAAAATCCAGCCCAGCTATGGGCACACACACATACACACACACACACACACACACACACACACACACACACACACACACACACACACACACACACACACACATACACACACACACACACACACACACACACATACACACACACACACACACACACACACCAATCATGCACACAAAAACTGGTATGAAAGAGGTATGAAAGGGGATGGTGTAAATCCCAGGATGCTGGCTGATAGGAGTGCGGAGCTGTCCAAGGGCTAGTTAGCCATAGCTGGGAGGCAGGGGGGGGGGTACAGGGAGGTGGGAATGGAGGTGTTTAAGGGCAAAGAGCAACTGAAATCCAAGCAGGCCCGAAGCACGAGAGTCCAGAACGCAAGAAAGGCAGAGACCAAAGAGTGCAAGATGTGAGAGTGCAATGAGTGCAGACTTGCCATCAGATCGGGGCTTTTTTTTTTTTTTTTTTTTTTTTTTTTTGTATACAAGGTCGAGGCTCGTGAAAGAGCGAACATTAATCACACAGAAAGACAAACCGACACAAAAAACATATAACATAGGGAGCGGTAGACAAGATGGGGAGAGAGGGGGAAGGACACAAACACAACATTTGAGAGCAGGGACCGAGAGACATGGAGACATCGAGAGATCTGAGAGAGGGCGAGGGCTTTGGGGGGGGGGGGCGTGGGAAGGGGGCGGTGGGAGAGGTATAAAACATATGGACACTGCCAGGACTTCCAGGAAAGAAGTTGGAATTTCAAACAAGGTGGATCTGGGGTGAATTAGCGGGGGTAGAAAAGATCAAGGTTTTGGATGGGGGAAGATAAGAGATGGTGGTGAACAGCTGTTTTAAAGACCTGGAGGGAGGAGTGGGATTGAAGGGAGTGAGGGAGTTTGTTCCAGAGGCGGGAGAAAAGAGGAATGAAAGAGTGAAGGTGAGCAGAGAGCCGAGATTTCGGCAGTTTAACCATCAGAGGGTTGCTGGCAGATCTTGTGCGACCTGTAGGAATATTTGGGGGACAGAGCACAGAGAGAGCTGGGGGTGCAAGGCCGGAGAGGAGTCGGTAGAAGACAGAAAGACCACCTACCTGCCTGCGGTGAGTGAGTGAAAGGCCCTCAGAGATAGCTTCATCGCGGGAGATTCCAATAATTCTGAAAGCTTTGGTTTCAACAGCGTGAAGCCGAGCTAGGTGTGAGGCAGGAGCACCGGCCCATAGGGGAGAACAGTATTCCATTGAGCTGCGGATGAAAGCCTTGTATGTGGTGAGGAGCTCAGGTGTGCCGAGGAAGGACTTCGCACGACGGAGGATGCCCAGTCGGCGACTGGCTTTGGAGGCCAGCTTGGAAATGTGGTTTTCCCAAGAAAGATCATGGCAGATAGTGAGACCCAAAATCTTGAGCGACAGAACTTCTTGGAGAGGATTGTTGAGAAAGTAGATGGGAGGGTTGTCCAGTCGATCTTTTCGGAGAGACATAGTAAGAGTGTGAGATTTGTCAGGATTGAAAGACATAATGGTTGACATAATGACATAATGTTTGGACATAAAGACATAATGTTTGGCCTTTGCAAGAGGAACGGATTAACCACTTAGGCCTTCATCAATTTATATGTTTTCCATTTTTCAATTGTATAAGGGAAATTAGATGACAGTATGGCCCTGTAGTTCAGGTCAATGCAGTACTACTGTATATTGCCGTTTGTTCTTTCACCATCCTGCTTCAACCTCTGGATAACAAGAAAGCTGCATTGAACAAGAACATAATTTGAAAATGGTATATTTTTTCTTAATGTAGCAGAAGAAAGACATTAATTGTGGAGGGATGAGAATTTTGTGTGTGGTAGTTTCTCTATCGCCATTACATATGGCATTAACCACTTAGGCCAAATCTGTTTCAAACAAAAACATTGTGGGATCTTAAAATTACACCCCAAATTACAGCAAAGATGGCTCTAATGGCATGATGGCGGAGACGACACATCACCTTTAATGTAGTTAATTTGTAGAGCGGAGTTACAAACAAAGGTTCAATATGCTCTTTAACAATCCTGGAACAACAACCGTGACTGCTCCAGGTTTGGCCTTTGCGTTTTAATTAATGTTGAAAATGTAAGCATCCCTGAGATGTGGCACCAGGCAAATTCCGTAAAGGCTTCTGACCGTACAATAAAATACCGGTCCTTGCCCTTCCATGAGCCTAGATTGTATAACAAAAAAAAAAGAAGACAACGAGGTGTGTAAGAAATAAGCAAAATAATTAACCACTTACTGACACTTGTAAATATCACTTGGAATTCTAATGAAGTACTCAACACAGATTCAGAAAACGTTCTCGTGCCGCTTCATCGCAGGGTTCGCCCATGAGCTAGGTCCTCATCGTGCGAGTCTCAAGCAATCATCGCAGGGTTCGCCCATGAGCTAGGTCCTCATCGTGCGAGTCTCAAACAATCATCGCAGGGTTCGCCCATGAGCTAGGTCCTCATCGTGCGAGTCTCAAACAAATCATCGCAGGGTTTGCCCATGAGCTAGGTCCTCATCGTGCGAGTCTCAAACAAATCATCGCAGGGTTCGCCCATGAGCTAGGTCCTCAGCGTGCGAGTCTCAAACAATCATCGCAGGGTTCGCCATAAGCAAGGGCCTCATTGTGCGAGTCTCAAACAATCATCGCAGGGTTCGCCATAAGCAAGGGCCTCATTGTGCGAGTCTCAAACAATCATCGCAGGGATCGCCCATGAGCTTGGTCCTCATCGTGCGAGTCTCAAACAATCATCGCAGGGTTCGCCCATGAGCTAGGTCCTCATCGTGCGAGTCTCAAACAATCATCGCAGGGTTCGCCCATGAGCTAGGTCCTCATTGTGTGAGTCTCAAACAATCATAGCACGGATCGCCCATGAGCTTGGTCCTCATCGTGCGAGTCTCAAACAAATCATCGCAGGGTTTGCCCATGAGCTAGGTCCTCATCGTGCGAGTCTCAAACAAATCATCGCAGGGTTCGCCCATGAGCTAGGTCCTCAGCGTGCGAGTCTCAAACAATCATCGCAGGGTTCGCCATAAGCAAGGGCCTCATTGTGCGAGTCTCAAACAATCATCGCAGGGATCGCCCATGAGCTTGGTCCTCATCGTGCGAGTCTCAAACAAATCATCGCAGGGTTTGCCCATGAGCTAGGTCTTCATCGTGCGAGTCTCAAACAATCATCGTAGGGTTCGCCCATGAGCTAAGTCCTCATCGTGTGAGTCTCAAGCAATCATCGCAGTGTTCGCCCATGAGCTAGGTCCTCACCGTGCGAGTCGCAAACAATCATCGCAGGGTTCACCCATGAGCTAGGTCCTCATCGTGCGAGTCTCAAACAATCATCGCAGTGTTCGCCCATGAGCTAGGTCCTCATCGTGCGAATCTCAAACAATCATCGCAGGGTTCACCCATGAGCTAGGTCCTCATCGTGTGAGTCTCAAACAAATCATCGCAGGGTTCACTCGTATATTCCCCAACCAGCGCCCATAGGGCTCTTGACCAGGAAGGAGCCCTACTACCCATGCATTCACATCATGTTGGCACTCACCATGATGTCAATGGATGGATAATGTCATGATGAGAATGGTCTCCTGGGTGTTGTAGTGCACATCGGATGTGTTAGTCACCGATAAAAAAAATGACCATTATTTGACTGAAATGTTGCATTTTCTGAGCCTTTGTCTGTTGTGAAAGCTCCTTTGTTTCCAAACCTCGAGTTGGTTATTTGTTTTGTGCTCTCCATTGTTTTTGTAGTTTTCGTAATTATTGACGGGAGGTTTCTACCAATCTCAATCTAGGAAGTGAACAGAGGCAAATCGTGGCATATTAGGTTCATGGCCTGCTTGAAATGGCACAAACTTTAAAGGCAAAACAAAATGATTATATGGTTAAAAAACATCAAAACCCACCTCGCTAATTCTGGTTGATAAATCAGAGAGAGCAACAGTAGCATTAGGAGAATATAGGTTCTGAGACAACAGTAGGGAGATAATGGGGCTTCCAGGACACCCATGTATTTAGATGGGACTTTTTCCCAAACTGCCCATTTTTCCCCCGATTACCGCGACACCCCCTTCTCCTTTTACATGTAAGTGAATGGGGGAGTCCTTACTTACCCTCCAAGGACCACGCGACATTCAAAATCCCTCATTGATCCTGTAAATATATTATCATTTTCTAATTTTTTAAACAACTCCATTCTCTTATGGAACTCATCCCCATCTAGGATATTGATAAACTTTACATCAAGCACCTTTCTCTGTGCGTTTATAAAATGATATGTTTCACGGAGGGACCTGGTCTGTCCTCCTCCCGATCCACATACCATTTTAAAATTATAATATTTATTATCCGGTTGATAACCATCAAAGTTCTCACTCCACTCTAATATATTTTTCTTCCCGCCCTCCATTACCCCACTTAACAAATGAATACGTTTATCAGTCTTGAGGATCTTCTGACCAGCGATCCTCTCAACCTCTCGGATCTGGTATTTCTCACATTCATTATGTTTTCCATTTATATACCAAGGTTGATTACACCTCCACTCTTTAGTCTGGTTAATACTTGGTTCTATCATTTATTTATTTATAAAAAAGGCGGCGGTAGCCCTTAAAATCCCTAACCCCATTAACTTATCACTTATATATCTTATCACTTATATATCTTATCACTTATATACTTATATAACCAAAAGGTACACACATAACACCACCATCTAAAATATATCGTTTATCATCATATGCCCCCAGTGCTAGTTTATTTATCTCTTCTGAATATAATTCATGCTTATAACTCCTAATCCCTTTTACCTTTCTATACTGTTCCTCCCCACTCATCAAACATTGATAATAATGACCAAAATTGATACTTTCTTTAATTACATTTTTCTTAATCCCTTTGAGCTTCTGATCACACTTCTCCACATTCCCAACTCTATATTTATACGCATAAGCCTTTGCTCTCAATGCTATGAACTCACTCAGAATATTTCCACCAAGCTCATCCTTGAACTTTCCAATCACCTTTTTATTTTGATTCGAGAACAATTCACTCTTTTGATCATAGTTGCTTGTATCATAAATTACAGAATCAGCTTTCATATCATCATAGACGTCATCTGTCTTGATACTCAGAATGAAGCTGTCCGTATCCATATACATCAACATGACATTATCATCATACTTTGTTTTCAAATTCTCATAATAATATTCATACATCAGTAGTTTTGATAGATCGAGAACAGTAGTACCAATATAAATCGGTTTATCCATCTCAATTTCTTCTTTCATCATATGAACAGCACAAAAGTTTTCTGTAAAGATTTCAACACGCTCAAAGCTCGGTCTGTTGATTAGTTTGGAAGTTTGTTCCCAGGAAGTTGTCAACTTGATATTTTGTCTCTTTCTAACATTTTCCATAGTCTTCCCAAACACTGCGTTATTCATCAACTTATAAAAATCTTTCTCAAAGTCAGTCTTTCCAAGCGTTCTCTTTCGAGTGTTAAAATCAATATATTTCATTAACCAATAACTCTGTTTGAATTTCAGGACCCGATGAACTTTCTCAACAATTAGACCATGTTTCACAAATTGTAAAAGATTTCTCTGATGTAGTACATAGTTCTTCTTATCAAAGAATGTTGTTAAAAGTTTTTCTGTTCTTGATTCCTTATCAAATGATTTCTGATATTCACTCAACCACTCTGGGTTTGTCAATTCTTTCTCACACCCGAAAGGAAGATCTTTATGTTTCTCAAAGAGTTATTTTGGATACTTTAGATCAACCTCCAGGAAATACCCTTCTTTCTTTTCATCCAACTCTTTTTGTGTTGAACTCAGAATCTTTTCTAGAACACCCTCATGATCACTCTCCCATTTCAATCCTCCATAAGGTTGTGCTTGGGACATTGCCCACCCATAGAGGTTGTTGGCGTCATAATACATGAGATAGGAACTATCTTTCTTTGGATCATAATCTGGAAGATATTTGTTATTTGCTTTTGAATATCTTGATGAGCAGACTTGTGAAATTCCCCCTCTCTTTGCTCTCTCTATCATCAGGAGCATATCAACATCGGTTATCAAATCCAAATCTTGTTTAGTCATTTTCAACATAGCACTCCAAGCAAGACCCGGTGCTGTGAAATAATGAGCAGGGTCCAAGCCATATCCAGAAAGACACACGGATCTAAATGCTTCGAATACATCTGCTAGAAGAAGGACATCAGTCTTGAGATAGAGATCATGATAATCACCCATATTATTGATATTATATTTTTTCAAAACATTTTGAGCATGTACATAATCATCATCTGAAACATTGCTATTATTTAGAATATTGTAAAAATCTTCTTTTGGAGGAAGTTTCTTTTCATCAAATCTTTTAAATGAATCCATATAGTCGTACGGGTAAATTCCCTTTTGTGTTAGGAGTTCCGTATCCTCATAATTACTCTCCAAACATGGAAATTTTTTCAAATTTTTAACTAGGTTAGCAAGAGGACTAGCCATGAATTTATATGTATCCAAGAATCGAATTCTTGTAGTTGGTCTTGTTGGAATGATCTTTGTAAAGGAGATGTATTTTTGATCTGTACTTGGAATAGCACTGATACTCCCAGGAGTCTTTGACAACTCTTTAATAAACAAGTGTGTATCATAATGAGCGTTGTTATGAAGAAAGACAGGAATGAACGAGGGGAGTTTATAATTAATATTACAACTTTGATGAGCCGGACCTCTATATTTACCAGTGAGATGGCAATGATCTCTAACCTTTAGACCTTTACCAATTTTCTCCCCACAAATATGACAGGTAGCCTTTGGCTGTCTAAATTCTCTTTTTTCTTTACTTGTTAAGGACATTGGTTTATTGGTTTCTCTCATTATCGTGGTTAATCGAACACAGTCTTTTTCTAGTCGTTTCACAAACTCCTCTGGGGCATTTGAGCCTCTATACTCCTCTACCTTGTTATATTCATCACCAACGGATGATTTGATATAATAACAAAATCCGCAAGGAGTATGTTTTTGATACTTATTTGTGTATGATTCTTTTGGATCTGGAGCTGCTGTTGCTATTTTTTCCAAGATACTCTCAAAATCAGCATATATCACAAAAGGATGTTTAATTGTTTTATTTTGATCTTTGAATGAAATTTTAGAACCAGGCTTTGGAAGTGTAATGACTGTTGCTTTCTCATTTGAACAATATTGTTTATGAGTATCCAATCTCTCCTGTGAATGAAATGTATTCAAACACCGACGACATGGATAAACTTTACATTTTCTAGAATAGACTTGTGATTTAATTAATCTTGAAAAGTTCTTGATATAAGCATAATGTTCAATTTCACCAGATCGGAAATACAAGAGGTCAACATGTTTTTCTTTCTCATCATCTGAGATTTGTAAAATCTGCACTTTATTCTTTTCAGTCAACCCATAGACATTTAGAGAAATATTATTTAACTTTTCAAACTTTGGAATATTATTAAGAGTCATCGGAAATTTCAAATTTTTCATATTCAATTCATTTTCATATTTCATATAATTGCTTACTCTTTCAGCATGTTCTTTTGCTGGATGTAGATATGCCAGTACAGACCACAAGAAACACTTGTTATCAGTATTCTGAATATTTACTATAGCATTTTTATCTTTGATGATTTTAGGAAGTTGAATATATGATCTTGCTTGTAGTGGATCAGATTTAAAAATGTGAACATCAACAAACAGAACCTTTTCAACAGTGAGACCGCTTCCGACAATAAGATCATCAATATTATATTCACTATATTTAAGCTCATTAAAGACCTGTTCTTTATTTCTATTATAATCATTTTTATTAAGTACCATGTAAGTTGTTGTATGTAGGTAAAAGTTAAATGGTGGATCTTCCTTTTTACGAAGAACCAATTTAGCCCCCAAATAATATTTACAACTCCCCATTTCAGATATAGTCTTATCAATCTGATCATCTATTCCTTCCTTTGTAAGATTAACAGCAGCTCCCAGAGAACGGGGGACTGGATCTTTGAAACGGAACAATCTAATTTTAATATTTCCTTTGAAAGCACCATCTAAATTTTCAATCTCATAATATGGAACTTGGTGTTTCTTTGTCTTCTCATGACGCTTCCAATCCTTCTTGAGGATGTAGTGTTGACAGCGCCCACAATAGACCTTTGGAAGAACCTTTGGTTTGAGATTCTTCAAATGTTTTTGAGTATCTAAGTGTTGATCATACCCACTTCTCAGAACCCATGTCTTACAAATCTTACAATACTTATTATCTTTACTCTTTAAATGTTTTTGTGTTCTATAATGTTTTTTGATATGTTTGTAGTTCTGCTCACAACTCTCACAGTAAGTAGAATTCATCCTATTTATATAGTAAAAAAACTTCACTATTTACTAGTTATCTTTTACTTAAAATAAAACATGAAAAATTGAAAACAAGAGTCAGGAAACTCAATTAAATTTGGGGCAACTTATTCATATGATTCTTGGTTAGGATGTGATATCTATAACTAGTCTTCTTCATATCCTTATCACAAAGATCACAATGTTCCATCTCTTCTTCTTTATAACCGTTAAGAACATTATCTAAATGGTGCTTTGTTTGTTTATGTCTCCTTTTACCAAGTACTCTAATTAACTTATTACAAGGTTCACATCTTATCATATTTTTACTCTTATCAGATGTATTGATAGCATGTTTAATGGTCCTGATATGAGCATCATATCGATTGTACTGTTTATCACAGGCGGAACAATAACCAGAATTCATGCTATTTATATAGTGAGAAACTTCATATTTCTTCATCACTAAACTCTATATAGTAATCGGAATCATCAATAAAGCTACTCTCATAACTATCATTTGAGCACAAACTATTAGTATCATAACTATCATCTGTGTTCAATGAA
The DNA here is from genome assembly GCF_964187855.1 of Myxine glutinosa. NCBI lineage: Eukaryota > Metazoa > Chordata > Myxini > Myxiniformes > Myxinidae > Myxine > Myxine glutinosa. Next base: position 36,947,638 of record NC_136269.1, on the reverse strand, counting down.
ATACTATCATCATCATCATCCAAGTTCAATGAAATAGTAAAATCTTCACTGCTGTATTGACTCATATTTATAGGGACACAAAGAGTTTATTGTGTCCAAAATTAGTTTATTTATTTTTTCATTAAGAATTGCTAATTGATCCGGATTTAATATTTCCATTGTTAATTTAAAAAGATCATTATCGAGCTTAGTATATCTTGGTGGCATTCCATCTCGATTACGATCCGAATCTTCAGAGTCAGATGGATCCTCTGAGTCAGATGGATCCTCTGAGTCAGATGAATCTTCAGAGTCAGATGGATCCTCTGAGTCAGATGAATCTTCAGAGTCAGATTGATCCATATTAATTGTATCGTATTTTTTAAAAACACTTAATAATTTAAACATAAAGATAACTCTTCTTCCATTATGTCTTTTGTAAAGACAATCTATTTTCATTTCGCCCTCAAAATCACAACAAATCTTCATAGTATTCAAGTTAACATATGGGAGTATTTTTTCAAAATCAACAGCATTCTCAATATCTCTACAAAACTCAGGGGCAAAATTCTCATAGAATGTTGTTTCACTATATTCTTTTTCTTCATCTTCAAGCAAATCATAAGCCTTTTTAAGCTGATCAATAATTATTGAATCAACACTGATTAATTTATTATAACTCATCCTAAATTTAATTCTTCCATTATTCCATCTAAACGATTGTATTGATTCAGTTTCAATACGGTAATCAAGTAGGGAGTCAGTTTTTCCATGATTACAAATAACTCCGTTAAGAGATTCAATTGTGTCTTGGATTGTTCGCCCCATTTATATATGAAAACTTTACTTAAACTAAATTACATTTCCATCGAGCCCAATAATTTTTCTTTCAATATCCTTTTGGATAATAATATTTTTAACATTAAAAGTTATCTTCAAATAATCTTTAATTATCATTGACCTAAATGTCATCTCCCCGGTTATGATTTTATTATTAACATCAATATCTGTTTTATTAAAAAATATACATACATCTCCTTTACTTGAGTTGATGGTCTTATCATTAAGTTCCAAAGAAGTGGCGTCCAATTTTTCACCAATCTTTTCATAAATAGCCATTAGAAGGGGGGAGACATGATCCAAATGGACTTTTATCGATTTTTTAGCTGGAATAGAAAATCCGCGGCCTTTAAACATAATTGATGGACTAATATTATCATTTAATTCAGGATAAACCCAAAAATTACCATATTTATCTTTGTTCAACTTTACATCTTTGACACAATCAATAGAACCTTCGGTAATAGATTGAAATTGGTCTTTTGTGTTGTGAAACATTGTATTTATTAATGAATAAACTGGCGTTTAGTTTAAGTAAAAATTTACTATATAAATATGATAAGTTCTGAAGGATATTTAGAATTTCCAGACTCTCCATATGATAAATTAGAGAATTGTCCGGCTTGTGATAGAATAGGGCTTAATAATGAGGGTTCATATAAACAATGTATTTTCTGTGATTTAATTTTAATTAATGATAATAAAAAATATAAAAAAATATATAACTCTTTTAAATTAGAACCAAAAATGAATTACTTTACAAGATTAATAAGAGAGATGAATGTTAAGTATTGTGATGATAAATACACCATTTCTTTCAAGGGAAGAGACTATTTGTATTGAAGAAATGTATAAGGGTTTAATGATATTTATTATTCAAAATAATTTTAATGGAAATGTTAATACAAGATACTATATAAATAAAATAATGAATTATTTTGAAATTAAACCCGAACTCAGGATAAAATATAGAGTTTCTAAAATAGCTCAAAAAAAGTTAGATGACTTGTTTTCCAAATATATAAATGAATGATTTTTTACCCGTTTGGGAAAATAAGATAAAATTTAATAACCATAAAAACATTCCAAATTCATTGAGATGTCTAATAGTTGGTTCAAGCGGATGTGGGAAAACCTGTTTACTTTTAAAGATGCTCCTTGGTTCTAATTTTTTAGATTATGATAATTTAATAATTTTTACAAAGTCAAGATTTCAACCCGAGTATCAACTACTCTCACAGGGTTTTAATGCAGGTCTTAAAAAGGAAGACATTATCGGTTTATTTAAACTTCAAAACAAACTAAATGATTATAACATTGAGGATATAATACAACTATTTTGTGATACACAGAAATCAAAATCGAAACCCATAACTTGTATTCTCAGTGATAATACGGATGATATACCTTCACCTCAAGATTTAGATAAATCAAAAAAGAACCTCGTCATCTTTGATGATTGTGTTAATGAGAGAAACCAAACAGTAATGGATAGCTACTATACAAGAGGGAGACATTCTTCTTGTAATTGTATATATCTTAGTCAATCATATTTTCAACTCCCTCGACGCTCAATAAGAAACAATGCCAATACTTTTATTTTATTTAAGTTAAATTCAATAGATGTAAATAATTTTTGGAGAGATAATTGCTCTACGTTATGTAGTAAAAAAGAATTTGAAAATTATATGAAACACACGATTGGAAAATATAAATATATTGTTGTGAAACAAGATGAGATACTAAATGATATTTTTCAATACTAAATGAATACCGAAGAAAGAGAAAGAAAGTTTAAGGAACATCAACAATTAGTTTCAAAAGTTGTTAAACAACAGGAAGAGATAAAGAAGAAACGGAGACAGAAACTAACTGGTGAAGAAGCCTTTGAAAGAAAACAAGAGAAATTCTTTAAACCACTTTTGAAAACTCAACACTCACCTACAGTTCCCACGGTAGAATTTACTCCGAAAAAACTTCAAATGCTCAAAGATTTTAGTCAGATAACAAAACAAGAACTTGGTGAATTAGAATATGATGACGAGGGATTATTTCGGAAACTTGAGGAGGTAAATCAACCCCCTAATTATGTTGTGGAAGCTCTTCAAAACAATGAATATTCGGCGGGTTCAAAAACCAGAGCAGGTCTCATTCCAACAGAAAAACCAGCAGTGTTTCATCTTGTGGAAGAAAAGGTATTGATATTTAATGATGAATTGATGTTCTTGAGTTCTACTCAACCAAATGTTAAATTAACTCCAAGATTAATGTTTCTTCTAACAAACCCCGGATTCAGCGGTTCAAAATATTTTGAGGAACCACTTGATATGGAAAGAGAGGAAGATAGGGTATATATTGAGTTGCTAAATGCACTTGATTATGGAGTTTCTGTTGCTGGTAAAAGTAAGAAGAATGAGAAGGAGAAACATATTATTGATGCTTTAAGTAAGCTTGGTTCGGGTGTTAGTTTTCTTCCAAATGACCCATCACAATTAGTTAATAGGCTATTATTGTTGTTAGGTAGTAAGAAGGCTGGAAACAACAATTGTTTTAATGAATCCTCAGCCATTTTAGATCAGTTGATGAATATGAAAATAATTAATAAATGTCAATACAAAGATATTTTATTAGATATTAAATAAGATGAGAAGCACAATTCTTAGTTTTAATTTCACAACGAGCGATTACACAGCTTCATTCCCTTACCCACTACAACTTGACCCCCTTACCTCATATGAGGCATCTTTATTGTCAATGGAAACTTATAATACCTTGTTTAATATCACAGAGAAAAACAACAAGTTTAGTTATAATCCAGGAAGTGGATATAAAACTTTAACCGTTTCACCTGGAGCTTACGAGATTTCTCAAATATCTTCAGAAGTCTCTCGCCTTATGAAAGAAAAAGGTGATGAACCAAAAAATATTGTAATAGATATTCAAAAACACACTTCAAAATCAACTATTAAACTTAAAAATAATTATAAAGTTGATTTCACGATTGAAAATTCGTTTAGAGAGCTATTGGGTTTCTCTTCAAAAAAGATTGAAAATAACGGGACGTTTTACAGTGATAATGTTATCCAAATATCCTCCGGTATAAATTCAGTATTAATTCATTGTGATTTGATTGATGGTGCTTATAACGATGGAACAAGAACAAATACAATATTTTCATTCAGTGCATACTCAACCCCGATTGGTTATAAATTTAATATGGAACCAAAAAATCTTGTCTATTTACCTGTGTCAGGAAAAACCATATACAGAGTAAATTTTAGGATAACCGACCAAGATAATCGTATGATATCCTTTAATGATGAAATTATATCCATCAGAATTCACCAACGTGAAGTTTTTCAATAAATAAATAATGGTTATTGTGAGAAAACACGAGTTGGGAAAATATAAAATAATTACAGGGGAGGGCATGTTCCTTTCACCAGACTATACAAGGTATGTGGGTAGAGGATACTATAAACCTAAGAGACAACGAGGTGTAGGTCATCAATTTCGAAATAAAGGAGATGGAATAATTGATACTCTAATGGGTATTGGTTCAACCATCCTTAAACATAAAGACCTAATTGGTTCAACTGCTTCTGCCGTGGGCTCCGTTGCGGGTGCTATACAACAAGCTCAAAAGGAGTCTCATAAATTACAAGCAATCAAAGAAATAAAAAAAGGTAAAACTCAACTATCTTCACAAGAACGACAAAAAATCATTAAAATACTTGGGTCAGGGTTTCAACAATTTTAATGCTATATAAATACAAGTATGGAAGCGATTGATACTATCTATGATTTGGATGATACGATTATCATTTCAAACTCCACTAAAAAGGAAGACTATTTTAAGGTAAATGCTATAACAGGAACAGACTGGAATTCAAACGGAACAAAAAGTTTTGAAATAAATAATCAACAAACTTACTTGAATATAGCTGATAGTTTCTTGCTGTGTAAATTTAAATTCACTAAGGCTGCGAATAATACTAATGCTACACTCGTAAATGATTTCTTCTGGAAAATGTTTGACAGTGTCCGCCTGTATATTGGAACACAAGAGGTTGAAGCGGTTGATTATGTCTCTGCTACATCTGAAATGATGAAATTTACACTATATTCGTTTAGTGATAGAATGGGTAAGGGAGCTGTTGAAGGTTTTATTCCTGATATGTCAACGGGTACAAACGCAGACCCTGGTTATAGTCAAAGGAAGTCAATGTATAATGATGACACAAAAGCTGAGAATAGTTTTACCGTAGCAGTACCTCTGAAAGGTATATTTGGATTTTGTGATTATGATAAAGTTTTGTATGGGCTTAAAATTAGATTTCAACTACAAAGGAATGATAATGTAAATAGATTGCTTTTTGGGGATGAAAATGCTTTTGGAGAAAATAATAAATTTGTTATTAATGATTTGTGTTGGTATATCAGTGAATATACTCCTAATCTCAAAACGGAAGAGATGTTAAATAGAAGACTTAACTCAAAGAAACCGCTAAATGTATCATACCTTAAAAGAAGATGCCAACACGTTAAACTGGAACACACTACCTACACTTGGAATTTAGGTGTTCTTCAAGGAAAGCCACGATACCTCTGGCTCATTTTTAAAAAACCAGATGGAGAGGACGGTACTAATAAGAATAATGCCCTGAGTGATAATGCAAAGGTGAAACAACTTCGGGTTTCTCTTGATGGCACATTTTATCCGCGAGATAGATTGGAAATTGATTGGGAAAAAAATGATTATGCGGAAGCCTACAAGTCCTACCAAAAGGTGTGTGAAAGTAATGGTAATAATGATCCTATTTTGGATATGGTTGCGTTTCAAAAACTTTATACAATCTACGCAATTGACCTGAGTTCTCAAAAGGAAACTATAAAGTCTAATCGAGTGGATACTTCTCTATACATTGAAAGAGGGGAGAGTGAAGAGGTTAATGCATATTGTTTGCTTTTGGAGGAAACAGAATTACAGATTAATACAGATAATGGTGTTATGATTAATATCACATAGGTTTTTTCTCATAAATAAATGGTTGGGGTATATGTTAATCAAATCAATCTTAATAAATTAACATCTTGTATTCAAAATCAAAAGCCTTGTATTATTAATGTTAATACAATTCAAAGAAAAGGAGCTGTAAGAATTGATGTTTTACTCACACACACACAAGTAAAAACACTAAATGATGTTGGATCACTTAAAATTAAAATGACGAAACCTATGTTAAAGAAATATTCAATAGACGAGTCAAGAGGAGGATTTCTCCCGTTTCTAATTCCTTTATTTGCTGGTTTAAGTGCGGCGGGAGCATTGACTGGTGGTATTTCAGCAGCGGTAAAAACTGCTAACGAAAGGAAGGCACAACTAAAAGCTCAAAAAGAATTGGAAAGACATAACAAGGAGTTGGAGAAACAAATTAGTGGAAGTGGTGTAATTGTAGATTTTGCTCAAAAACTTGAAAGTCTACCTGATAAAGCTAGATTGTTGGTTGGAGATATGCTTTCCTCTATCGCTCAAGCGGGTGTTAAACTAACTAAACGGGGTAATGGATTGTATCTTTCTCATAAATAAATGGATAAATGGTTTAAACAATTTGGAAAGAATACAACGTCAAATATAGAACTAGCTAAGTATTGTAAAACACTAAAAATTGATAACGTGGTAATCTGTATGAGAGATGAATTAACACATATAAATAAGAATACAAAGAATATTATTATGAATTTAGACACACAGAATGGTTCTCATTGGGTTTGTATTCATAATAGTCAGGATAAATATTATTTTGATAGTTATGGTATGCCACCACCTGTTGAAGTAATACAATTCTTACAGAATGGTGTTTATCAAACATTTCAAGTTCAAGAAATTAATTCTAAATGTTGTGGTCAATTATGTTTATATGTATTATTTCAACTCAACAATAATGAAAATTTTTATGATATCATTTTTAATCTAATATAAATGACTTATGTTGGAAAAGATGGTTCTATCTTTGGAAAATCCTCTCAGGATATTGATTTATCAAATTATTATACAAAGGCACAGGCTGAACGACAAAAATATAGTGTAAGTAAAAATATTAATATGAAGAATACTTATAAATTAATCAATTATCCAAACCCTACAGATGCAAATGACTTAATTAGATTTAGTGATTTATCACAATATATATTTTTAAAGAAAACAGCACGTTTTGTTAAACAAGTAAAATTTACAACCACAACACCTGGTTATACTGACCATACACCTTTCCTCATTGAATTTAACTACCTGCTTACAATTGAATTTTATAAAGAAGGACATATAGTTAATATGCGAATTAATAAATGGGGGTATGATATGCCTGATTTAGGGTATAATTGGTCTTTTTCAATAAACATAGAAGACCTACATGATTTTAATCAGTCTCGTAAAGAAGAATATTATCCACTTGGTGAAGATAAGGATTTATGTGGAAGTACAATTAGTAAACAACAAATACGTGATTTTAAGAAAATAAAAATATATGATAGTATAGCGATGGTTCGCATGACAAAGAAGGAAGGTAATGAGATAAGGATAGAAAGCCGAGGAATACAAACCGATTTGGTAGTGGGAAGATGGGGTGGTATTACCTGTCATAATATTAATCTCACATATATTTCTGATACATAAATGGCAGGAAGAAGACTACAAGAGAATTATAATTTTTGTATTCAAGGATACCTACAAGAAAAGGGTGCTCGGTATTACATACCTTATGATTTGGAGCATATACATGGGAATTTTGTCATAAAAAACTGGCCTTATACTGATATTGCTAAACCCACAAATAGAGACTTGTTTAAAATATTAAATAAAAATGAACTTCTCAAAGTTATGAAATATAAAACTCTTTTAGAAATCGTCAACAAATCTTATTGGTATCCTATTATGAGAAAAATAATTATAGATACAAGAATATCTCAAAATCCAGATGAGTATATGTATAATATTCTTTGGGGCTCAAACTCAAGGGTTGCAAGGGCTGAGGAAGGAATTGAAGAAGAGAAGGAGGAGGAAGAGAGGGAGGAGAGGGATGGAAATCAGTGAGATTCGTAAAAGATTAAATGTATTACAACAAATAAATCAATCTCAACGCACCGAAGAGGAAAATAAAGAAAGAATGACTCTTGTGAAGAAATTGGTTTTAAAAACGGATGAGATGAGTTCAATTTCAGGGAGGAGATTTAAACGAGAAAGTGGTGAAGAAGAAAAAGATTAAGTGGTATTGACTTTAGTTAGTTTTATTTGTAAATAAATGGAGGAGAAAGTGAAGACATTTCTAAGGATTCTTTATGTTTTAAAAATTAAGATAGAAATGTATATGTTGAAAACTAAAAAGGTTTTGATACTCTGTCGGAATTTTTCTGATAAATAAATATGAGTTATTGTCTCAAATGTAAAAAGAAAACTAAATCTAAAAGTGTATTGTATGTTAAAGCTAAAAATAATAGAGTTTATCAAAAAGGAATATGTCAAGTATGTGGCTCTAAAAAGTGCCAATTCATCTCTCCTAAAAGAGGAGGAGACATACAAAAGTTTCTCTCAGGAAGTAAATTTACAACAACTGGAATTCCAGGGGAACTACATCTACCTGGATATTCTTTCTGTGGTCCTGGAACAAACCTGGATAAAAGATTAGATGAGACTGACAATCCTAAACCTTGGTCTAAACCTACAAATAGGGTTGACGAAGTGTGTATGAAGCATGATATTGCTTATGGGGATACCACCACATTGGATGAAAAACATGAAGCAGACAGAGAAATGTTGTATAATTTGTCTTTGATACGAAATCCGACATTGAGAGAGAAAGTTGATAGGTTTATTGTGAAAAAAATGATAAGTGTTAAATTGAAACTTGGTCTTGGTTATTTCCCAAAAAACTATTAAACTCCAATGATGTTATCAAGACTGAGGAGCTTTTGGCTAATGAATTACATAAACCTATAATCACAAAGTTTAAAAGAAGGAAAGTTTATTCTAAATACACCGACCACATATGGTCCGCTGATTTAATCGAACTAAAAAATGATAAGGGATACAAGTATGCTTTAACCGTTATTGATTTGAGGAGTAGATTTGCTTGGGTTGTTCCTTTGAAAAACAAGAGAGGTTATACTCTGATGTTAGCCTTCCAACAGATATTTAATAAAAGTAAAAGAAAACCAAAGAAACTGTGGACCGATGAGGGAACAGAGTTCTATAACAAAATATTTATGAAATTTCTTAAGGGGGAGGGTATTAAATTATACAGTACCTTTAATGAAGGAAAGGCAGTTGTTATTGAGCGTTTTAATCGCACTTTGAAAGAGAAACTATATAAAAAATTCACACAACTCGGTTCTCAAAAATGGGTATATTTAATCCAGGATATTGTAGATAATTACAATAATACAGTTCATTCATCAACAAAATCAAAACCATCAGAAACATTTACAAAATTAGAATATGAAAAGGAGATTAATTTGAGAAAGCCCAAGTTCAAAGTTGGTGATATGGTAAGAATATACAAATGGAAAAGCCATTTTGAAAAAGGTTATACACAAAAATGGACTCATGAATTATTTAAAATCATTGATGTAATGGATACAGTTCCTTGGACTTACAAATTAAATGATATGAATGGGGAAGAAATCTTGGGTTCATTTTACTCACAAGAATTACAAAAAACAAAACTGATAAGCCATTAAACAACAACCATCCATATATAAGTGATAAGTTAATGGGGTTAGGGATTTTAAGGGCTACCGCCGCCTTTTTTATAAATAAATAAATGATAGAACCAAGTATTAACCAGACTAAAGAGTGGAGGTGTAATCAACCTTGGTATATAAATGGAAAACATAATGAATGTGAGAAATACCAGATCCGAGAGGTTGAGAGGATCACTGGTCAGAAGATCCTCAAGACTGATAAACGTATTCATTTGTTAAGTGGGGTAATGGAGGGCGGGAAGAAAAATATATTAGAGTGGAGTGAGAACTTTGATGGTTATCAACCGGATAATAAATATTATAATTTTAAAATGGTATGTGGATCGGGAGGAGGACAGACCAGGTCCCTCCGTGAAACATATCATTTTATAAACGCACAGAGAAAGGTACTTGATGTAAAGTTTATCAATATCCTAGATGGGAATGAGTTCCATAAGAGAATGGAGTTGTTTAAAAAATTAGAAAATGATAATATATTTACAGGATCAATGAGGGATTTTGAATGTCGCGTGGTCCTTGGAGGGTAAGTAAGGACTCCCCCATTCACTTACATGTAAAAGGAGAAGGGGGTGTCGCGGTAATCGGGGGAAAAATGGGCAGTTTGGGAAAAAGTCCCATCTAAATACATGGGTGTCCTGGAAGCCCCATTATCTCCCTACTGACAACCACTCAACAGACACTCGCTGACGCTCATTGTCGCTCACTCATGTTCGCTCCCTGTTGAGTTTTTATCTCACACCCACCATTCTCCTACTACATGTGGGTGGCTGGTATGGTGGTTGAATATTGCTGATTTGATGACAAAGATGGTCTTTAAAATTATTCACACCATACTCTACCTCATTATTGTGTATCATATTGACATTTTTACATCAAAGTCAAAGAGAGAGCCAAAGAATATCTGTTTATGTTCTATTTTAGGAAATAACTTGAATTTCTAATAACACTCATCACCATCGAGTATATTGACAAACAACATGTTGGAAATTGGTTCTTGATTTGAATATCATTGTTGAGTAGAGATGAAATAGAAAACCTCCCTAAATATTCTGCTCTGAGTGCCTCCTGAGCCACATATAATTTTTTTTCATAAGCCACACCCACTTTTCATAAGCCACACTTAACTTTCCATAAGCCATGCCTACTTTCACGCTCATTTCACCATGCCCACTTTTAAAAGCCCCACCTAATTTTACATAATTCCCAATTAAGTCCTGCCCCACAAGGCTTGCGCAGGGAATTTCCCATGGAATTTCCAAAGGAAACCACACCCGACCAATGTTATGTAAGGCAAGGGAACAGACACTAAATTTAAACATTTTTACTTTTATTGAGAATGGACTACTGTGCTGAACTCGAGTGAGATGACTTTGGAGTTCCTTGGAGGACTACTACATGTGTGGAACTAAACCTTAAAATTGATGAACTGGATTAAAACCGCTTATCTATAGAGGTACGACATTCCCAGGACATGCAAACTCTTATGTGGCCAAAACTCCTTTTTACACATAGGACAGGCAAACTCATCTCCCAGGACGGGCAAACCCTTATGTTGCCAAAACTCGTATTTATATGTAGAGGCTCTTCAAAACAGTCAATATGGTGTATATAGTCAGTATGTGATATGAATGCATAGGTGGTAGACTCTCCCAATCCACCTTCAGTGGTACCAACACCGAATGAGCCATTAGCGGACAATTTGTCCCTTATGAGCCATTAGCGGACAATTTGTTCAGGTGCAAGCTCTTGATTAACATCTTTATGTTTACCTGCAACATACTCTGAAGCCCCTCCTCCCTCGTTCTTTTATTTTGGGCCAATCATTTGTGGCAATCCATAACGATTATTTTTTCGCAACCTCTTTCTACACTTTTCCACCCAGAAGGCCCTATTGGTTTTTGGGAATGATCCTTGATCGTGTGTGTGTGTGTGCATGTGTGTATGTATGTGTGTATGTATGTATGTATGTATATACAGTCACGTGAAAAAGTAAGTACACCCCATGTAAAGTTTTGACTTTTTCAACATATTTCAACATACAGCTATTTGATCTTCATTTCAACAATATTGCCAGATAAAGGTGATATAATATAACAAATATCATGAAACATTTACATTTTGTAGTCCATTGTATAATTTAAATAAACATAAATGCAAATTTCGCATGTGGAAAAAGTAAGTACACCCCGACATTTATCACGACTTCAAATACCTAAAATTAGAATCAGGTGCACCAGCTCAGGTGCAAATGATTAGAACATCGTTAGAGAGGATCTTGGAGGAACCTGTCTTATTTAAACCTCAGACATTTAGTTTGGTTTGCTCTTTGTTGTTGAAGTGTGCAGCGTCACCATGCCTAGATCAAAAGAGCTCTCTGAGCCTTCAGAAAGAAGGTTATAGATGCCAACGAGTCTGGGAAGGGATTTAAAAAGATCTCCAAACAATTTGAAATCAATCATTCGACTGTCCGGAAGATCATCTACAAGTGGAGAAGATTCCAAACAACTGCCAAATTGTTCAGGCCAGGCCGCCCCAGCAAGTTCAGCTCGAGTGCAGACCGCAAGATGCTGAAAGAAGTCTCTAAGAACCCAGAATGTCATCACGGGACAGATATGTAGCTCTTGCCACTGTTGATGTTAAAGTGCACGAGTCCACCATTAGAAAGAGGCTGCACAAATTTGATCGACATGGGAGGTGTGCCAGGAGGAAACCTTTGCTGTCCAGAAAGAACATCAGGGCAAGACTAAAGTTTGCCAATGATCACCTAGGCAAAGACCAGCACTTCTGGAACAATGTGCTCTGGACAGATGAGTCAACGGTAGAGCTATTTGGCCACAGTACCAGAAGACATGTTTGGCGAAAACCAAAGACAGCATTTCACCACAAGAACCTGATACCAACTGTAAAGCATGGTGGTGGAAATATTATGGTTTGGGGCAGCTTTGCTGCATCAGGGCCTGGGCAGCTCACCATCATAGAATCCACTATGAATTCTTCATTGTACCAGAGGGTGCTTGAGGATAATGTGAGGCCATCTGTTGGAAAGTTGAAGCTCAACCGAATGTGGACCTTGCAACATGACAATGACCCTAAACATACCAGTAAATCCACCAAGGAATGGCTGAAAAGAAATAAATGGAGGGTTCTGGAATGGCCAAGTCAAAGCCCGGATCTAAATCCCATTGAGATGTTGTGGGGGGATTTGAAACGAGCTGTGCATGCAAGAAACCCTTCAAACATCGCACAGCTGAAAGAATTCTGCATGGAGGAGTGGGCAAAAATTTCTCCCAGTCGATGTCAGAGACTGGTAGACAGTTATAAGAAATGCCTACTTGAGGTTGTTTCTGCCAAAGGGGGCAATACCACCCATTAGAGCCAAGCGTGTACTTACTTTTTCCACATGTGAAATTTGCATTTATGTTTATTTAAATTATACAATGGACTACAAAATGTAAATGTTTCATGATATTTGTAATATTATATCACCCTTTTCTTTAAATATTGTTGAAATGAAGATCAAATAGCTGTATGTTGAAATATGTTGAAAAAGTCAAAACTTTACATGGGGTGTACTTACTTTTTCACGTGACTGTATATATATATATATATATATATATATATATATATATATATATATATATATATATATATATATATATATATATATTGTTGCGGATATGGGACTTGGCCTCCATATCCGCTTGTAAATATTCCCCTATTTCCCCAATACTCCCCAACTATCCCCAATCCCCCATTCCCTAGTCCCATTGCCTGTAAATAACACTCTGTAGAACCGACCTTCCCCTTTTTCCCCCATTAAATGTCGTGCCCAGGTCCACCGCATCTCACGTAGACAACTTTCGGACATCTTGCTAGTTATTCTTAGTCTATGTCAGTTAAGGACTCGTTTCCATTAATTCTGACTCTTCGTTGCACCAGAATGTGATTGTATGGCACCAGTAGTGAGTTTAGGACTTCCCCATACCTCCTCCCATCTTCCCCCTGAAACAACAACTACAACAACGGCGTGCGGGGAGTGTGCGTCCTCACACCGGCTTGGTTAGCCGCCATTGACCATGCGCTCCGACGGGGTTACCACGAAGGGGCTCACTGTCAGCTCCTCGTCAAGGGCGGAGCCCGGTAACCCCCCTGCACCCAATAAGAAGGGCGGACTGATTCCATCTGGGGCGGAGCTAACTAGCCGAGGGCGTGTCACTCCCCGCCGGATATACACAGCCGACCGGACGTGACGTCAGATGCGCCTCAGCCACGAAGAAGAACCAGTCGCGACCTCCGAGCGCTGAGCGACCTCCCCGCATCTTTGAACCGGACCGGGTCGATTCTGTCCCTGAGCCAAGAGTGCACCTTGAGCCATCGACTACCCGCCTTTCCTTGCCATCAATCCCCGTGTGAGTCAGTCTTGTCCCGTTTATCTGTCGTCTGTCGGGGCTAAGATAAGACCGTGTTTAAGTGCCCACCTTTCTATGCTGTCTCTCTTGTCTTTGTAATCTAACCTTCCGCAATATTATAACCTCCTCCGGAGGTCTTGAGAACCGTACCCCTGGTGTCGTGTCATTTTAACCCAGCCGTTGTGTCCTTTTCCTCAATTGATTTAGCGTAGCGCGACTCGGCCAACGTTCGAGTATAATCGGGTAAACTGTGCAGACGCGGCCATACCAAACCGCTCGGTAAACTAACATCCACAACCGCGTCTGTAACATTTGGTGTCGAGGAGTGGAATTCGGACCTGGGACTAAATTTATTAGGCCCAAATTTTGGAACACCAATTGTACCATTAGGGTAACATTTTGGTGTTGGGAAGTAGAATTCGATCCGGAGCGCGTTTCCCGCGCTCGAAATTATAACGGCGAAATTTGATTTTGTTTTACGAAAATAAAAACCCGAATTTTGAAAGTCGCGCTATGGCAGACCAAGTCGGCTGGGTTCCGGTAGAGGAGAGTGAGGCAGGGTCGGTCCAGGACCAAATTGAGGGACGTGAGGAGAGCGAAGCAGCGAGGGTAGCAGACGCACAAAATGGCGCCTCGCTGGTCACGGCGACCGCGCCCGCGACCGTGGCAGCGCCCCTGGTGGATTCGAACCTTTTTATGTTGCAAATGAGGGCCCTTATGGAATGAATGGGAGACCAAATTGTGGGAATGAGGGCTGATAGTGAGCGGTTTGGAAACCAAATTGTGGGAATGAGGGCTGATAGTGAGCGATTAGAGGGCCAAATGGGGGCAATGAGGGACGAAGCGAGGGGTACCGGTGAGGGGTTAGACAACGGGATAAAAGAGGTAAAGAATGGGTTAACGGGGGTGGAAAACAGAATGGCTGCCCAGGAGAATCAGTTAGAGGGGGTGAAAAATGGGTTAGAGGGGTTAGAAAACAGAATGGAAGGCAAATTGAGGGACATGAGGGACCAAGCGGAAAGGGAAGTTAAACAAATGGGGCAGCAGATAGAGGGGGTCAGAATGGGGGTAGAAACCAAACTGGATGCTCACAGGGAGGAAATGGAGCAGATGAGGGTGGCATCTGGGCAGGAGATGCAAGTGATGGGAGAGGAGATCAGAAGAGGTGTGAGTGAGGAGGTCGGAGGAGTGCGCGAGGAGGTGAGGCACTGTAAGGAGCGCATGGAGAAGGAGGTGAGAAAGGGGACTGTAAAATTGCAAGGGGGTATAGAGGAGTTGACGCTGGAAGTAGAACAGCTGACGGAGGGACAAAAAGGACTAACGGAGCAGGTTCAAAGGAACACTGCGGTATTAGGAGGGTTAAAGGCGACACAGAAAGAACTAAAAGATGACTTGGTAGCGACGAAGAGGGAATGTCAGATGGTACGCGAGGGACTGACAGCGAGGTTGGACGAGGTGGTAGAGGTAATGGAGACGAAGGACCGGCAGGTGAGGACGCACATGGAAACGGTCAAGGTAGCCTTAGAGGATGAGCTTGAGGAGACGTACCGGGGAATAAAAGAGGTGAAGCAGAAATTAGAAGAAGTGGAAGAAGGGGTGAGCGAAATTAAGAAGCGACGGAGAGGGGATAAGAAAGAGATAAAAGAGGAGATAAAAGAATTGGTCCAAAGTCTGTGTTTGGATCGTGATGATGTGCTCATTAACCGGATGAGGGATTCGCAGGTGATGGAGGAGAAGCGAAGAGGAAGAGGACCCGGTGTAAGTGGTGACCAATATGGTCGTGCGTATGATGCGCCAGGGGATTTAAGAAGCTTGGGGGTCGAGATGGACCCGGGTGTTCATGAGAGGCCGTTGGTGAAGTGTGCGACAGGTCTGGTGTGCGAAAAAGGAGGTGTGCGAGAAAGTCCGACTCTGGGGTGTGTGAGGAAAAAGTGCGTACCAAGGAGTGAGGGTGCTGGCGAGAGTGAGTCGGTCGTAGCGCGTGTGCGAGGGAGCACATGGAAGCGCGGTGTGGTAAGTGTTACAGAGAGTGTGACGGGAGAGTGTGCGCAGGAGTGTGCGCGAGAAAGGTGTGTGACGGACAGGTGCATGGGGAAAGAGTGCGCTGTCAAAGGCAAGGAAGAATGCACACCTGTGGTGAGTGTTACAGAGGGTGTGTAAGGGAATTTGTAGCGGGGGACTCAAGACTCCAATGACCGGACACAGGTTTTACAAAAGGTCTCGTTTATTAACTGGTTATTCACTTCATTCCATTTACCAAATAATACCGCTTAATTCAATGGACCAAGTTAACTCTTTTCGCATGTGGTTCTTCTCGTTCGGCCGATGTTCCTCCGCCACTCCCGTTGGTCAGAGCTCCTGGTAACAAGTCCTGTCGACTCAACGTTTGCTCTCGTTTATATGGACAAACTGGACTTAATCCTCTGTCCGCTGACCGTTAATCCTTTCTCCGCTAATGCCCCGGGGTCATGCATGTACCAAGTCCTGGCATCAGCTCGCTCCCCTCCTGCTGTGAGTTCCGTTTACCAAACGATAGGGGGGTGTTCCAGCCAGGGGCTGTGACCAGGTGGACAAGAGATTATCATGTTCGGGCACATTCCTGCCACTCATTTACGAACTCGTCTTTCACAGAGTTTGCAGGTAAAATGTATCTGCTTCGTTACCAGTGTTAATTAATAAGTTACCAGTGCCAATTAATAAGTTGCACTGAGTTACACTTCCACAATTCCCTCATCTTTTTGTTTTTTTGTTTATATTAACCATTAATCTAAACATCAGTATAAGTAAATAATCAATCACTACAAGTAAACATCATTACAAGTATAAGTAAATAATCAATCACTTTGGTAATCAAATTCCCTTGGGCATACACCGTCATCCTGCAAGAATCACAAAACATTTCGTTGGTCATTGACTCCTTCCTTATCGTTCAATCTATTGCATTTGCATCACAAATATATTTTCAAAACAACACTTCACCATCACCAAGATACAACAATTTCACTTCATTTTCAAGTTTTGTAAAGCATCTGCACCATCTGGCAAAAACGTTTGCCTCCACACAAATGTTGACTTTGTTTGAAAGGAAGGGCTGATCACTTGTGTTTGAATCCTGGTATGAAACATTTTCTCCTAATGTCTTCATAGCTCCTGCACTACTTCGTGTAGGATTTCGCTGTTGTGGTAACATTGCGGAGTCATAGACTGACCCTGCTCTCCTTGTAGCATTCTTGCCACTTTTTGAGTAATTCCTGAACAAGGCCTTCACCCAGTTGTAGTCGACTTGCCTCCTCCCTCATTGTGAGTGGGCAGCAAGTATTGGTGTGATGTTGATTGGCCAGCAAGATGTGGAACAGGGATGCCGGATGCATCCACAATGATGTTGGGACCATGGTGTTCAGGTCATTCATGGTCCTTACCAGGAGCAACCAGCAGAATCGTGCACAGCTGTTGTGACAAGGGCACAGCCGTTTTTGCAGCTCCATGCTGGTTCCCCGGACGTTGGTGAAGTAATAACATATGTCCCCGCATTTCACAGAGGTTGCAGGTAAAATGTCGTTGTCCTGCAACTTCTGATGTGGTGAATGTTCGAAGCCTTCGAACAAGAGTAAGTGATCGCCTTTCTTTCATATGTTGCAGTGTGATCCAGGCAAATGGTCACATAAATTTCCTTGGTGAAGGTAAGCATTCATCTCCAAGTTACACGGGAGAATGTCTTCATCATTCTTTGAGAAAGAGGGTGTATGCCACGATTAACTTCATTTTTTAGCCACAAATTTTCTTTCTCGAACTTCTTCCCAATTCTGTTAGCAATCCCTCCAAAATGTGATCTCGTCTTATCCTTATGCTCAGTCACATCTGAATCTGCTTTCCGCACACACTGAATCAGATAGGGTACATCTTACCATGAAATCAGCATAATCATGTATATCTTCCGACAGTTTCACATTCAACAATTTGTTGTTTTTCCTTAACACAAAAGTTATATTCATTTATATGCGTCACACAAATAATATTCAATCAGGTATGTATTTTATTACTAAACTAAGAATAGCATCCACAATTGCTTTCAGGTTAATATAGTTCAAAAATTAACTCATGCAGGTATTTTAGCACTACTCTAAGAAAATAAATTGTATATGATTACAATCACAAACGGGAATACCTAATTCCCAACAACAATTTTCCCAAATCAACAAATTAAACATAATGTATTATTACCATAATTCCTCTCCACTTTTTCTTTTCCCTCTTTTTTTTTCTAACAGTGTGTCACTCGTGGTGATATGAGTTCACTGATATTGTAATTGACACAACTCATAACATTGTCGTTATGCCATTATCTTAATTCTACTGTTTCATTTGCAACATCACTTGATTTAATCTTTTAATCTCAGTATTTATGTCGCCATAAAAGTCTTCCTTTTCTGGTTCCACATTTCTTTCCTCATTTGTCACTTCATGCGTTATCATCGTGTTGTTGGTTACCTTATTCAAACACACCGTCACTAAGGCTTTCAAGCAAGCCACCACTAAAACAATTGCCAATATAACTACTAAACCAACAAACAAATATTGGAGTATCTTAGCTACCACCCCTCCAAATGTGTTTCCCAACCATGCAAAGGCACCCCCTTTTATATAATCGTGGTATCTTGCTCCCTCTTGTCTGATTGTATCGGCTATGTTATAAATTTCTTCTGACTCATCAGGTATGTACGTACAGCAATCTGTACCAATGACTGCACATGTACCTCCTTTTTCTGCTAACAGCATATCTAATGCCATACGATTTTGTAATGCCATCGTTCTTGTTGCTGCCAGCTCTCTTGTAAGTTTTTCCAATCCACTTGCTGTTTTATTTGCCAACTTCTCCATAGCCAATGCCATGTGCCTGAGTTCTCGCCCTGCCTTCCAGGTTCCATAAAATGGAAATATTACCATTCCAATCCATTCCCCCATGCTAATAGTTCTTTTCTGCCTAGAATGCAGGATATGCGTTGGTGACTTTGTTAACAGGCGCATGTGTGGAAGCACAAACCCAAGAAAACATGATCCTGACCATGTCAGTGGGAGATACGCATACGCCTTGTGTCCACATATAAAATATGTATTATTATAGGTCCATGTCGTATCTGACATCCAAGTTCCTTCCCAATACAAAGATATCATCTTTAAGCTAGTGTTCTTTACTGGGACAAGCAATCTCATATAGCCCAACTCGTAACTATAATGGTGGCAGGTGGAGTTTCCCATCAACTTATTATTCTCTGTGGTTCGATGTCGGATGAAACATAGGAGCCCTTTTATTTGTTGTTGAATAGTTACGTAAGGGGGCATAACTTCATTGTCATATTTAGGCCTTTAACTGTCTTCAAATTCCTCACATTGATATCCCCCTTTTTCCCAACTAGCATCCCCTAGCATCATCGACATTGGTAAATCAGGTCGTATTGTTGCTACCAACCTCTGTGGGAAGCGACTACATAATTCATCCCAACCAAAAGGAACTGCCTCCAATGGTACTCCGTTCTCACTAGAATGCGGCATTTGTGTGCATATCCAACAATTACTTTCATTTGCTATATCAGCCCTTGTGTGGGCTAAATGTAAAAAAGTATTAATCCCGTGTAATCCATCGGGTTCTAAAGGTGTGTCCCTTTCTTCCATTAAACTTCTTTTTTGCTTATGTCGTCCCGCATAATCATATATCTGTATGTCAGCCACCAATGTTGCGTTTTGTTCTCTTATTACCCCGAAACAATGTATGCAACACATAGTCCCCACTACAAGAGAACTCATTCCTAGGATGAATATCACCATTTTCAAGGAGTATCCGAAGTAGAAGTCTCTGTTTTCCCCTGATTTGTCGGCTTGTCTTGATAAGGTCTTTCCCTTTGTCCCACCTGTAGCCATCTGTAAAACATGTGAGCTACCCCTTGTATATGTTCACACCTCTAACATAATTATATGTCCATGACATTCAACATTATATACCAAACTTCCTAACCTTTGTAAGCTTCCTAACAGGTAAATAAAAAATCCCTTAATATGTAGCATAAATCAGATTATTTGTCTTACCCTGATCCCCCTATCTCCCGGGGTTGAACTCAATCCCCTTGGTCATGAGTGTAGTTGTGATACAATTTTTTTTACTCATGTTGTATTAATATCAGCCGGTAATTGTATGTCATGTAGGCAAATAAATGTCACTATCCCAAGTAGGAATATCACATGTTGAAAATGTAATGTTTATCAATGCAAGGGGTGTTAAAATGTAATTCAAATGACTGTAAATCACAACTATCATTTATCTGCCACTGAATGTTCTGCTGGGCTGCTAGGTGCAGCCTCATTTTCTGTGGGATCGTCCACCTTAGCCCCATGTGCTTGTTTGCAATGAGGGGCATGAATCCAACTTTCTATTTTGGGTCCATATTTTTCCTATTCTTATCAATATCCTATGGTTTGTCATTTCGTTCCAAGATACCGCAACCAAAGGTTTTAACCAAAGCTCTACCAAACTATTTCCAATTTGAACAAAAATGCCAGTGAAACGATGATTCGAAGAATTAACTTCAAGGGGTCAATAAATTTATTCTATAGCCAGATCTAATTTTCCCATCCAATAGTTTGCCTTGCCACAGTTTGCCTTGCCCTATGATGTCACATTGAAATTACCCTTTCAGTTCCCACCATAATTTATCCAAATTTGACTACACACCCATTTACATGTCAGTCGACCACTGACCTATCAATCATGCGAAACAATAGTCCGAAATTCCCACCTGATCATCATGTGACCCTTGTCCCTTGGTTTAAAATTTGCAAAGCAATTGTTCCAACTTTGTAAATTTAAAATTGTGTGCCCAACATAAAAGATCCAATTTCGGCATGTGATCAATTAATTACTAATTTGCTTACAAGCAAAAGAAAAAATGAATAATTCTTGCTCCGAAAACTTTTCAGACCCAAGAATCATCGACAGTTATTCATGTTTGTCCAGTAATCGAATCTGTTGAGGCCAATCATCATTTGGGATTTGCAGCAATGAAGGCCTAATCATTGTCTGAGGTACCGGTACGCACTGGTACCCTTGATCTTGGTTTGCCCCATGACCTTGTCCTCCTGTTGACATACGGACATCTTCTTCTCCAATGTCCCATCTTTCCACACTCGAAACACCGGTTTCTGTCGTTTCCTGGTCTGTGCACCTGTGCATTTGTATTGCTGGGCTGCATCTCTACATCCCTGAGTTGCCACTGCAATCTCTCGTTGTCTCCTGAAACACGAAAAAATTCTCTGTACCGTCCTTTTTGGGGAGACAACTGGAAATCAGATGGGACAACCGTCACTTTCATTCCTAATTTCGAGGGCAGTTGTGCATTTGTCTCCTCCACTGTATCCTGTATCCTTTTTATTTTAAGTTCTAGATCCATTATCCGTTCTTGCTGTTCCCGTTGTCTGGATTCACCATCCCAAAGATGGAATGCAAGCCAGTCTACCGTTAGATTCTGTCTCTTCCTGGCTTTCAATCTTTGTTCCAATCTTTCCAATCGACTTCGCTCAAATGTACCATCTCTTGGAAACTCCTCATCATGTCCCTTTGTCCACAAATACCAATTCTCGACCTGCCTTATAGCTTCTGCACCATAACGGTCGTACATATGATGTGTACAAGTACCTTTTTGTGGAATCTCTGGTTGTCCTTGTGTATTCTTGCAGGCTCCATTTCCCATTCTGCCTTTTATCAAAGTAGCGTTGGATGTGTTGTAGTTTGTTCCTCTAAAGCTTCACTCGTACCTCCAGGAAGGGTCTCTCCACCTGTTCACACGGTGATTTCCAGAGAATCTCCCTCAGCTGTGGCTTTTGCACAATCCAATCTCACAGATCAGTATTTGCAGATGAGCCGGAGGGTCAGTATGAAATGGGTGAATCCTCAGGTGTCCGCTCTGTTGACGGGGAAATCACACAATGGTAACCGCACATATATATCTGTATATAAACTCACCACCTTGCTCAATTTTCCCAGGTTGTCTCCACATTGTTAATATCTCGCAAAGATATCAAAGCTTCTTTCTTGAGACCGCATTTTCATCAATCAAACAATCAATATATTCAATTCAATTTATTCAGTTCAATTTATTCAGTTAAATTTATTCAATTAAATTCAATCAATTAGATTCAATCAATTAACAATTCAATCAATTATTCAATTTCAATTAATTCATCAATATTCATCAATAAATCAAATTAATCATTTTGGATGACTCCTTGCATAAGCCCTTTCCCCAATGATGTCAGGACAGGTCCATCCATTGACCGTCACCTCTGGTTCGTACCTCATGTTAATTGATGAATCACCGTCCTGTCCTAGGGTCATATCTGACATATTTCCCCATTTTGCCTGGTCTCCACAAATTTTCTTTGCAACCACTAAAGGCAACTCATCCTTCATTCGTGAGACAGCCAAAATGGATGGCAGATATTAAAGTTCTTTGGGAAAAATATCTCATCATTTTTCTTTTAATAGTACCCAAATCTCTTGGCAATATAAATTTCGTAAGACTCCTGAAATAAGACTGTAAAATTCCTTCAATCATGCTAAATTTTAAAACTCCATCGCTTGTAACACCCAATTTATCCCATAGGGCTTGAAAGTTCTTTCCCAAGTTCATGCAGCATTCTGCATTTGAACCCTATGATATCATTCATAATAATCATCATGATTTTATAGTCATGGTCCTATCATAATCATCTATTTAAAACGAACATTTCCTTTATCACCACAGCTATGTGGTATAATCAACAATAGAATAAAACTGTACATAGCAACAGGCTACCTCATGGCCACTTAGTATACCTATTGACAATAAGTCATAACAATATCGAATAATCATTGAACAATTCAAAAATCGCTTCCACTGCTCCAGCCGCAGCATTCGTTATTTTGTTTGCTCATTCACTATTCCTGATTCGTCATCAAGGATCTCCATCATCACACAGCGTACTTATTTCCGCATTTTAATGAGAATTCAACAGGAATTTACGACTCAAAGGAAAAAGAACGAGCAGACCTTTTGCAGGATGATCGTTACAAAAATCGTTACATATATTAAAGTATTTATAATGTCGACAAATCATATCTTAATTCTTACAAAAATTTGGTTCTTTGAATAAATCACAGCACCGGGAGAACCAGCTCCAAAAAATGGATCTTTGTGTTTATTCAGCACCCTAGTAATTGGCTCTTTGTGTACTAATTACACAGCACCCAGGCCCCGCTCATATGGATCTTTGTGCAGCGCTGCACAGCACCTGAGCAAAAGGGGTTTCATCTACATTTTCCTTATCCGGTGTACCATCCGTGATATTTGTTTGCTCATTCACTATTCCTGATTCGTCATCAAGGATCTCCATCATCACACAGCGTACTTAATTCCGCATTTTAATGAGAGTTCAACAGGAATTTACGACTCAAAGGAAAAAGAACGAGCAGACATTTTGCAGGACGATAACTGGAATTAGTCGTGAAAATATATCCAAAATACACAAAAATACACACCCACACAAATAAACAACATTTATTCCGTTTAACAGAACAAACATTTCCTCTATCATGACATGCATGTCTTCAAAATTATATGACCAAGAGAAAAAGTAAAACTAATTAAAACTGCGGGCAGTGATAATCCGGGGACCATACCGCTCCATCCTGATTGGACGAGTGCATGCTAGAGTCGTTAACAACGACAGTCCAGATCCGATTGTTCAAAATTTCAACTCAATCGATCGAAAAATGAACGCAGGGATGCATTTTAAAGGTGCAGTGGCACTAACTGCGTTGCCACGAATATGGCCACGAAATTGCCAATATGGCCATCACAAAATATTTTCCTTAATCAATTGGCTCATAGCATAACCAATCTGCAAGTATTTCATCCGAAGATGTATCTCTGAGGACTTTTAATTAAATAAGTCATTTATAAATCAACGAGTTAATTTATTAAATGATTAATCAATAAATCAATATTTTCCTTGACAGCCACATCACTTGGTCAGTGTCATGTCCAAATATCAGCTTCCTTACTCAAAAGGTGCCTGAGTTAATGTAATGTAATTACTGTTATAAGATTACTGCAATTACTGTAATGATTACTGTAATTACTGTAATTACCGGAACTGTAATTACTGTAATTACCTCAGGTAATTACTGTAATGTAATTACTGTAATTTAATAAGAAATGTAATTAATTAAATAAGTACTTCATTAATCGCTCATAATTAAATAACTCATGAATTCTTATCCGATTTATTTAACATTTGAGTGTCCCCAAAACGTTGGAGCAAAACGTTGCAACAACGAAACTGAAACGTTGTAGCGACGTTGTGGAAACGTTAGCAAAACTCAACATTTGAATGTTCCCAAAACGTTGGAGCAAAACGTTGCAACAACGAAAGTAAAACGTTGTAGCGACGTTGTGGAAACGTTAGCACAACCCAACATTTGAATGTTCCCAAAACGTTGGAGCAAAACGTTGCAACAACGAAAGTGAAACGTTGTAGCGACGTTGTGGAAACGTTAGCAAAACTCAACATTTGAATGTTCCCAAAACGTTGGAGCAAAACGTTGCAACAACGAAAGTAAAACGTTGTAGCGACGTTGTGGAAACGTTAGCACAACCCAACATTTGAATGTTCCCAAAACGTTGGAGCAAAACGTTGCAACAACGAAAGTGAAACGTTGTGGCGACGTTGTGGAAACGTCAGCAAAACCCAACATTTAAATGTTCACAAAACGTTGGAGCAAAACGTTGCAACAACGAAAGTGAAACGTTGTGGCGACGTTGTGGAAACGTCAGCAAAACCCAACATTTAAATGTTCACAAAACGTTGGAGCAAAACGTTGCAACAACGAAAGTGAAACGTTGTGGTTATCACATTGCAATGACCTCTAAACATTCCTAAACCAATATCCCATTAAAATCCCATTAAAATCCCATTAAATCCCATATCTTGTCACCCTTTGCATTGTTGAAAGCAATTAATTCCATAACTCAATATTACCTCAATTTATATATACTAGGGCGTGCCCGCACGTACGTGCTTGCCCGTACGTGCTTGCAAAAAACATGCGTGCGAACAACAACAACAAAAACTTTGAAACCACGTGGCAGTAACGACCACAGAACCCCCCCTTCTATTTACATGAAATGGTTTGGTCCATTCGCAAAGCCAAAGCGAACGACCACAGAACCCCCCCCCCCCCCCCTCTATTTACATGAAATGGTTTGGTCCATTCGCAAAGCCAAAGCGAACGGCTTGCGAGTACGGTGACCATACCTTGGGACCCACTTGTCCGATTAATTTCAAACCTTGAAAAGGCACATCCTCGGGTCTCCAGCAATATACCTGGCAAGTTTCAAGTATATCGGACCGGTAGTTTGTCGAGAAACAGCGGTCGCATTCAGACAGACCGACACACACACAACGAGAACGACGCTCAGTAGAGAGCATATCTCCGCCTTGGTGAACAGTTTATGTTTTGTATCCCACTGATAGGCCGGATCTGGATTCGGACCTGAACCCAAAATGGAATCGGCGTGTTTTTGTCACCTCCCCAACTCATCCATCAGGTTCATTCACTCATCCATAACTTTTTTTAATATATGAATAATATTAAAATAATAACATTAATAAGTATATTATGTTAAATATAATGTATATCGCTTTTCACCCGATCTCTTGATGGTGAAGAATCACTTTAAACAATTCTCGTAGCCGGATTCGCACCTGGGTCTTCACCAAAATCCAATCATTTCGTCGTGTCACCCATGCTATCTATCTGGCAAATTTCGTCAAAAAAAAACAACAGCACTGGTTTTGTTTCCTGGAAGTTTCCTGCAAAACGCTTTGCTTCTCGCAAAACGTCCGCCAATGGGAAGTAAAGGGAGGGAGAAGGAGCGGGAGCAAGAGACAGGGTGCCGGAATGGACATGAGGGACAATGAGGGACAGTGAGGGAGTGTTGGTATGCAATTTTTATCCAATCGCCATCTTTCACAATAATTCTGGACCGGCATGAGGTGGGATTGTCTGTCATGAATTTATTTGTTGATCGAACGAGTTTTAATTTGTCTAAATCCGACCAGTCGTTCCAAAGATATAAGCCGTTTTGTCGCAATACCATAAATTGGAATGAGGTAAAAATATATATATATAAATATAATTCCCTTTCCCGGTTCCCTGTCGCACGCCGAGCAAGTCGAGTGCTTTGAACAAGTGCAAAAAAAAAAAAAAAAAAAAAAAAAAAAACTACTTTACCGGCCTTACACGTCCTGGAAGCAAATGGTCGCAAGGTGCACGCATGCTCCGTTTGCTCCCAGGTCACAGTAAGGCCTTTAATGACCAGCGCCGACCTTGTGCATTTGTATTTAGACAGCGCAAAAATACGTATTTACAGAAATCATTTAGGAAAACACGAATAAATAGAATCATTTAACACGTTTCATCCTTGTATTACCTATGGACAATCGCAAGTCCCACACACCAAATCCTCCATCTTCAGAATTCATATTTCATAATGGACAGATCCCCAAGACGTAATGCTTACCTTGATGACGTCTACTCGAAATTCCAGCGGTGCCTCCAGATTGTAAGGGAATTTGTAGCGGGGGACTCAAGACTCCAATGACCGGACACAGGTTTTACAAAAGGTCTCGTTTATTAACTGGTTATTCACTTCATTCCATTTACCAAATAATACCGCTTAATTCAATGGACCAAGTTAACTCTTTTCGCATGTGGTTCTTCTCGTTCGGCCGATGTTCCTCCGCCACTCCCGTTGGTCAGAGCTCCTGGTAACAAGTCCTGTCGACTCAACGTTTGCTCTCGTTTATATGGACAAACTGGACTTAATCCTCTGTCCGCTGACCGTTAATCCTTTCTCCGCTAATGCCCCGGGGTCATGCATGTACCAAGTCCTGGCATCAGCTCGCTCCCCTCCTGCTGTGAGTTCCGTTTACCAAACGATAGGGGGGTGTTCCAGCCAGGGGCTGTGACCAGGTGGACAAGAGATTATCATGTTCGGGCACATTCCTGCCACTCATTTACGAACTCGTCTTTCACAGAGTTTGCAGGTAAAATGTATCTGCTTGGCTACCAGTGTTAATTAATAAGTTACCAGTGCCAATTAATAAGTTGCACTGAGTTACACTTCCACAGGTGTAACGGGAGAGTGTGCGCGAGAAAGGTGTGTGACGGACAGGTGCATGAGGAAAGAGTGCGCTGTCAAGAGTAAGGGTGAGTGCGCTGTCAAGAATGGAGGTGAGAGTAGTGAGAGTGACAAGGAGAGTGAGTTGGTTGTGACAGGTGAGCGAGGATGTACACCTGGGATGGAAGGATGCACACCTGGAATGGTAGAGCGTGAGTGGGAATGCACGCTGGAGTTGGTGGTGAGGCACGTGGTTGGGTGTGCGAATGAGAGCACACCTGTGATTGTCACAGAGGAGGTGACAGAGGAGGGGGCGCGAAGAGGTGTGTTGGTGAGGTGTGCGACCAACGAATGTGTGCCAAAGTGTTCGGTGGTCAGGTGTGTGACCAAGGCTGTGAGTGGAATGAGGGTACCTGGGTGTGTAAGGAAAGGTACGAGGAGCATGGGAACGGCTGGATGTGTGAGCAAGGAACGGGCTGCGGGGTGTAAGCATGCAGGTGAGGCATCGAAGGTAACCGGGTTAGAGGTTAGGTCGACTTTTAGCCGAATCGGGCCCTCGGTGCGTGCCGGGCCTCGCTGGGAACGGCCGCGTCCGTGCTCCACTAGGCGGAGCGGGCGGCTGGATAGGAAGGGTCGTCATGGCGACCACTTTTTGTTGAGGCATTCCGGCAGGCCGAGATCGAGCCATGGGATGGCTCCGTGCCAAGATGGTGCGTGGGACCTCGGCCCGGGTAAACCTCCTTCCCTGCACCGAATGCGGGATGTATCCAGCCGCTGGCACCACACAACCGGCATTCATGGCTTGGCTGTACGAAGCCGGGCTTTGGACAGGAATTGGTGCACCGAGAGGCATTAGTGAGTAGACTGGGTGATGAGGTTAGTGTTTTGGACCCAAAATTAGAGAAAAACAAAATTTGATGATTGGCAAAGGATTGGCAGTAGTGATTGGCAGATGATGGGTAGTGATTGGCAAATTTTTAATTTGTTGAAATTTGATGTGCAAAATTGGTAGTGAGCGATGGGCCCGGTGGGTGAGGGTGGCATCCTTGCCACCCTTCCCATATAGTGGGGCAAAGGAGCAATAGCTTATGGGGTGTATGGCAGTGAAAACTAGCCCGGGTGGGTTAGGTTATATTGTGTGTAGGGCCCTAGAAGATTGACATTAGTTAACGTTAAGTTAGTTAGTGACTGATACCTGTAGTGGGGACGCAGGTAGATTAGTGTGGATGATAATGACGAGGGAGCGCAATAGTTTAAAGGGACGACTGGGAAGCGCAAGTTTCAGAGGGGAGTAGTTAGATGAGATGATGCTGTGTGAGGATTGAACAGGTGTGATTGCACAGGTGTGCAACTGGACAGGTGTGTGGAGCAGTGTGTGAGTAATGAGTGTTGTGGATCAGCGCGAATGCGCTTGGGGAGAGAAGGGTGCAGGTGGCACCAGGTGTGAGAGCACAGGTGTGCAAGTACAGGTGTGTGGAGAGAGTTGGAGTAAGTGGTACGGAGTGGTGTGCATGGTGCGAAGGTGTGGATGGGGGAAGAGTGGACCCCTTTCACGAGTACCCGGGGCAGGTAGTGTAAGTGTTAGGTAGAGGGTATAGGTAAATTGTGGTTGGATATTGGCCTTTGTGGTGCGGTTGCAGAATGGTATTGTGGATGGGTGCATTAGTGTTGTGGAAATGGCTGGGCGTGTAGCCTGTTAGTGTGTGTAGTTGGTTGGGCACTCCACCACTGTGAGGATGTCGGCCAGGTGAGGCCGCAGGAGGTGGGCTCTGGGAGCCGGTAGAGTTGTGGATGGGGCCCGAGGATCCGGAGGACGGACCCGGGTAGCCCAGTGCCAGAGAGGGCACCAAGTGGGGAGAGCGCCAGAGGGCCTTCCCCAGGTAGATAGGTTAGGGTAAGGAGCAGGTAAGCTCGGAGGCAACTGCAGTGGTGGAGGTGTGCAGGTGGGTAGACCCGCTGGGAGAGGTACACGCCACAGCCCAGAAATTGTGCGAGGGCACCGGGAGATGAATCGGGGGAGTGAGACCCCAAATTGAAAAGCACCACAGTTTGGTCAATGGGCATTGGTTTTTAGAACCCATAGTGTAAGAGGGCCAATGGTTTGGCAGGAGAAAGACCCCGGGTAATGTAAAGTTGTTAAAGTCATTTAGGAAATAGTTAGGATTGATGAACCTGTCGCACCATACGCAGCCACTTACCTGAGGTGATGATGATGACTCCACACCTGTGTTTTCTTTGTTTTGTGTTGCAGGAAATGAGAATTGCTGTGAGGATTTGTGAGACGCATCACGACGTGGATGAGACATTGGGGTGATTCCATCTCTCCCTCCTTAGGAGGGACTGATGATGAATTGGTAATGGCAAATTTTGATGTTCAGTTGGAGATGGCAAATTTTGATGAGAGTTGAAAATGGCAAATTTGATTGGTTAGGAGGGAGAGAAGACGAATTTGGTATATGGGAGGAACGGGGAAGACAGTAGGGACGTTTGTTGATTTGTAAAGTAGATGTTTATGGGTAGTGTTGTGTTTTGTGGATACAGTAAGGGGTAAGGGAGGGGCCATGTAGGTTACCTGGTGGGGGGGGGGGGGCGTACGGTAGGAACGTACCTGTCTCACCTGGTTCCCATGTGCCCCCAGTGTGCATTACCTTACATTGCGTGCACGTTTGCGCCCTTACCACCTTACTCACTTGTCTGCTTCTTTTGTCTCCCACCTCCGAGGATCTGGCTTTGGGGCAGAGAGAGAGGAGAGAGAGGTGCTGGATCCGCAGTTGTGGGCCTGCACTTTCGCTGCTTGCTGCCTGGATCGATACACCATATGGACCGCAATGTTTGTGGCCGCCCACCATGGACCGCAGTTCTTTTGCGGCCAAGCACCACCCGTGGATGGACCTATGGGTCAACGTGGCACCTATGCCATACAGGTGAACCACTTATAGTTGGCCCCCTGACGGCCACAATAAAGAAATGGACGCGGTTGGCGCCTTTCTTTATTTTTGAAAGCAGTAAGAAGGCCAAGTGCACCACATGAAGGCAAGACCAGCGGCAGACCATCGGCCGGCTGCGACACCACACCGTGATTTATAGACACTTTATTGGTGCACCGGATGGTGCTGACTGTACAGGATGGGGTGGTGCTTTTGGTGCTTGGATGGGGTGCTCTGCACATTATTAAAGGCCGTAAGGCCACAGAGCACTCGTGGGTTGGTGTATCGATGCTGGCATGCGTGCTCTCTCTATGCATAACATCTGCATGTGTTCCTCCTAAACAGGTCCTGGATCGTAGTGTAAATAGCAGCGTAGTCTTGTAAATAATGCTCCCTACCGGCTGTATGTTTAGTTTGCGAATTCTTTCCGCGATTCGGTTATCCTGTGGGTGTGTTTCTGTGAGGAGAAGGGTGCAACGTCGCAGGGGGACATATTTACTCATTTGTGAACATCTGTAAAACTGTCGCACTCAGGGTAGAGTTAATAGTAGAGGGAACTACATCTGAGTGCCACACTAAAGTAGGTAAAAATTTATCGGGTCGGGACGCCCCGAGGGTAGAGAAGGGTGCAATGTTGCGGATATGGGACTTGGCCTCCATATCCGCTTGTAAATATTCCCCTATTTCCCCAATACTCCCCAACTATCCCCAATCCCCCATTCCCTAGTCCCATTGCCTGTAAATAACACTCTGTAGAACCGACCTTCCCCTTTTTCCCCCATTAAATGTCGTGCCCAGGTCCACCGCATCTCACGTAGACAACTTTCGGACATCTTGCTAGTTATTCTTAGTCTATGTCAGTTAAGGACTCGTTTCCATTAATTCTGACTCTTCGTTGCACCAGAATGTGATTGTATGGCACCAGTAGTGAGTTTAGGACTTCCCCATACCTCCTCCCATCTTCCCCCTGAAACAACAACTACAACAACGGCGTGCGGGGAGTGTGCGTCCTCACACCGGCTTGGTTAGCCGCCATTGACCATGCGCTCCGACGGGGTTACCACGAAGGGGCTCACTGTCAGCTCCTCGTCAAGGGCGGAGCCCGGTAACCCCCCCGCACCCAATAAGAAGGGCGGACTGATTCCATCTGGGGCGGAGCTAACTAGCCGAGGGCGTGTCACTCCCCGCCGGATATACGCAGCCGACCGGACGTGACGTCAGATGCGCCTCAGCCACGAAGAAGAACCAGTCGCGACCTCCGAGCGCTGAGCGACCTCCCCGCATCTTTGAACCGGACCGGGTCGATTCTGTCCCTGAGCCAAGAGTGCACCTTGAGCCATCGACTACCCGCCTTTCCTTGCCATCAATCCCCGTGTGAGTCAGTCTTGTCCCGTTTATCTGTCGTCTGTCGGGGCTAAGATAAGACCGTGTTTAAGTGCCCACCTTTCTATGCTGTCTCTCTTGTCTTTGTAATCTAACCTTCCGCAATATTATAACCTCCTCCGGAGGTCTTGAGAACCGTACCCCTGGTGTCGTGTCATTTTAACCCAGCCGTTGTGTCCTTTTCCTCAATTGATTTAGCGTAGCGCGACTCGGCCAACGTTCGAGTATAATCGGGTAAACTGTGCAGACGCGGCCATACCAAACCGCTCGGTAAACTAACATCCACAACCGCGTCTGTAACAATATATACACATTATACACACATATATATACTAGCTGAATGCACCCGGCGTTGCCCAGGTTATTTTTTGAATGAATTTAATCTTCTGTACACAGGTCTGACGGGAGCCCAGTATCAGTTAGTGCTCAACGATTCCTTGTTCTTTCTTCTGTCGGGCCCTGCGAGAGAGAATTTTGAAAGCATGTGTTGCAATCAGTCAGATATTCTTATTAAGTACATACGTTGAACTTCAAGATAATCTGGAAAGAAGAAGAAGATTTATTTCGAAATGGGCCCAGGCCGGCCGAAGCGGCCTCGACCGGCCTCGCCACCTAGCCTATAACCTTCCCGGGCCCCGTCCCGACATTTTTGGTTCTTTTTGAATGAATTTACTACTACAAATCAGCTTTTACTCGCGGCCATAGAAGATTGAGGACTATAATTCAGCTCAGCTTTTCATTACGAAATGGGCCCAGCCCCACCGAAGTGGCCTCGACCGGCCTCGCCACCTAGCCTATAACCTTCCCGGGGCCCGTCCCGTCATTTTTAGTTCTTTTTGAATGAATTTACTACTATAATTCAGCTTTTACCCATGGCCGTAGAAGATTAACTACTATAATTCAGCTCAGCTTTTCATTGCGAAATGGGCCCAGCCGGGCCGAGGTGGGCCTCGACCGGCCTCCCCACCTAGCCTATAACCTTCCCGGGGCCCCGTCCCGACATTTTTTGTTTTAGAGGTTTCCTCCTATCTTTCACCGTTCAGGAGATTAGCGCGTGCAGACAAACAAACAAACAAACAAACAAACAAAAACTTTCATATACGTATATGTGTGTTTACACACATACACAAACCGCGAATGGTGGGGCATTGTTCAAAATGGAAATATGGGAGACTGGTTCCCGAATCGCAAAAATCCACGAATATCAAGGAACAAATAGTGAATGGTGAGGCAAAATTCGCAAATGGTGAGGCAAATCCCGTGAATGTCAAAGACAATCCGCAAATGTTTATGAAAGTCCGGGAAATGGCGAGGCAAACCCCGCGAATGTGGATGAGAATGTGGCCGTACCATTGTTTGGATGGGGAAAAGGGAGACAGCTAATTGCACTAACAGACACTGTGGAGTGTTTTCATTATGTTCAGTAACTCGAGGGGATGACGTGTTGTGCAGCTGGTGGAATATCCTGCGAAGCTATACACAGTGTGAATGGTGTGATATCCCCAAAAACATTGTTTGCCGTCTGTGGGATATCCCGTGAAGCATGCCGCGAAACATTGTTCACCTGTGAACGGCGGTGGGATATCACGTGAAGTTGTTCACAGTGTGAATGTCGAAAAATCCCGCAAAAGCCGTGAGAAGGTGAAGCACACGGTTGTGTGAAAAAGCTGAATGCCTCAAATCTGTGTTTGACTCAAAATATTGTGTCCCAAACCCGTATCTCTCTATACCCACCGTACCCAGTCGTACCCAGTTGCTCCTGGACTCTGTGTCCTTCTCTCCTGACAAGGTGGAGAAGTTTTTGTCAATCCTCGACTCTGATTCTGCAACGGGACCAGACGGCATCAGCCAAACGGGTCCTAAAATCCTGCTCTGCCGCTCTATCTCACCCTTTCTCTATTCTCTTCACCCTTTCTTTAGCTCAAGGTCATCTGTTATCAGCTTGGAAATCAGCCAACATTACCGCTGTACACAAGAAAGGTGCAAAAACAGATCCTTGCAACTACAGACCAATCAGCCTGCTCCCAATTATCAGCAAAGTCATGGAATCCATCATTGCTTCGGATGTAAAACCTTTCCTCTTCTCCAATGGCTTGATCTCTGATCATCAATTTGGTTTCAGACAAGGTCACTCTACTCTGGACATGCTGCTTCTGCTGTCTTTACAATGGATGGAGGGCCTCAATGCCAAACAGGAAATGAGAGCTGTCTCCCTTGACATATCACGTGCTTTCAATACGGTCTGGCACCCCGCTCTGCTCACCAAACTCTCCTCCTTTGGTATCCATGGAAATCTCCATGCATGGCTTGCGGACTTCCTCTCTGGTCGCAGTCAACGTGTGGCCATGAATGGATTTCTCTCATCTCCTCTTCCTGTTCAGGTTGGAGTTCCCCAAGGCAGTGTTCTGAGCCCTGTGCTTTTTCTGGTCTTCATCAATGATCTCTCCGACTCTGGAAAATCCTCTCTATCTCTTTTCTGATGACTCCACTCTCTGCCGCTCCATTCCTCATCCCTCAGATGGGCAGTTTGCATCCTCCTCACTCTCTGCAGACCTGGACAAAATCACAGACTGGTCAAACAAGTGGAACATGTCCTTCAATCCTGACAAATCTCACACTCTTACTATGTCTCTCTGAAAAGACCGACTGGACAACCCTCCCATCTACTTTCTCAACAATACTCTCCAATAAATTCTGTCACTCAAGCTTTTGGGTCTCACTATCTGCTATGATCCTGCCTTGGAAAACCACATTTCCAACCTGGCCTCCAAAGCCAGTCGCCGACTGGGCATTCTCCGTCGTGCGAAGTCCTTCCTTGGCACATCTGAACTCCTCACCACATACAAGGCTTTCATCCGCACCTCAATGGAACACTGCTCTCCCCTCTGGGCTGGAGCTCCTGCCTCACACCTAGCTCATCTTCACGCGGTTGAAACCAAAGCATTCAGATTCATTGGTATGTCTCGTGATGAAGCTGATTCCAAGGGCCTTTCACTCTCTCTCTCTCATCGCAGGCAGGTAGGTGGTCTTTTTGTCTTCTACCAACTCCTCTCCGGCCTAGCTCCCCCTGCTCTGTCTGTGCACTGCCTGTGCTCTGTCCCCCAAATATTCCTGCAGGTCGCACAAGATCTGCCAGCAACCCTCTTCTGGTAAAACTGTTAAAATCAAGTCTCTCTGCTCACCTTCACTCTTTCATTCCTCTTTTCTCCTACCTCTGGAACAATCTCCCACACTCTCTTCAATCCCTCTCCTCCCTCCAAGTCATTAAAACAGATGTTCACCACCATCTCTTATCTTCCCCAATCCAAAACCTTGATCTTTTCTACCCCCGTTAAAACACTCCAAATCCACCTCTTTCAATCCCCAACTTCTTTCCTGAAATTCCTAATAAGTGTTCATTTGCTTTATACCGTGTACCCCTCCCTCCTCCCCCAGCCCTCCCCCTTCCTCAGATCTACCGACGTCCCTGTTCTCTACTGTTGTTGTGCTTGTGTGCTTCCCTCTCTCGCCCCACCTTGTCTCCCGCTCCCTTTATTGTGTGTTTAATGTCTGTGCATGTTTTCATGTTCAATATGTTAGGTCTTACACGAGCCTCGATTCTGGATACAAAAAGAAAAAGAAAAAAGAAGAAAAAGACAACAAATGTCATCGCCCCCGCAATGGTTTTTGTCATTTTGCTGTACGGAGTTTGAAGGCCATCATTCATCCATCTTTGGTCGATTTACAAAACAAAATCTGCATGTGTATACGCATGTATTGTCTGTGTGGCAAGTATGCATGTATGGCACACGATCTCCAAGATATGGTTGCAGACATACGGACGAAGTCCAATGGGGGCTAATAATGTAATTAGTGCCTTGAGAACCATGTAACATATAATAACAATCCAGATAAAAACAAAATGAATAGCCATAGAGTTACCTGTGTTCGTACTCTTTATTTCATAACTCTGTTGCAATTTGTTTAAAGTCAAACCTTCTTTTACCTGGACGAAATCGCTTTGCTCCTTTGCCGAGTTACTGGACGAGAATTTTGCCAAGCGGTCGATACGGAATGTTTGGCTTGGCAAGCGATAGCAAGCTGCTTGCTACAACGGAACACACCGATCAAGCAGCTCGCTAACAGAACACACCAAGCAAGCTGCTTGCTAACGGAACACACCGAGCAAGCGACTCACTTACAGAACACACCAAGCAAGCTGCTTGCTAACAGAACACACCAAGCAAGCTGCTTGCTAACGGAACACATGAAGCAAGCTGCTTGATAACAGAACACACCAAACAAGCTGCTTGCTATAACGGAATACACCGATCAAGCAGCTCGCTAACAGAACACACCGAGCAAGCTGCTTGCTAACAGAACACACCAAGCAAGCTGCTTGATAATGGAACACATGAAGCAAGCTGCTTGATAACAGAACACACCAAGCAAGCTGCTTGCTATAACGGAACACACCGATCAAGCAGCTCGCTAACAGAACACACCGAGCAAGCGACTCACTTACAGAACACACCAAGCAAGCTGCTTGCTAACAGAACACACCAAGCAAGTTGCTTGTGAACGGAACACATGAAGCAAACTGCTTGATAACAGAACACACCAAGCAAGCTGCTTGCTATAACGGAACACACCGATCAAGCAGCTCGCTAACAGAATGCACCAAGCAAGCTGCTTGCTAATGGAACACACCGAGCAAGTGGCTCGATAACAGAACACACCAATTAAGCTGCTTGCTAACGGAACACACCAAGCAAGCGGCTCGCTAGCAGAACACACCAAGCAAGCTGCTTGCTAACAGAACACAACGAGAAAGCTGCTTGCTATAACGGAACACACAGAGCAAGCTGCTTGCTAACAGAACATACCTACCAACCTGCTTGCTAACAGAACACACCAAGCAAGCTGCTTGCTAAAAGAACACACCGAGCAAGCTGCTTGCTATAACGGAACACCCCGATCAAGCAGCTCGCTAACAGAACACACCAAGCAAGCTGCTTGCTAATGGAACACAACGAGCAAGCGGCTCGCTAACAGAACACACCAAGCAAGCTGCTTGCTAACAGAACACACCGAGCAAGCTGCTTGCTAACAGAACACACCAAGCAAGCTGCTTGCTGAAATAACACACCGAGCAAGCTGCTTGCTATAACGGAACACACCGATCAAGCAGCTCGCTAACAGAACACACCAAGCAAGCTGCTTGCTAACGGAACACACCGAACAAGCGATTCCCTTACAGAACACACCAAGCAAGTTGCTTGCGAACGGAACACATGAAGCAAGCTGCTTGATAACAGAACACACCAAGCAAGCTGCTTGCTATAACGGAACACACCGATCAAGCGGCTCGATAACAGAACACACCAGGTAAGCTGCTTGCTAACGGAACACACCAAGCAAGCGGCTCGCTTGCAGAACCCACCAAGCAAGCTGCTTGCTAAAAGAACACACCGAGCAAGCTGCTTGATAACAGAACACACCGAGAATGCTGCTTGCTATAACGGAACACACAGAGCAAGCTGCTTGCTAACAGAACATACCTACCAAGCGGCTTGCTAACAGAACACACCAAGCAAGCTGCTTGCTAAAAGAACACACCGAGCAAGCTGCGTGCTATAACGGAACACACCGATCAAGCAGCTCGCTAACACAACACACCAAGTAAGCTGCTTCCTAATGGAACACACCGAGCAAGCTGCTTGCTATAACGGAACACACCGAGCAAGCAGCTCGCTAACAGAACACACCAAGCAAGCTGCTTGCTAATGGAACACACCGAGCAAGCGGCTCGCTAACAGAACACACCAAGCAAGCTGCTTGCTAACGAAACACACCATATGTGAAGAAGTAATATATGACTATCTTCACACTTCGGGCATTTAAAATTACGCCTTTGGTGTTGAACTTCGCGGGCTGACTGGATGGCCTAGAGGTACGCACACTCACCTCTATGAACTGTCATCCCGGTGTTTCACAGGCAGGGTGATTCATCAATGTGTGTGCCGTCCCTCGGATGGACGTTAAACGGGGTCCCGTGTGCCAGCATGGGTTGGTGGACGTTATAGATCCCAAGGTGTCCTTCGCAAAGAGTCGGCGAGTGTGGCGGCACTCGGGTCAAGTGTTTACGGTGCCAGTGACCACCCCGGTAGACCCCTTATACCCCGATTATGGTTTATACACATGTTTGGCTTTGCTTTTGCTTTTGGTTTTACTTTGACATGTTTTGTTTTGTTTTGTTTTGCGTGACATCATGTGCTGTGTATTTTATGCACACATTTTTTTAGGTGTTATATACAAATACATATTGTGCACATGTCGTATTGTGTACACACATGTTATGCGTGACATGTTGTACTGTGGTATGTTGTGTACACACGTCCTGTGCATAACATATTGCACACATTTTTTCTCCGAAACCAGGCTTTAGTTATGCACCTGCTGCTATCTTGTAAAAGTCTACATGTAGTCAGGTCTTAACAGTGCACATATGGCACCAAGACAATTACTCATTAGACGTCCAACATGGCATATGTGTAAGACTTGCCCTTATGACTCATGTAAAGCAATCAGATTTCCTAACAAACAACTAAATAAAAACATGTTTTTACAGACCTCACATCTTTTGATGCCGTACCTACCTTGTTTGCATTATTTTTGGCATTGCCCATCCCTCCATCCTTTTACATTTATAAATGCTTTTTATTTACTTGTACGAGTACACCCGATTACTTCGGGAGCGGCAGGGGGTGGGGGAGTCATGTTATTGTCCCCCGTCGCACCGCGGAGCGAAAGGGGGACTATGGTTTTCCCCGCCGTCCGTGTGTCCGTCCGTCCGTGCGTGCGTGCGTGCGGGCGTGCATACGTGCGTGCGTAAGCGAAGGACCGCATTTGAATTTGGTGTGGGGGTGCAACCCACGTCAAAATCCAAGATGGCCGCCACCATGTATGTCTGATGCCATATATGTCTGAAACTTGTGAGCGGAATTTCTTGAAAAATAAGCGAAGTACCAACTTCTAATCTGGTGTGTGGGTGTATCTAGGCATAAGGAAGAACCCTATTGAAAATTGGGTCGCCACGTCAAAATCCAAGATGGCCGCCGCCATGTATGTCTTAACCTTGTGAGCAGAATATCTTGAAAAAATAAGCGAAGTACCAACTTCTAATCTGTTGTGTGGGTGCATCTAGGCACAAGAAAGAACGCTATTGAAAAGTGGGTCGCCACGTCAAAATCCAAGATGGCCGCCACCATATATATGTCTGAACCTTGTGAGCGAAATATCTTGAAAAATAAGCGAAGTACCAACTTCTAATCTGGTGTGTGGGTGTATCTAGGCACAAGGAAGAACCCTATTGAAAATTAGGTCGCCACGTCAAAATCCAAGATGGCCGCCACCATATATATGTCTGAACCTTGTGAGCGAAATATCTTGAAAAATAAGCGAAGTACCAACTTCTAATCTGGTGTGTGGGTGTATCTAGGCATAAGGAAGAACCCTATTGAAAATTAGGTCGCCACGTCAAAATCCAAGATGGCCGCCACCATATATATGTCTGAACCTTGTG
This sequence comes from Myxine glutinosa, assembly GCF_964187855.1. Lineage (NCBI taxonomy): Eukaryota > Metazoa > Chordata > Myxini > Myxiniformes > Myxinidae > Myxine > Myxine glutinosa. The sequence goes on along the minus strand of NC_136269.1, from coordinate 36,908,565 downwards.
AGCGAAATATCTTGAAAATAAAAGCGAAGTACAAACTTCTAATCTGGTGCGTGGGTGTATCTACGCATAAGGAAGAACGCTATTGAAAAGTGGGTCGCCACGTCAAAATCCAAGATGGCCGCCACCATGTATGTCTGAACCTTGTGAGCGAAATATCATATCATAGCATGTTTTCTGCATCTTCCACTTTGTCAACTCACATCACTTCCCCGACGGGGGACCTCGGCGTAACGCTTGTTATCCTTATTATTATTTCCAATTATTATTACTTTTCCAATACGTTAGATCAGGTCATTGAAAGCATCAGTATATACATGACATTTTAACATGTTAAATTAGGTCATTGAAAGGATCAGAACATGCATCACATAATAATATTGTCGTGCGAATACCCTCCGGTTAATACCAGGGCTCGTGGATGGCTCAAACGGCTTTAATGGAGGCAACGACCAAATACGGATTTTACTATAAACCGCGGGAGGAAGAAGTGAAGAGGAAGGGGCGGAGAGCTTACCGATAGCGATCCAACAGCAGCTCCGATCCTGCAGGGGAATTAACTCAAAACAGACACAAGATTTTTAATGGAAAGGGAAAATAATGCAAGGGTTTATTTTACAAGAGATAGCGGGACAGGGAAATATGCTCCGGTAATAAAATGTCTTAAATCGGGATCCCGCACACCGACTTCCAAATACGAGACAAAGGAATGAATTGCAAAAATAAATGAAGTGTAAAAATTTGGTAGTATGGCTTCTTCTTCTTCCTGGTCAGCATCACACTTAACTCAGAAACGTGAGCCACATTCACCCACCAGCATATATATGAACCCCCTTCCTCCCCTGCCTCCCTCCCTCCCACCCCTCCACCCATCCCGCCCCTCCCAACCCTCGCCCCCTACCCTCCCCCCCCACCCCCCGCCCGACAACGCTAGGTACTTCTGCTAGTCTACTATACACAAAGAATTAAGTTAAGCACCCCTACACAAAGAATTAAGTTAAGCACCCCCTAATCCTGTCCTGAACCTGAACCCCCTCGAGCACGTTTGGGACATGTTGGGACGACAAATTGCGAAGATGGTCCCTCCAATAGCCAATCTGGATGAATTGGAACGTGCATTACATCGGGAATGGAACAACCTGCCACAGCAACGCATACGACGGCTTACAGGGTCTATGAGACGTAGGGTTGAGTCAGTGATCCGATCACGTGGGTCCTACACACGTTATTGACGCAAAGATCGCTAGAGGTCTTCTCAGAACAATGACTGTACGTTAGAAAACATAAACGTCATCCACACTGTCCGTGATGGACCTATAGCTCCATACTTAAATTGAGGTGAAAATATGCCTAAAATTCCCAAAAAATTTCACCTTAAATTATTCAGAATAAAATATTGAAAACGGCATGATTGTTATGTTTTTATGTGACCATAATATCACTTCTCCAGAAAATATAGCAATATCATGGGTATATTACACTGTTTTGACGACAACAAACTTGTAATGTGCGAGGTTGTAAAAAAACGGGGGGGGGTGCTTAACTTAATTCTTTGTGTATATATAAGAGAGCCCTTGTTCTGTCTGCCTGTGTGTCGCCATTTTTCTCAGAGATGGCTGAACGGATATTCGTGAAACTTTCAGAGGTTCATCAGTGAGTGCCTGGGAGTGTTTTAGGCAAAAAAAAGTGTTCAGTGTTCAGTGTTCAGTGTTTGAAACCAAAGCATTCAGAATCATTGACATCTCTGGCGATGAAGCTAACTCCAAGGGCCTCTCACTCACTCACCGCAGGCAGGTTGGTGGTCTTTCCGTCTTCTACCGACTCCTCTCTTATCTGGCCTTGCCCCCCCAGCTCTCTCTGGGCTCTGTCTCGCAAATATTCCTACAGGTCGCACAAGATCTGCCTGCAACCCTCTTATGGTTAAACTGCCAAAATCAAGACTCTCTGCTCACCTTCACTCCTTCATTCCTCTTTTCTCCCGCCTCTGGAACAAACTCCCTCACTCTCTTCAATCCCACTCCACCCTCCAGGTCTTTAAAACAGCTGTTCACCACCATCTCTTATCTTCCCCCATCCAAAACCTTGATCTTTTCTACCCCCGCTAATTTCACCCCAATTCCACTTTTTTGAAATACCAACTTCTGTCCTGGAAGTCCTTGATGTCCTTGTGTTTTATACTTCTCCCCCCCCCCCCCCTCCCACCAAGCCCTCTCCCTCCCACACATCTCCCTGCTCTCAAGTGTTTGTGTGCTTCCCCTTCTCTCCCCATCTTGTCTTCCGCTCCCTCTTTTTACATATTTTGTTTGTCTGGTTGATTTGTTTGTGAAGTAAATGTCAGCTCTTTCACGAGCCTCGATTCAGTATACCAAAAAAAAAAAAAAAAAAAAACTTCGTTTTTGGGGATTTTAAAAAAATCGCTCTATAGTGCCTAAACCTTTTTGATTAACGACAGTTATATACAAGTACACATTCGCATAAATAAATACAAAACAATCACCAGACATTTGAATACAAATAAATCAAACAATTCCGGAAGCGGTCGAAGTTGGTGGTAAGGCTTCTTCTTCTTCCTGAAATTCATCATACTTAACTCAGCAACGTGATCAACATTACATTCACCAGCATATATTCAACGAAAAGGTAAAATGATGATTTTACATTTGTGATGGATTCTGATTTGGATGTAATCACTTTCCCATTATAGTACAGCGGATAGCTCTCATATTTTAACAAATTGTCCTTTTTTTGAGAAAAGCATGAAATTTCTAGCATAGTTAGTATATACCATAAGGTTTATTTTCAGATGTGGAGGGAAGTCAGATTTGAACTCTGAGGACCGTGAGAGGTCAAATCAAAAATGGCCGCCAGTCCACCGGGTCTAATGTTCAAATGTGCTTATAGGTGTCATTTCCAACTAAATTGGGGATGCCCATTCATTTGTTGATACTTTTGAGATCGCCAGAACTCAAGGAGATGCATTTAGGTCACGGTCAAGGTCAAATTACGTTAAATATCTATTTTTATGATACTGCAGTTGGAACTGCTATTGGAAAAAGTTCATTTGAACTTTTAAAACTTTATTTTTTCAGGTACAGGGATAGGTACAGAACACCCAAAGACCAGAAATGATGAAAAAAAAGTGTTTACACTGCAAGGAATGATGCAATAACCTCTGAAAAAATAACTGTAGTTAACCAAGTATGTCCACCAAAGCTTACATTAAATCAAGTGCAATGATGAAAATTGGTAATGATCAAAATCTAACAGTCTCCAGAACAGAAGCACAGTGCAGTGCACTTGAATGCAGCTTTGGCACACTTGCAGCGTCCAGTGCACCCTTTCTTGCAGCCACAGTCGATCAATTCATGGCACGATTTGGATGCTTCAGGAAGAGTGGTCCAAAGAGGCTGCCACCCAGTTGTCTCCTTTGTCCAGCCCCAGTCAGGTGGGTCTGGCATCTCTGGATCCATGACCAATGCCTGGTTACAACAGTTGGCCTGGTAGCAAGTGCGCTTGATGTGCTGCTTGAGTGGTGTCTGGGTTGGAGGAATGTTCTCTAGAGTTCTACACTTCTGTGTGAAGAGCTGTTTCCTGGCTTCATTCACTTCCGTGCTCTCACTGGTTCTATCGTACATCAGCACCACAAATCGCTCTAGCAGTAACATTGATCCTTCACCGACCTCACTTGGCATGCCTAGGAGTTCATTGAAAGCATCATTCACCTCTGGGCATCCCCAATTTAGTTGGAAATGACACCTACAATGTTTTTCTACACTATTTGGTTCCAAAATTAAGCGCGTTTCAACATTAGACTCGGTGGACTGGCGGCCATTTTGGATTTGACCTCTCACGGTTCTCAGAGGTCAAATCTGACTTCCCTCCACATCTGAAAATAAACCTTATGGTATGCACTAACTATGTTAGAAATTTCATGCTTTTCTCATAAAATGCACAATTTTTGTGTTTATCCGCTGCACTATTATATTTGCCCTCATTTCAAATATGTTAGGGTTTCTTTTTCGCTTTAGCAACGCCGGGTACTCCAGCTATAAATGCTTATATACACTACTCACAATAAGTTGGGGATATTGGCAGGTTCTTCGGTGTGGTTGATTTTGTGTATTAATTATGTTGAAAAAAAGTTGTTGGTCCTAATTCTATGGTTATTAATGTGTGAAAAAACACAGCATTCTTGATTTCAATACCCTAACCCTAACCCCTATAAATAAAAAAAAACTCAATTCCCACAATATCCCTAACTTATTGTGAGTAGTGTACTTTACTCGGGGTGCAAATACAAATACAACTTTATCTGGGAGGTAACATAGACTGTGTGGCCACGGCCTCAAGCGGGGGTGTGGGGGACCGGGAGAGGGGCGTAAATTGTCTATGTAAATGTGTACCGTGTAGCGCCACCTGGTGTTGGTGGCAGGAGTATTACAATATCCTTTTTTACTTGGGTAATACTGACGTTAAAAAACTCTTTGCACGGGTAAATTCTTCCTCCTTCCCTCACCCCCCCCCCTCCCCCAAAATATGTATATGTCGTATATCTTTCCCCTCTCTCTCCTGCGTCGCCCCCCCCCCCCCTCCCTGGGAACGCCGGGTACTCCTGCTAGTGTGTATATAAATCTACAACAATGACATCATAAATGGCACCAATATATCCAACCATTGTGTAGGGTCAGCCATGGGGGAATTTGGCCCAAATCCTTTCACAAAGAGTGGAACTCAAGTTTAGGCAGTAATTTGTAATTTTTTCAGGGTGCCGGCGATAACTTGCCGATTCTTCACCAAAAACATCATAAGATCTTCACAAGCCACATATACTGTATGTCCTTCACATCGGTGTTTCGAAGCACCAGATATGGTGTCTCCCTCAGGGAAGTTTGACAAGTAAATCTGGGTCCCAAGTAAACATCGCTGGCATAAGCTTTGTGTATTTTCACATCGTGAAGATGTCCTTTGTCTTTGTCAAAGAGTTGG
>NC_136269.1:36883582-36901082 GCF_964187855.1 Myxine glutinosa | reverse complement strand
CACCCGAACGTTGGTTGTATCGCACCCTAGCTGCTCAATGAGGGAAAAGACAAAAGCGACGCAATGCAAGAGGAAAACGGAGACAAAAAAAGGTTTGAAATACTACCACATTTATTCCTACTATTTACACACAAGCAACAAAAAGCAATTCAGTTTATTTACAAGTACAAGACGCAGGTGACACAGTGCAAATTTAGCTTATCTACAGACTTAACTTATTACCCAGGACAGAACAAACAAAGACGACTCACACGGGGAATGCCAGGGATGGCAGAAGGTGGATGGCTGGCGGGAGAGGAAAGGTCCAAGGGGGGGTCTTGCAGCACAACCGGCGCGTTCAGCAGCCGCCGTTCCGTTTTGGCCCTGCTCCGAACCGCCGTTCAGGCCCCCTTTGGCGGTGGGGTGGCGCGGCTGCGGCGGCCTCCGTCCGCTGCGTTCCCAGGACTTGTCTCACTGGTCTGGTCCCTCAACCCTCAACTCTTTCTTGCTTCTCTCACTTCTCACCACCGACTCCTCTCTCTGGCAACCGACTGTGACCAACTCCTTGCAACCAACTCCTCCTCTCTTCACAACCCTTCTTTTTCCAACCCAGAGTGCATCTCTCTTTCTTCTTTTTCTCTTCCACTTCCGGTTGCGCCCTTTTATAGCGCCCCCAGCGATCACGCCCCCGGCGCTTTGGACACGCCCATCGGGGCGCTCACCTCGGCCCTGGCTGGTCGCACGACCCTCGGGCTCCGCCCCGGACGACGACGGGCGGGCGCGCCCCTCCCCTCCTCTGACGAGGTGGAGACACGCCTTTCTTCTCCGACCCGAGCCTCGTGGTCAATGGTGGTTATTGGAGGGGAGGTAATATGGGCAATCGAGGCTCGCCAATGACGAGAGGGGGATGTAATATGAGGTCATAGGAGGTTTTGGAGGGGATGGAAAGGGAGATTTTTGGGGATGGGAAGGAAAGGGGGTCTATTCTCTTTCACTGGTGCAATGGAGTACTTTTAATTAATGGGAGACACAGCCTTATCCTAAAACACAGAATAAGAGATAACTATCAAAAGAAAAGATATATCGTGTCCTGCATGTATGTTTTTTATGGACTAACTACGGGAACGCCCTTTGACCTTTATACAACCACAACGGAGGGAGGAGGGGTGATATTTTACAACAACCTTTTACAACAACCTTTTACCACCACCACAAAATAAAAAAACCATTCTCATATTCACAACACTGCACCCTCCTCCCCTTAGGCACGTCCCGGGCCTATTACTTTTACCTTAGTGTGGCATGTAGGTGTAGTTCCCTCTACTTTTAACCTGACCCTGAGTGTGACAGTTTTAAAACATAAATAAATGTGTCCCGCTGCTCCATTGCACCCTGCCTAACAGACTTACGCCCACAGTTAACCGAATTGCGGAATGGTCTTCAAACTATACAATGACGGTGGGGAGCATTATTTACACTGACGCTAATTTTATTTACAAAACTAACCCAGGACCTGTAATTGTTCTTTCTGGGGGGAGGACAGTCTGCTCTGCATCAATGCACCATTAAAGCACCCAAAAACGCACCAATACACACCCAAGCACCAATCGGTGCAGTCCCCATTGTTCAATGAATAAAATAAAACCAACAAACCCAACCCTGCAGGTGTCTCTTGCTCTTCGGCTCCCTCTGCTGGTTATCATTATTTCTTCCAGTTGTTGTCATTTTCTTTGCTTTGCTTACTGGCGGCCTATTTTCAATAAAACTTGCACCCAATGTGTCCTTTTTATTTATTTATGGCCCACCAGGCCGACTATGTGTATGGTTCACCTGTGGGGCATTGGTGCCCTGTGGCCAAGGTCCGCCAGCAAGATTTCGGGCCCTCATGGCCGGTTCCAGCAGAGGGGCCATGCCCCAACCCATGGGGTCCATAAGTGGTGCTCGGCCACTGACATGTGGTCCATAATGTGGTGCATCGATGCAGACAGCTGGTTCTGGGAATTTCGGGCGCACAATGGCCGACCCACGCACGCTCCCCTGCCCAACGGCGCTCAGGTCCTCATGTGGGAGACAAAAAAAGGGGGGACAAGACAGATGAGCGAGGGGTAAGGTCTCAAGGGTACACATCAAAAAGGCAATGCAAGGCGAAATGCGTACGGAGGGCGAAGTGAGAAAGCTCGTCCCTACCGTACGTCACCCCCCTGTTACCTAGCCCACCCTTGCCCTTACCCCATATGTACAAAACCTACACATTACCAAATTCGTCACTACTGTCACGTCTTCCCCATATTTCCCCTATATCAAATTCGTCTCCACAATCCCTCTACTTCAAAAATTTGCCATCATCAATTCATCATCAATCCTCATAAGGAGGCAGAGATGGAACATCAAAGCACAATGTCACACCCACGTCATGATGCGTCTCACAATCCAAACATTTGCATCATAAAAAATAATCAAAACATGGCATGGTGTGGAGTACCTGTCACCTCAGGTGAGTGGATGCAGATGGTGCGAGGAGATCCTTCATCCTAACTATTTCCTAAATGACTTTAACACACTTTACACTACCCGGGGTCTTTCTCCTGCCAAACCATTGGCCCTCTTACACTATGGGTTCTAAAAAACCAATTCCCATTGGCCAAACTGTGGTGCTCTTCAATTTGGGGTCTCACTCCCCCGATTCATCTCCCGGTGCCCTCGCACAATTTCTGGGCCGCGACGTGTAGCTCTCCCAACAGGTCTACCCACCTGCACACCTCCACCACTGTAGTTGCCACCCGAGCTTACCTAGCTCCTCACCCTAACCTATCTAACTGGGGGCAGCCCCTCTCCTGGCTCTGTCACCCCATGGTTCCCTCTGGCACTGGGCTACCCGGGTCCGTCCTCCGGATCCTCGGGCCCCATTCACACAACTACTACCGGCTCCCAGAGCCCACCTGCGGCCTCACCTGGCCGACATCCTTACAGTGGTGGAGTGCCCAAACCAACTACACACACTAACAGGCTACACGCCCAGCCATTTCCACAACACTAATGCACCCATCCAAATACCATTCTTTCACCTCCCACCACAGATGCCAATATCCAAACCACAATTTACCTGTACCCTCTACCTAACACTTACACTACCCGCCCCGGGTATCTGTGATGGGGGTCCACTCTTCCCCCATTCACACCTTCGCACCATCCACTCCACTCCACAATTTCCACCATTCTCACTCCACGACCATCCATTGGCCAATACTCCATACCATTTATTCCATACACCTGTCTTTCATTCACCTGCCGTTGCACACCTGTGCAATCTCACCTGGTGCCACCTGCACCCTCCTCCTCTTTCTGGACCAGTTGGTCAACGCAACACACATCACCATCACACTCATACACTGCTCCACACACCTGTTCAGTTGCACACCTGTGCAATCACACCTGTTCCATTCTCACCTGTTCAATCCTCACACACACGGCATCATCTCAGCTAACTTCTCCCCTCTGAAACTTGCGCTTCCCAGTCGTCCCTTTAAACTATTGCGCTCCCACGTCATTATCATCCACACTAAACTACCTGCGTCCCCACTACAGGTATCAGTCACTAACTAAACTTAACGTTACCTAAGGTCATCTTCTAGGGCCCTACACACAATATCCTAACCCACCCGGGCTAGTTTTCACTGCCATACACCCCATAATCTATAGCGCATTTGCCCCCCTCTGTGAGGGATGGTGGATTTGCCATCCCACCACATCGGGGGTCTCTCACTATCAATTTTGTTCGTCCAGATTCCACAAGTCAAAAATTTTCTATTTACTGCCAATTCTATTCACTTTTCTAAATTTTGTATCAAATCACTACTATCACTATCACCATCACCCGTCTACTTATTACCTCCTCTCGGTGCGCCAATTCACATCTACAGCCCGGCTTCGTACAGCCGAGCAATGAATGCGGGTTCTTTTGTGTCCGCGGCTGGATACGTCCCGCATTCGGGGCAGGGACGGAGGCTTACCCGGGCCGAGATCCCATGCACCACCTCGGCGTGAAGCCATCCAATGTCCCGATCTCGACCTGCCGGCACGTCTCAATAGAAAGTGGTCGCCATGACGACCCTTCCTATCGGGCTGCCCGCTCCGCCTAGTGGAGCCCGGACGCGGCCGCTCCACGCGAGGCCCAGCGTGGATCGCGCACGGCGGTCCTTTCGAACCCGCCGTGGCTCGGATCTCCGCTGGTTCTCGCGGCACGCGAAGCCCGGCACGCACCGAGGGCCCGATTCGGCTAAAAGTCGACCTAACCTTTAACCCGGTTATCGTCGACGCCTCACCTGCAGGCTTACATGCATACGCTACCCCTTTCGTGCTCATACATGCAGCCGTTCCCATTCTCCTCGTACCTTTCCTTACACACCCAGGTACACTCACTCCGCCCATCGACTTGGTCACACACCTGACCACCGAACACTTTGGCACACATTCGTTGCTCGCACACCTCACCAATACACCGCTTCGCGCCCCCTCCTCGGTCACCTCCTCTGTGACAATCACAGGTGTGCCCTCATTCGCACACCCAACCACGTGCCTCACCACCAACTCCAGCGTGCATTCCCACTCACGCTCTACCATTCCAGGTGTGCATCCTTCCATCCCAGGTGTACATCCTCGCTCACCTGTCACAACCAACTCACGCTCCGTTTCACTCTCACTACTCTCACCTCCACTCTTGACAACGCACTCTTTCCTCATGCACCTGTCCGTTACACACCTTTCTCGCGCACACTCTCCCGTTACACCCTCTGTAACACTCACCACAGACGTACGCTTTCTTGTTACATCCTCTGTAACACTCACCACAGGCATGCATTCTCCCTTACTCTTGACAGCATGCGCTTTCCCCATGCACCCGTCCGTTACACACCTTTCTCGCGCGTCCTCCCGCGCACACTTTTTCGTTACTTCCTCCGTAACACTCACCACACCGCGCTTCCCTGTGCTCCCTCGCACACGCGCTCCGACCGGCACACTCACTCCTCGGCGTGCACTTTTTCCTCACACACCCCATGGTCGGACATTCTCGCACACCTCTTTTTTCGCACACCTGTCCTGTCACACACTTCACCAACGGCCTTTCACGAACACCCGGATCCAAACCAATCCCCAAGCCGACTGAATCTCCCCTCACATCATGTACATTGCCACTCACCTCCGTACCTCGTCGCACCTCCTCTGCCACCTGCAAACTTTTTATTTGGTTAGTGAGCATCACATCATGATTTGAACACAGACCTTGTACATATTCCATGACTTCCTCCTTTATCTCCCTCTTAGTTTCTGTCCGTCCCTTCTTAATTTCACTCACCTCTTCTCCCACTTCCTCTAGTTTTTGTTTAACCTCTTTTATTTCTCGGTGCGTCCCCTCAAGTTCGTCCTCTAAGGCTACCGTGACCGTCTCTATGTGCATCCTCACCTGCCGGTCCTTTGTCTCCATTATCTCTGTCACCTCCTCCACCCTCATTGTCAGTTCCTCCCGTACCATCTGACATTGCCTCTGCGTCGCTATTAATTCGTTTTTAATTTCTTTTTGTGTCGCCTTTAACCCTCCGAGTACTGCAGTGTTCCTTTGAACCTGCTCCACTAATTTAGTTTGTCCCTCTGTCAGCTGCTCCACCTCCTCCGTCAGATCTTCTATTCCCCCTTGTAACTTAGCCGTATTATTTCTCACCTCTTTCTCTATATGCTTTTCGCCTCGCTTTACCTCCTCGCGCAGCCCCGAGACCTCCTCACTCACCCCTCGTCGTATTTCCTCCATCTGGTTCCCCATCTGTTCGATTTCCCGGGCGGATTGTTCCCCTATTTCCCGCAATTTGTCCTCCATCCTATTTTCTAACCCCATTAACCCATTTTTCACCCCCTCTAACTGATTCTCCTGGGCAGCCATTCTATTTTCCACCCCCGTTAACCCATTTCTCACCTCTTTTATCCCGTTGTCTAACCCCTCAAAATTATTGTCTAACTTCTCACCGGTACCCCTCGCTTCGTCCCTCATTACCCCCATTTGGCCCTCCAATCGCTCACCCTGAGCATCCATCCGGTTCCCCATTACCCCCAATTGCTCACTCTGAGCATCCATCCGGTTCCCCATTACCCCCAATTGCTCACTCTGAGCATCCATCCGGCCCTCCAATCGCTCACTATTCTGGGCCATAAGGGCCTTCATTTGTATAAAAAAAAGGTTCAAATCCATTGGCATCTCCGGTTCGACTACCGCGACCATGGGCGTGGCTAAATGTGGCGCCGCTGTAATCACGTGCGCTAGAGCGCCATTTTGTGCACCTGAAATTCCCGCAACCACATTGCCATTTTCCTCCTCCCTTTCTTCCCCGAAGTCCTGGGTTACTTCTAACCCCTCTATCTCTCCCACCGGCATCCCGTCGCCTTGGACAGCCATGGCGCGATTTCAAAATTCGGGCTCTTCCTTTAAAACAAAACAAATTTCGTACTTTATAATTTTGAGCGCGTGAAGCGCGCTCCGGGTCGATCTCACTCCCCGACACCAATTGTTATCGTACTAACACAATTGGTGTCCAAAATTTGGGCTAAATAAATTTAGTCCCAGGTTCGAATCCAACTCCTGACAACCAATTGTTATAGATCGCGGTTTGGATGTTATAGACCGAGCGGTGGTTTAAAACCGCGACCTAACAAAACTCACCCGATTCCACCCGAACGTTGGTTGTATCGCACCCTAGCTGCTCAATGAGGGAAAAGACAAAAGCGACGCAATGCAAGAGGAAAACGGAGACAAAAAAAGGTTTGAAATACTACCACATTTATTCCTACTATTTACACACAAGCAACAAAAAGCAATTCAGTTTATTTACAAGTACAAGACGCAGGTGACACAGTGCAAATTTAGCTTATCTACAGACTTAACTTATTACCCAGGACAGAACAAACAAAGACGACTCACACGGGGAATGCCAGGGATGGCAGAAGGTGGATGGCTGGCGGGAGAGGAAAGGTCCAAGGGGGGTCTTGCAGCACAACCGGCGCGTTCAGCAGCCGCCGTTCCGTTTTGGCCCTGCTCCGAACCGCCGTTCAGGCCCCCTTTGGCGGTGGGGTGGCGCGGCTGCGGCGGCCTCCGTCCGCTGCGTTCCCAGGACTTGTCTCACTGGTCTGGTCCCTCAACCCTCAACTCTTTCTTGCTTCTCTCACTTCTCACCACCGACTCCTCTCTCTGGCAACCGACTGTGACCAACTCCTTGCAACCAACTCCTCCTCTCTTCACAACCCTTCTTTTTCCAACCCAGAGTGCATCTCTCTTTCTTCTTTTTCTCTTCCACTTCCGGTTGCACCCTTTTATAGCGCCCCCAGCGATCACGCCCCCGGCGCTTTGGACACGCCCATCGGGGCGCTCACCTCGGCCCTGGCTGGTCGCACGACCCTCGGGCTCCGCCCCGGACGACGACGGGCGGGCGCGCCCCTCCCCTCCTCTGACGAGGTGGAGACACGCCTTTCTTCTCCGACCCGAGCCTCGTGGTCAATGGTGGTTATTGGAGGGGAGGTAATATGGGCAATCGAGGCTCGCCAATGACGAGAGGGGGATGTAATATGAGGTCATTGGAGGTTTTGGAGGGGATGGAAAGGGAGATTTTTGGGGATGGGAAGGAAAGGGGGTCTATTCTCTTTCACTGGTGCAATGGAGTACTTTTAATTAATGGGAGACACAGCCTTATCCTAAAACACAGAATAAGAGATAACTATCAAAAGAAAAGATATATCGTGTCCTGCATGTATGTTTTTTATGGACTAACTACGGGAACGCCCTTTGACCTTTATACAACCACAACGGAGGGAGGAGGGGTGATATTTTACAACAACCTTTTACAACAACCTTTTACCACCACCACAAAATAAAAAAACCATTCTCATATTCACAACAATATATATATATATGTATATATAATATATATATATATATATATATATATATATATATATATATATATATATATATATTATATATATACATATATATATATTTATATATATATATATATTGTTGCGGATATGGGATTTGCATCCATCCATATCCGCTTGTAAATATTCCCCTATTTCCTCAATACTTCCCAACTATCCCCAATCCCCCATTCCCTAGTCCCATTTTCTGTAAACAACACTCTGTAGACCCGACCTCCCCCTATTTCCCCCATTAAATGTCGCATCCAGGGTCCACCGCATCTCACGTAGACAACTATAGGACATCTTGCTAGTTATTCTTAGTCTATGTCAGTTAAGGACTCGTTTCCATTAATTCTGACTCTTCGTTGCACCAGAATGTGATTGTATGGCACCGTTAGGAAGTTTAGGACCTCCCAATACCTCCCTGCAGCTCTTCCTCACGGTTCAGCAACAACAACAACAACAACAACAACAACAGCAGCGGCGGGCGCGGGGAGTGCGCGTCCTCACTCCGGCTTGGTTGGTAGGGGGTGTTGGGAGGGCACCAGGCCTTTCCAACGAGCCGCCATCGAACATGTGCTCGACGGGGTTACCACGTAGGGGCTCGCTGTCAGCTCCTCGTCAAGGGCGGAGCCCGGTAACCCCCGCACCCAATAGAAGCGGCGGACCGGTCCCATCTGGGGCGGAGCCAACCAGCCGAGGGCGTGTGACTCCCCGCTGAGCATGCGCAGGAAGAGGGAGGTGACGTCAGATGCGCGCTGAGCTTGGAGAAGAAAGACGCCACCTCCGAGCGCTGTGAGGCCTCCCTGCATCTATTGCACCGTGCTTGATCCTGTCCCCGAGCCAAGGTGCACCTTGTGCTATCAACCGACCTGTCCTTCCCTGCCATCAATCCCTGTGTAAGTCAGCCTTGTTCCGTTTGTCTGTGGTCTGTCTGGGATAGATAAGATTGTATCTAAGTGCCTATCTCTTCTGTGTCTTTTACCTCACTCTACCTTGTAATCTACCCCTTTTCTCCACCACTAATTATATCCTCCTCCGGAGGTCTTGAGAACTGTACCCCTTGCGTCGTTTCATCTATCCCAGTCGTTGTGTCCTTTCCATCATTGATTTAGCGTAGCGCGATTTGGCCAACGTTCGAGTGGAATCGGGTGAGTTGGGGAAGAATCGGGGGAACTGTTAGGTCGCGGTGGACCATCCGCTCGGCCCATCATAACATCTAAACCGCGATCCGTAACAATATATACACATATACAGTGCGTATCAAACAAGGATGCTCTGGTAGAGAAAGTATAAATTTGTTTAATTTTCGTTAATCCCCTTGTCCTTTTATCTGGCCGACGCGAGTCCTGGAAGGTATAACGTCCTTCCCGGCGTGGCGTTAGGTAGGGTTTGTTAGGCCTAGGGATTCGCTACTACCTAAGTACTAACCCCGACCAGAAACGAGGGAATATCTCCTGCTCGAATCACGGATATGGATGGAATATTCCGAGCGGATAGCAATCCGCGATCCGAGCTGTTAACAGGTGACTAGACCCGATTCTAAGCGGTTGCGACCGTGCCACGCTTACCCAATTAGAGAAAAGACTGATGCGATCGGATGGAGAGGAAACCAGGAAAATAGGAAGAACAGATGGGTTTAATAATTATGTACAAAGAAAGAAGAGGAAGCGAAAGGAATATACAAGAAAGAAAGAGGAAGGAAAAGCACACAGGGCAGTCTTAATTGCAGTCTTAACTTATTCCCTGGACAAATGGGCCTATCTCACATACAAACACTCACACGGGGATTGCAGATGGTAGGTTGATGGTCACCAGCGCGTCCAGGCTCCAGTCCGGCTCTGGTCCAGGCGATGGAAACCCCGGCAGGCAGCTCTTCATATAGCGTAATGCAAGCAGACACTTATAATGACGGGGGGAAGGCTGGTATACTGCGTACATACTTTGTGCACTACTCGCGCCAAACGCCCCCTCTCCAACGTCCTGCTTTGGAATCCCAATGCCAGTGAGCCCTCTGTAATCACGACAGTCCTCAGCGCTTTCCACAACGATCAGTCATGGACAGTCTTCTGTGAGAGTCCTTTCACAAGCGCAATATTCTCGAGTCCTGTTAGCGCAAGCTTCCTCGGTAAGTCCTGTTATAATCAGCGCCAGCGAGTAAGTCCTCTGGTAATCAGTGCCAGCGAGTAAGTCCTTCTACCAAGCGCGCTTCCTTATAGTCCTCCCTGATGAGCGCTCTCCTCATCAGTCCTGTAAAAGGGCTTTTTGCACTGGCTTTTATAAGTGAAGCCAGCGAACGCTCCGCGAGCCCCAACCACGCCCTGTCAGTCGATGTCACTCCAACCTGGATGGCTGGTTATCGCTTACCGGCCCCGCCCTGATGGCTGGGTGACGTGGCCACACCACCTCCTTGGTGCTCTGCCCCCTTTTTCCGGGCTTCACCTCGTGGCTTATGGCGGCGTTGAGCGAGCTCACGGACAGCGAAGGCTGCTGCTGCTGGCCAAGGAGCGTACCAAATTGGGAGGGGCCATAGGGCACAGACTGGGGAGCGCGCTTAATGGCGTCGCTTGGAGGGAGGCTGCAAAATGAATGAAAGGGCCTACTCTTATTTGATCGACGGAACGCAGATTCAACTTTTGGAAAATTGCCTTATCTAACACATACTAAGAAATAACTGATGTCCTATGGTGACCTACGTGTTGCTTGTGGCCTATCTATGGGGTGCTACCTTTAACCTTTAATGATGTGATATTTATTTACAAGTGTGGGTTCTCAAAACCACAACAATATATATATATATATATATATATACAGTGCATATCAAAAAAAAAGGTTAATATGCAAAGGTTATTTATTTTGACAATTTACATGTGGTTTACTAATGAAGCCGATATCCTCAGCTTTCCATTGATAGCTTCCATGCATCATTGCTGTCGCACATGACCGAGTACATGTCATTGAAAATGACAAGTTCAAATCGCATTTTTACAAGTTTGGCTAATCGATGCAAGTCAGGATAATTGGTGCAAAATGAACGTCAGATGTGAACTTTTCTCAGGAACGATTGGCCTTTATGCACCCACACCTTCAACATGGCCACCTCCCCTTTCAACACAAAGCTCACAGCGGCGGAGCATGCCCTGAACTGCTCGTCTCAACATAGCCGGGTCATTGCGCAAAGCATCCACTTCATGTCGAATACGGCCCTGCAATTCGTCAAGATCACGGGGAGGAGTTAGGAACACCTTGTCTTTAAATGTCTCCAAAGGAAATAATCACATGGTGTGAGGTCAGGTGATCTTGGCAGCCATTCCACTGCATGGTTGAGGGCGATGACTTGGTCTCCAAAGAGTTCCCTCAGTCGATCTCGGACAGCGATAAGATGATGTGCTGGGGCACCGTCTTGGGCCCACCAGAGATATCTGAAGACACCACGAACCTGTCGCTCAAAGTTCTCCTCCAGCTGCGGTAAAACTTCATCATTGATCATCTGCAGATACCTGTTACCATTGACATTCCTTTGAAAGAAAAATGGTCCGATCACCTGGCCACTTCCACAAAGTACCAACCAAACAGTCCACTTTCGTCGATTCATGTTGTTGTCAAAATTAAATTCTGGAGGTTGTCCTGTCGGTGCACATGGAAGAACATTATGGGTATTGACCTTGCCGCACATGGCGAAAGCAGCTTCGTCACCAATAACGAGATACCGCAGGAAATTGATATCTCCTTCGCAACGTGCTATCAACCATCTGGCGAACAACAGCCTCCTGGCAAAATCCCCTGGCGTAAGTTGATGCTGGATGTGAATCCGATATGGATGTTGGTGGAGGTCCAGTCTTGTGATTCGGTTGAATGTTGCCAAAGGCAATCCCGTCCCATTTCGTCTTGCGCTGGTATCCCGAGGATGCTCCAAAACTTGCTGCCTTACTGCTGCAATGTTCATTTCCGATCGCCCAGTGCGCCTCCTACCAGAATTCCCCTTGTTACGGTTGAAGCTAGTGCCATGCTCTTGGTGTTTTCTAACATTCACCCAGATGGTTTTGGCTGCTGGAGGCTCCCGTTCTGGGAAACATTCCCCGAACACATCACGAGTTTGCTGCAAACTTCCAGTTTGGTGAAAGGTGGTAACCATGGAGGTCCACTGTTCAGTCAAGTTGAACCATCTTTTCAATGATTCAGACTGTCTCGAAACCCATACACAGTAGGCCCATCTTAAATACCCATCTTAAACAAATGATGACGCAACTGAGGATTACCAGACCAGTTTAACAATTTTACATAATCAACTTGGCAGTCGACAAGTAATGCGTCCATTTAAAACTGTCTTGCACCAATTAGCCAAACTTGTAAAAATGCGATTTGTACTTGTCATTTTCAATGAACATGATTGTATTCGGTCATGTGTGACAGCAATGATGCATGAAAGGCATCAATGGAAAGCTGAGGATCTCCTCATAATTGGTAAACCACATGTAAATTGTCAAACTAAATAACCTTTGCATATTAACCCCTTAAATTCGGATTACCTTTTTTTTGATACGCACTGTATATATATATATATTGTTGTGAATATGAGAATGTTTTTTTTAATTTTGTTGTGGTGGTAAAATGTTGTTGTAAAAGGTTGTTGTAAAATATCACCCCTCCTCCCTCCGTTGTGGTTGTATAAAGGTCAAAGGGCGTTCCCGTAGTTAGTCCATAAAAACATACATGCAGGACACGATATATCTTTTCTTTTGACAGTTATATCCATATTATGTGTATTAGCGTAAGGCTGTGTCTTCCATTAATTGAAATACTCCATTGCACCAGTGAAAGAGATAGATTCCCTCCATTCCCCCCTTTCCGTCAATTGCAATTCGAAGCGCCTTCCGCATTTTGGTCGGTTTTTCCCTTCATCCGCCATTGACCACGAGGCAGGGTTGGGGGAAGGAAGGCGTTTCCCCACCTCGTCAGAGAGGGGGAGGAGTGAGCCAGCCCCACTCGACCAACCATGAGCCAGGGGTTTGGCTGGAGAGGGCGGAGGAAGAACTTTTGGGGGAGGTTCGCCAAGGTTGAGGGGCGGGGCCTATATAACCCACAGCGCGATGCTCCCCCCAGTGAGTCGAGCTTGGAAGCAGAAACGGAGATGCACTTTTGAGCCGAGACAAGGAGGGTCACAAAGAGCTGAGTTGGTCGTCAGTGGTTGCGTTCAGTGGTTGCGTTCAGTGATTGCGTTGAGGGGTTGCGTTGGAGACGGAGTGGTTGGACCAAACAAAAGAAGAGAGGAGAGAACCCGTCACGCCAGACCCCCCACCAGCGCGTCGGCTCTGACCGTGATCCGACCCGTGATCCGACCCGTGATCCGACCCGTGATCCCACGCACCACGACAGGATCGGAGGCATCAGCGGCCGTCGAGGTCCCGCCCGACGTCCCGTGCAGGATCAAGCTCCAGCCAGCTCCGTGCCGTCCTCCCCCTCCAGCCACGCACCTCCTTCCAGCCAATCCACTCTGCAATTCCCCGTGTGAGTCGTCTTTGTTTGTTCTGTCCTGGGGTTAGGGTTAATTAAGTCTGTATAACGATAAGCTAGTACTTCCCTGTGTCACCTGCGTCTTATGTGCTTGTAAATAAACGTCACTGCTTTCTTTTTGCTTGTGTGTAAATAGTAAATAAATGTAGTAGTATTTCAAACCTTTCTTGGCCTTCGTTTTCCTCTTTACATTGCGTCGTTTTTGTCTTTTCCCTCATTGAGCAGCTAGGGTGCGATACGGCCAAAGTTCTGGGTGAATCGGGTGAGTCAGGGATCCTGTAACGGTCGCGGAAATACCAAACCGCTCGGTAACTAACATCTTAATCCGCGATCGGTAACAATATATATATATATAAATATATATATATATATATATATATATTATATATATATATATATTATATATATATATATATATATATATACTATATATATATATATATATATATACATATATATATATATATACATACATACAAACATATATAATTATAATATATATATATAATATAATATATATTTATATACACATACATACAAACATATATATATATATATATATATATATATATATATATATTTATATACACATATGTAAATATTGTTACGTTTATAGGGGTAGGCAATGGATTACCTTAGTCCAAGTAGAAGTGTATAGTATAGTGTGCTCTGAATGTCGCGATGAAGAATAAGAAACCCCCCAATGTACATAAGTAGGGAATCCGTTGGACCGGATGTCGCATAAGTGTATCTTTGTCCCCATGACGAGGGGTGGGGTTATGCTAATTAGTTAGGGATTAATGGTAAATCCCCGGTATGTAAATGGCCTCTGTGATCTTCCCCTCTGTTCCTTATGACACTGCACCCACACACATCGCCAAGCTAAGCAATTTTGCTTGCAATATAACACTAAATAAAATAACCAGAACCAGGACATTGAGCAATACCGCTGGTGCTGCCAGGAGCCACATCGCAACATCAAGCAGGCAGGTCCATGAGGCCATGCCCTGAGGGGTGGTGATGGGTTTGAGCAAGGACTGCTGAGATGGGACTCTTGTATTGGAGGACACGCAGACGTCATCGGAGGGACGTAATAGCCCAAGGAACAAAAGGCTTGGGTTCCGGACATTTTGAACTTCTTGGTCCTGAGTTTACTGCAGATGGACGCAGCTCGTGCTCTTCCTCGTCTGTTTCTGGTTCATTGATAACCTTCAGCACAGTGGTAACATATAGCTTCTTTCAACTCTGTGTACTAACTCCCATCAACGAGCATCACCATGTATGGTCCATATTATTCGAACATATGCTGCTCTTTTACAACTACTCGAGCAAGTCTTTACACCTCTCACATACATCCTGGTCTTCCATCACTCAACATTAACCTCCAATCATTGAGTCTACCAAAGTGCAAAATTTGTGAAGCAGGAGATGATATGTTGAACAACATTGGTATTCTTGACAAGCTACTTGGAGAATTTCAAGTCATGAGGCCAATGTTCTTCAATGACTTTACACTCCTTATTCATAAAGGACCCAAAATGTATAAGAAAGTAACAGACAATAACGGAAGCCTCTCCTCAGTGAAAGACACATGAAAGCCCGCTTGGAGTTTGCAAAAAAGCACCTAAAGGACTCTCAGACTGCGAGAAAACAAGATTCTGTGGTCTGATGAAACCAAGATTGAAACTGTTTGGCTTCCGTCTGGCCACTCTGCCATAAAGCCCAGATCGGTGGAGTGTTGCAGTGATGGTTGTCCTTCTGGAAGTTTCTCCCATCTCCACACAGGATCTCTGGAGCTGAGCCAGAGTGACCATCGGGTCTGGGTCACCTCTCTTACCAAGGCCCTTCTCCCCCGATTGATCAGTTTGGCCGGGCGACCAGCTCTAGGAAGAGTCCTGGTTGTTCCAAACTTCTTCCATTTAAGAATTATGGAGACCACTGTGCTCTTGGGAACCTTCAATGCAGCAGAGATTTTTTTGAAGGCTTCCCCAGATCTGTGCCTCGATACAATCCTGTCTCTGAGCTCTGCAGGCAGTTCCTTTGACCTCATGGCTTGGTTTTTGCTCTGATATGCATTGTCAGCTGTGAGACCTTATATAGACAGGTGTGTGCCTTTCCAAATCATGTCCAATCAATTGAATTTACCACAGGTGGACTCCAATCAAAGTGTAGAAACATCTCAAAGATGATCAAGAGAAATGGGAGGCACCTGAGCTAAATTTCAAGTGTTATAGCAAAGGGTCTGAATACTTATGTCAAAGTGATATTTCAGTTTTTTCTTTTTAATAAATTTGCAAAATTTTCTCAAATCCTGTTTTCTCTTTGTCATTATGGGGTATTGAGTGTAGATTGATGAGGGAAAAAATGAATTTAAACGATTTCAGCATAAGGCTGCAACATAACAAAATGTGAAAAAAGTGAAGGGGTCTGAATACTTTCTGAATGCACTGTAGATGACATTCTTTCTGTTAAATATGTTCACCTGGTCTTTTGGCTTTAACAGCTGTGCTCATAAGGACACTTGTGGTTTGTGGGTGATGTTGATGTTGTACTCACGTAGAATGCAGCTTGTGGTTTCAGAAGCGTGTTGTATGTATGGAAGTGCCACCGTATGCGGAGGTGTGGTTGGATGTTGTTGCCGTAGTTGGGTTTCCAGCGGCAAGATTTGATAAATGCATTTGGGTAGTGGTTTTCTCGCAGTAGTTGAGTGATATGCCGTATTTCCATCTGGCATTGTTCATGATCACTGCAGTGTGTTTTTGCACGATCTACTAAGCTGCGAACACAACGTCTCTTGTGGCAGGTGGGATGGCCACTCCGGTAATCCAATAATTTGTCTGTGTTAGTAGGTTTTACGGTACACCTGTGTGTGTAGCTTGCCGTTTTCATCCCTGGAAAGATGTACATGCAGGAATGGCAGAGACCCAGTTTGTTCTACCTCACATGTGAATTGTATTGCTGGCCATGTTGAATTTATCTTTGTGTGGAAACGGTCAACATCCGCCTTCTATATGATGACGAATGTGTCATCAACGTACCGCAGCCACAACCTCGGAGAAGGCTCACCATGTAGTGTTAGATCTTCAAAGCGTTGGATCACCAATTCAGCGATGAGCCCTGAGGTGGATGAGCCCATCGGGGTTCCTTCGTGTTGATGGTATATGGTGCTGTCGAAAACAAAGTACGTTGATTTGAGCAGAGTTGAATGAGTGTCATGAGATGACCAGAGCTGAGGCTGAGGTTGCTCGCTAGTTCTCGTGAGGTTGCTCGCATGAGATGACCAGAGCTGAGGCTGAGGTTGCTTGCTAGTTCTTGTAGTCCAAGCCATTTAGCATTTGACGGGGAAAAAACTGCAACACTACCGATCTCATTAGTATTGATTACCCTCAAGGTACCTTTATAACATACTAAAAGTATAAAGGTCTAAAATATGGGGTGACTCTCAAATAATGCAATCAAGTTTTCTCCATTTAGCCCCATGTTAAAAGACGTACATATGCCGCATGCTATGATTATTGTCGCTCTCTGAACTTCTATTGCTTATTTTATACACTGGACCTAATCACTAGCACGATATAATAAATAAAGGATATCATACTGTACAATATTGTATATATAAGTGAAGTTTTTACTGTTTTAGTGTCTTATTTAACCACACCCCGTTTTACAAAGAATGCTCACTCCACAGCAAGCGACGGTACATCATTATTTGTTTGTGAACCATATATATCTTAGTTTTTAATCCCATCAATGACATGTATTTAGTATGTTTAGGTCTATTGGCAATAACATACAGTAATAGTATATTCAACTTTTCTATATTTGCAGGTAATCCAACCCTGAAGAATGGCGGCCAATTCGTGTGTGTTCTGCAATGAATCCACCAACAACGATAATCCAGTAGTGACACTTCGTGAAAAGGGAAGTCGGACTATTAATGTTGTTAGTGACCAGCGCAGTGACCCAATACAGACTGTTCCAGGTCAAGTTGTTCATCAAGAATGCCGACGTGTATACTGCAATCCAATAAAGGTAGCACAGAGTATCAGAG
>NC_136269.1:36867852-36883382 GCF_964187855.1 Myxine glutinosa | reverse complement strand
TCTCCATTTAGCCCCATGTTAAAAGACGTACATATGCCGCATGCTATGATTATTGTCGCTCTCTGAACTTCTATTGCTTATTTTATACACTGGACCTAATCACTAGCACGATATAATAAATAAAGGATATCATACTGTACAATATTGTATATATAAGTGAAGTTTTTACTGTTTTAGTGTCTTATTTAACCACACCCCGTTTTACAAAGACTGCTCACTCCACAGCAAGCGACGGTACATCATTATTTGTTTGTGAACCATATATATCTTAGTTTTTAATCCCATCAATGACATGTATTTAGTATGTTTAGGTCTATTGGCAATAACATACAGTAATAGTATATTCAACTTTTCTATATTTGCAGGTAATCCAACCCTGAAGAATGGCGGCCAATTCGTGTGTGTTCTGCAATGAATCCACCAACAACGATAATCCAGTAGTGACACTTCGTGAAAAGGGAAGTCGGACTATTAATGTTGTTAGTGACCAGCGCAGTGACCCAATACAGACTGTTCCAGGTCAAGTTGTTCATCAAGAATGCCGACGTGTATACTGCAATCCAATAAAGGTAGCACAGAGTATCAGAGATACACACAGACCAGGCCCAAGTGTATCGCTCCGATCAGCAGAGGAAGCCTTCAACTTCAAAGCAGATTGCCTCTTCTGTGGTACAAAGGTGAACTTTGATAACAGGAAACAACAAGGAGATGTCCACTCTATCACATTTACAGAATGTAAAGATAGTCTTCTGCAAAAGTGCTCAACAAGGAACGATGCATGGGCCGATACTGTTCGGGCTCGACTGCTCATTGTGTGTGACCTTCCAGCGGCAGATGCCGTGTATCACCAGGTATGCAGTTCAAATTTCCGGACAGGGAAACTGATCCCTCGAATTTTGTACATAATGAAACAGTACAGAAGAAACAGAAATTGGGTAGACGATACAAATCACCACACGAAGGCGGTCGTCCTGCTCTGGATGACAGATGTCAGGCATTTATAAAGGTGACTGAATTCCTTGAGGAAACATGACGACGAACAAAACACAATCTCTGATCTGGTGGACAAAATGGCCGAGTATCTTGCTGACTCAAATGCCGAGTCCTATTCTCAAAGATATATGAAAGACAGACTGATTGAACACTTTGGCGACAGAGTCATTGTCACAACAGTTAATGGCAAATCGAATGTTGCAACGATGAGGCAAACAGCTGACAGTGTACTTTTGGAGTTTCATGCAAACCAGTCTAAGGATCCTATGATTCAGAAGAAAATAATCCTGGAAGCTGCCGCTAAATTCATACTGGATGACATAAAGCAAGTGGAAACAGGGAATGAAACATACCCAACATCGGAAGACTTTGAGTTCAAAGACGCCAGCCTCAACTTTCTTCCTGATACTCTGAAGATTTTTCTTGGAAAGATCTTGAAGGCAAAAGATGTAGAGCTGAAGATAGCTTCAATTGGTCAGGCTATAATGCAAGCTGCACGACCACGTGTCCTGATTGCTCCACTGCAAATTGCACTAGGGGTGCAGCTGCAGCACCATTTCGCCTCTCGTTTCCTTATTGATTCACTGCATGCACATGGGTACTGCAGCTCATACAAGGAAGTCACACGTTTCAACCAAAATGCAGCTGTATACCCGGGTACGGACATACCAACCACAAGGGAGAATTTGTTCAATATGCAGCTGACAACGTCGACCACAACATTAGAACCTTAGACGGACACAACACCTTCCATGGCATGGGGGATAATAGCCATGATTACCCCTGGAACAACACAAGGACATCCGATTCCTAGAGCTCAGGTCACTGCCAGCGACATAGAAATGAACATATGTCACCCACAGGGTGAACCGTATTCTTGCCATTTGACCTTGACCTTAATAATTTCGTATGGTGAATAGTATGTCTTCATGACCAACGCACATGAAATATTGAAAGATTTTGATGAGAACTGAGGAAATAATTTTTTCATGAAAATTCCGTTTTTTCGTCATGACGTCATCAAATGACGTCATAGCGTCAAACTGTTTACAGATCTGGGAAGCACTCATCAAGGGCATTCATATGAGGTATTACTCGATATGGTACCTACGATTTCAAAATTTGACCTTGGGGTCAATAATTTTCGACCTCCAGCGCTAACCATGAAGGTCAAGGCCGATCGCCACCAAAAACTAATCAGCTGAGCGCCGGACCATATACTAGATTCCCATGAAGTTTGGAGACGATCCGATCAAAGTTACTCAAAAAATTAGTGTTTCGTCGACCTCCATGCTTGACCACAAAGTGACCTTGACCTTTGACCTTGACCTTCAAAATTTTGTGTGCTGAAGGGTATCTCTATAGGACTCTGATATGCGAAGTTACAGGAGTTTCCAATAATAACTGTGGTCTACAGAGTGATCTAAACGTGAAAAAAAATGATTAACCACAAACAAATGAATGACCTTCAAAATGACCTTGAAGGTCAAGGCCGATCGACACCAAAAACTAATCAGCTGAGCGCCATACCACACCCTATATACCCACCAAGTTTGGAGATCATAAGATCAAAGTTACTCAAAAAATAAGGGTTTCGTTGACCTCCATGATTGACCGCAAAGTGACCTTGACCTTTGACCTTGACCTTCAAAATTTTGTGTGCTGAAGGGTATCTCTATAGGACTCTGATATGCGAAGTTACAGGAGTTTCCAATAATAACTGTGGTCTACAGAGTGATCTAAACGTGAAAAAAAAATGATTAACCACAAACAAAAAAACAAACAAAATAAAAATATGTCACCCACAGGGTGAACCGTATCTTGCCAAAATGTGAAAATTCCGTTTTTTCGTCATGACGTCATCAAATGACGTCATAGCGTCAAACTGTTTACAGATCTGGGAAGCACTCATCAAGGGCATTCATATGAGGTATTACTCGATATGGTACCTACGATTTCAAAATTTGACCTTGGGGTCAATAATTTTCGACCTCCAGCGCTAACCATGAAGGTCAAGGCCGATCGCCACCAAAAACTAATCAGCTGAGCGCCGGACCATATACTAGATTCCCATGAAGTTTGGAGACGATCCGATCAAAGTTACTCAAAAAATTAGTGTTTCGTCGACCTCCATGATTGACCACAAAGTGACCTTGACCTTTGACCTTGACCTTCAAAATTTTGTGTGCTGAAGGGTATCTCTATAGGACTCTGATATGCGAAGTTACAGGAGTTTCCAATAATAACTGTGGTCTACAGAGTGATCTAAACGTGTAAAAAAAATGATTAACCACAAACAAAAAAACAAATAAAATGAAAATTCCGTTTTTTCGTCATGACGTCATCAAATGACGTCATAGCGTCAAACTGTTTACAGATCTGGGAAGCACTCATCAAGGGCATTCATATGAGGTATTACTCGATATGGTACCTACGATTTCAAAATTTGACCTTGGGGTCAATAATTTTCGACCTCCAGCGCTAACCATGAAGGTCAAGGCCGATCGCCACCAAAAACTAATCAGCTGAGCGCCGGACCATATACTAGATTCCCATGAAGTTTGGAGACGATCCGATCAAAGTTACTCAAAAAATTAGTGTTTCGTCGACCTCCATGATTGACCACAAAGTGACCTTGACCTTTGACCTTGACCTTCAAAATTTTGTGTGCTGAAGGGTATCTCTATAGGACTCTGATATGCGAAGTTACAGGAGTTTCCAATAATAACTGTGGTCTACAGAGTGATCTAAACGTGAAAAAAAAATGATTAACCACAAACAAAAAAACAAACAAACAGACAAACATACAAGCTGACTAATACATCTTGCAAAAACTTCGTTTTGGCAAGATAACAAACAAACAAACAGACAAACATACAAGCTGACTAATACATCTTGCAAAAACTTCGTTTTGGCAAGATAAAAAAATATGTCACCCACAGGGTGAACCGTATCTTGCCAAAATGTGAAAATTCGGTTTTTTCGTCATGACGTCATCAAATGACGTCATAGCGTCAAACTGTTTACAGATCTGGGAAGCACTCATCAAGGGCATTCATATGAGGTATTACTCGATATGGTACCTACGATTTCAAAATTTGACCTTGGGGTCAATAATTTTCGACCTCCAGCGCTAACCATGAAGGTCAAGGCCGATCGCCACCAAAAACTAATCAGCTGAGCGCCGGACCATATACTAGATTCCCATGAAGTTTGGAGACGATCCGATCAAAGTTACTCAAAAAATTAGTGTTTCGTCGACCTCCATGATTGACCACAAAGTGACCTTGACCTTTGACCTTGACCTTCAAAATTTTGTGTGCTGAAGGGTATCTCTATAGGACTCTGATATGCGAAGTTACAGGAGTTTCCAATAATAACTGTGGTCTACAGAGTGATCTAAACGTGAAAAAAAAATGATTAACCACAAACAAAAAAACAAACAAACAGACAAACATACAAGCTGACTAATACATCTTGCAAAAACTTCGTTTTGGCAAGATAACAAACAAACAAACAGACAAACATACAAGCTGACTAATACATCTTGCAAAAACTTCGTTTTGGCAAGATAAAAAAATATGTCACCCACAGGGTGAACCGTATCTTGCCAAAATGTGAAAATTCGGTTTTTTCGTCATGACGTCATCAAATGACGTCATAGCGTCAAACTGTTTACAGATCTGGGAAGCACTCATCAAGGGCATTCATATGAGGTATTACTCGATATGGTACCTACGATTTCAAAATTTGACCTTGGGGTCAATAATTTTCGACCTCCAGTGCTAACCATGAAGGTCAAGGCCGATCGCCACCAAAAACTAATCAGCTGAGCGCCGGACCATATACTAGATTCCCATGAAGTTTGGAGACGATCCGATCAAAGTTACTCAAAAAATTAGTGTTTCGTCGACCTCCATGATTGACCACAAAGTGACCTTGACCTTTGACCTTGACCTTCAAAATTTTGTGTGCTGAAGGGTATCTCTATAGGACTCTGATATGCGAAGTTACAGGAGTTTCCAATAATAACTGTGGTCTACAGAGTGATCTAAACGTGAAAAAAAATGATTAACCACAAACAAAAAAACAAACAAACATACAAGCTGACTAATACATCTTGCAAAAACTTCGTTTTGGCAAGATAAAAATAAAAATATGTCACCCACAGGGTGAACCGTATCTTGCCAAAATGTGAAAATTCCGTTTTTTCGTCATGACGTCATCAAATGACGTCATAGCGTCAAACTGTTTACAGATCTGGGAAGCACTCATCAAGGGCATTCATATGAGGTATTACTCGATATGGTACCTACGATTTCAAAATTTGACCTTGGGGTCAATAATTTTCGACCTCCAGCGCTAACCATGAAGGTCAAGGCCGATCGCCACCAAAAACTAATCAGCTGAGCGCCGGACCATATACTAGATTCCCATGAAGTTTGGAGACGATCCGATCAAAGTTACTCAAAAAATTAGTGTTTCGTCGACCTCCATGATTGACCACAAAGTGACCTTGACCTTTGACCTTGACCTTCAAAATTTTGTGTGCTGAAGGGTATCTCTATAGGACTCTGATATGCGAAGTTACAGGAGTTTCCAATAATAACTGTGGTCTACAGAGTGATCTAAACGTGAAAAAAAATGATTAACCACAAACAAAAAAACAAACAAACATACAAGCTGACTAATACATCTTGCAAAAACTTCGTTTTGGCAAGATAACAAACAAACAAACAAACAAACATACAAGCTGACTGATACATCTTGCAAAAACTTCGTTTTGGCAAGATAACAACTGGAAGAATCCAGATACAGTACCATTGAGCTGACGACCAGGCACTTGCAACCTTGACTTATGGGAGCGTGCCTATCATGAGAGCCCATGATCCCACAGCCAACCTTGATGTACTGTGGAAGACGTCACTGCTGTTCAAGATACCAAGACCTGCATGGTCCGGGATGATGCAACTCTTACATCGTGGTGTCCAGCATTCAAAATCGTCTGTCCTGTTTCTCCCAATGATTGATTTGAGCTCGAGCGACACTACATGCATCTACTCCACTCTCAACTACATTGCGCAACATGCTAAACAACATGATGTACCTACCATCATCACCTTTGATCAGCCACTATGGTGGAAGGCATTGTCGATCATTCTCTCGGAGCCAGATGGAAGCCCCATGCGACGTATTGTGGTAAGGCTAGGTGCCTTTCATATGGAAATGAGCTTCCTTGGCAGCATAGGGCACCTCATGGGTGGTTCTGGGTTGAAGGAGCTGCTAGAACTCATATACGCACCAAATGCAGTGGATCACATCCTAACAGGAAAAGCAATTTCCAGGGCTGTACGGGCACACATACTCCTGGATGCTGTCCTGAATGCACTCCTCCTGTCTGATCCTCTTGGAGGAACACAATACAGAACTGCAGAAGACTTGCCAGTTCGGGATGAAGATGCAATGAGTGGCTTGGCCGATGATGATGTGATTCATCCAGATGTGAGTAAAGCAAGGACCCTGTATGATGCGTTGATGAAAGGCACACGATCTTCCAACGATGTAGCAAGTGATCCAATCCTTGACAAGAACAGTTTCAGCGACGACGATGACGAGGAAAATGATGATTAGGTAGTGGACTGTTGTTATAAACTGTACATGCAGCTGAATTAGTTAATTGTGGACATTTTTTTACTTTTAAGCGAATCCTTGACTTCCGACAGTATTTTATGAGTCAGTATTATTAGTTTCTCTATATGTGATTTTATTATGAGTTTGTGATTTTAATCAACAAAATGTGCCATAATTCTGAAACAGTCATGACAAGTGATTCATGTATTTGCATATCAGTGATCAGTATTTAGCTGTTGGGAATTTTGTTTACGTGCTTATTTTTTTGTTCCGTACGGGCCGTACTGGGGCTGTAACATGCTGTAATTCCTGATATTAAAAGTATAATTATATACCATGTGCTCGGAATGTATCGCAAAATGTGAACAAATCGTACCGCAAAAGGATGAAAAGGGGGGTCCATGTACCAGTGATTTTGACAGACACCCCATATTTTTAGACCTTTAGACTTTTGATATGTTATCTGGTATATATTACTGCATACAATTTCGCACTGATATGTAGTGTTGCAGTTTTTTCCTATCTGGCCCCATATTTGGGCTAAATGGCTTGGACTATTGGTCGTTGATGATGTATTGTTCTAAGGTCTGCATTGCTAATTCGACGGGTATGGATGTAAATAATGAAACCACATCGAATGAAATCATTATTTCATCACTCTCGATGTGGACATTTCTAATTTGGTTGATAAAACCTTTAGCGTTCTTTACATTGTGTGCTGAATGGGTTCTGATGTGTTTGAGTCGGTGGGAAAGCCACTTCGCCAGATTGTAGGTGGGTGCTCCTCGGAGGGCCAGATTGTAGGTGGGTGCTCCTCGGAGGGTCAGATTGTAGGTGGGTGCTCCTCGGAGGGTCAGATTGTAGGTGGGTGCTCCTCGGAGGGCCAGATTGTAGGTGGGTGCTCCTCGGAGGGCCAGATTGTAGGTGGGTGCTCCTCGGAGGGCCAGATTGTAGGTGGGTGCTCCTCGGAGGGTCAGATTGTAGGTGGGTGCTCCTCGGAGGGTCAGATTGTAGGTTGGTGCTCCTCGGAGGGTCAGATTGTAGGTGGGTGCTCCTCGGAGGGCCAGATTGTAGGTGGGTGCTCCTCGGAGGGTCAGATTGTAGGTGGGTGCTCCTCGGAGGGCCAGATTGTAGGTGGGTGCTCCTCGGAGGGCCAGATTGTAGGTGGGTGCTCCTCGGAGGGCCAGATTGTAGGTGGGTGCTCCTCGGAGGGTCAGATTGTAGGTGGGTGCTCCTCGGAGGGTCAGATTGTAGGTTGGTGCTCCTCGGAGGGTCAAATTGTAGGTGGGTGCTCCTCGCAGGGTCAGATTGTAGGTGGGTGCTCCTCGAAGGGCCAGATTGTAGGTGGGTGCTCCTCGGAGGGTCAGGTTGTAGGTGGGAGCTCCTCGAAGGGCCAGATTGTAGGTGGGTGCTCCTCGGAGGGTCAGATTGTAGGTGGGTGCTCCTCGGAGGGTCAGATTGTAGGTTGGTGCTCCTCGGAGGGCCAGATAGTAGGTGGGTGCTCCTCGGAGGGCCAGATTGTAGGTGGGTGCTCCTCGGAGGGCCAGATTGTAGGTGGGTGCTCCTCGGAGGGCCAGATTGTAGGTGGGTGCTCCTCGGAGGGTCAGATTGTAGGTGGGTGCTCTTCGGAGGGTCAGATTGTAGGTTGGTGCTCCTCGGAGGGTCAAATTGTAGGTGAGTGCTCCTCGCAGGGTCAGATTGTAGGTGGGTGCTCCTCGAAGGGCCAGGTTGTAGGTGGGTGCTCCTCGGAGGGTCAGGTTGTAGGTGGGTGCTCCTCGAAGGGCCAGATTGTAGGTGGGTGCTCCTCGGAGGGCCAGATTGTAGGTGGGTGCTCCTCAGAGGGCCATGATGGGTTGTAGTGGAACATCGATCTTGTGAATCTTTGGTAACCTGTAGAAGCGTGGAATGACGGAGTCGTTTGGTCTCATCGCGTCCCATTCTTGTCTTGAGAGGAGGTTTACATCCCGTAGTTTCTGTAAGGTGTTAGTTACCTGCTTGGCAATGGTCTTTGTAGGGTCACAAGCTTTTGTGTGGTCGATGTTGTTGTCACCCAGTAGAGTTTTAGCTTTGTGGTTGTAGTCCACGCGGTTCATCACGACCGTGGTACAACCTTTGTCGGCGGGGACTATGATGATGGATTTGTCCTGGCGGAGACTTTGTAGCGCTTTCGACCCGTCGGCTGTTATGTACAACTTGCGTTTTGGGTTGACGAGTGTTGTGGTGAGTTGTGCACGTAGTCGTTCGTTGTCTCGTTGTTCGATGGGTAGATTCTAGGTTCGAGAGCAGTGATGAAGTCAATAACCCACTCCACCCTCCAGGTCTTTAAAACAGCTGTTCACCACCATCTCTTATCTTCCCCCATCCAAAACCTTGATCTTTTCTATCCCCGATAATTTCACCCCAATTCCACTTTTTGAAATACCAACTTCTGTCCTGGAAGTCCTTGGTGTCCTTGTGTTTTATACTTCTCCCACCCCCCCCCCCCCTTCCCATGCCTCCTCCCCCCAAGCCCTCTCCCTCCCACACATCTCCCTGCTCTTAAATGTTGTGTGCTCTCAAGTGTTTGTGTGCTTCCCATTCTCTTGTCTTCCGCTCCCTCTTTTTATATATTTTGTTTGTCTGGTTGATTTGTTTGTGAAGTAAATGTCAGCTCTTTCACGAGCCTCGATTCAGTATACAAAAACAGCAGCATTGCTTGTGTTAAAGTTGAGACCATGTTCGAGTAGATGGACTTCTGTTGTTCTTAAATCTTTGTCAGAAAGGTTGTGTAGCCAGAGTTTTTTGTTGTTGTTGTTGTTGTTGATTTTATGTAAAATGATTCAGCTTTGCTGAGAGTCGCTTTCTTATCTGATCAGGACGGAGCTGACATGTCTTTTGAATGGCTGTCTCGATTTGCATGATTAGGTCATTACCGAGGATCGTCAGGCAATTAAGCTTGGAGTGAATGGTCTCCGTGTGGTAATGAGACAGTCTGGTATGCCCGTCTTTGATCAGAGCTCGTGCCATTTGTCTGCCGAAGCGTGCAGCGACGTCCTTGGCGAAGTCCGCGTTGACTGGTGGTTTGTAGTGTAAGATTGCAGGGCGCAGATCATGTCGACATCACTCATGTACAAAGGTAAGTTGTTGGATGGTGGTTGCACCACGAAGAGCAAATCATTCCCAACGACGCACTCGATGAAGCGCTTCGCACCCGTATCTTTCGACATGTGTATATAGTATATATATCTATATATATATATATATATATATATATGTACAATTGAAAATTAATAATGCTGTTCTATGAATCAGATGAGAAACGTTTGGAACACAACTTTGTATGGATTGTCTCAATTTGTAGATGTTTTATGGATGCGATTTATTGAAGGCTCAATGAGGAGGATTTAAAAAGTTGTACAAGTGAGATACAATTGACCAAGAAGGGTCAAACTTTTTATTGTTCAATACGTATGTCTACATACAAACTGTAGGGAATGTTTTTTCTCAATATTAACCTCTCCATTTTTTTTGGGGGGGGGGGGGGGGGGGATACAAGACCGAGGCTCTTGTACACGTGTTTTTGTATACAAGATCAAGACCTAACATTAATCACAAAAAGACAAACTGACACATAAAATGTAAGATAAATCGAGCGGGAGACAAGATGGGGAGAGAGAGGGAAGCACACAAGTACAACTGTCGAGACAGGGACATCGGGAGATCTGTGGGAGGGAGAGGGCTTGGGGGGAGGAGACACGGGGAGGGGGGGGGGGGGCAGAGGTATAAAACACATGGACATTGCTAGGACTTCCAGGAAAGAAGTCGGAAGGACTTCCGCCGCAAAGAAGTTTCAACCCTATTTGTTTGTCTGCCTGTCTTTAGGCGGGAAACCTCAAAAGATGATGGACGGATTCAGACGAAACTTGGTGTACAGGTTGGGTGTGTAAAAGGGAAGAATTGATTCAATTTTGGTGAAGATCGACATCCGGATGTGAGAAATTGTCAGTAATTCTTCACCATTGAGAGACGGGCGCCAAAAACGATATATAGCATGATGTTTCAAAAAGTTGTGAACGGATTTTGACTAAACTTAGTGAATGAGTTGGGTTGGTGACAAGAACAATCCGATTCGATTTTTGGTTCAGGTCTGGAGTATCTCGGCTCTATTGAAAATTTTGGTTCTATTGAAAAATGATGAAGTTTCTTGCACTATTGTATCTCGTCGAAAAATCGAAAAATGATGAAAATGATGAAAATGATGATGAATTCATGATGATGAAAATGATGAAAAATGATGCATTCATCGAAAAATGATGAAAATGATGAAAATGATGATGAATTCATGATGATGAAAATGATGATGAATTCATGATGATGAAAATGATGAATTCATCGAAAAATGATGAAAATGATGAAAATGATGATGAATTCATGATGATGAAAATGATGATGAATTCATGATGATGAAAATGATGGAAAATGATGAATTCATCGAAAAATGATGAAAATGATGAAAATGATGATGAATTCATGCTGATGAAAATGATGAAAAATGATGAATTCATCGAAAAATGATGAAAATGATGAAAATGATGATGAATTCATGATGATGAAAATGATGATGAATTCATGATGATGAAAATGATGGAAAATGATGAATTCATCGAAAAATGATGAAGTTTCTTGCACTATTGTATCTCGTTCTGAGAATTTCTTTGAATTCCTCATGTTCGAATGACTAGAAAATAATGTATAAACAAGATCATTGATGTTAACAACAATATAATAGGAGTGATTTTCCCAAACAAAGAATTGCACCATCGACCAAGGAAATCCGGTAAGCACCGACAAAGGATCCAATGAATCAAATTGGACAATTTCCTTTAATAATCAAACTCGGTTTATGGACTAAACCGCAAACAGTTTTCCTTTCTCTTCATTTATTCAGCCTTTTATGCAGCTGCAGCACAGCACAACAGCGCAGCGCATTCATCAGTCGCGCTTCTTTAATGCATCCCGTAATCAAAACATTTGTTCTTGTTTGGTATCCATTGTGCTTGCAGAGGATTCAAACGCGGCTCTCCGGCTCTTTGACAAAGCGTTTATACCTTATTATAATGCTGTCATTCTGATCAATGGCAAAGCAGGTAATTACACGCACAATACACGACGTGGAAAAGTGCACATTTATCTTCGGCACGCTGTAGTTTTTAAAAGTGAAAAGTGCTTTTGTACACGAGATGTTTTTAGTAAAAGATATGGTTATTGTCGTGCTTCTGCGGTAACTATATTTTCTGATTTATTTATTTACTTTTACATCTTTGTTGGACAGAAATAGCAAGTTTTCTGTATATTCTGCACGATTCCTTTCTGAGGTCACATTGAGATGTTTTATTGCTGCTCTGCCTCTGTTTATCTGGTGTGTTGCGGAAAACTGTTGCGGCTCGTGCAAGCAGGAATGAATAAAATAGGTAAAGTTCACTCTGTTGAGTTTGAAGATGGGTGTAGGTCATTGGATAGCTACTGGATACAAGGGGTTGTGAGGTTATGTTTTCCCTCATTTTTTCCACGAATTGGATAAAGGAATGGAATTAATGTGCAGGGCAAATGATGTCAGCCTGTGGTTAGAAAAGTGTTGCTTGCGAAATATCTTGCTTACAGAAGGGTGAGCAAGGCCTAAACACACCAGAGCAAGAGGGGAGTCGTAAAGGTTTTGAAGTGAAAATACACATATTTTAAAAATAATTAGGTTCTTTTTTAGCCAAGAAGAAGGAAAGGAGACAACACAGGAACTACAAATACCAGTACAAGTGATGGAGGAAGGCAGGAAAGAAACTTTTCAGGGAAGGAGTTGAAAAATATTGTGTACAAATTCCACTGGTCGTAATAATAAAATAGAGGAGCTGGAAACTGTAGTAGCGAGGGAGGATTGTGCCATAGTTGCGAGGGAGGATTGTGCCATAGTTGCAGTATGTAAGACGTGGGTTAATGAGAAAAGGAGTTGGAGGACAGGATTAGAAGGCTACAAAATGGATAAGCATGCTGGGAAAGATATGTAAGACTGGAGGAGGTAAAGCAATCTGGCTAAAAGACAGCATTGTATCGAGAGACAAGCTTGACATTAAAGAGGTTATTATTGTAGAGGCTTCTGTGTGGACAGAGATTAGACATGGTAAGAATAATAAAGTACTCACATGATGCTGCTAATTGGGCTCTTAGAATAAGGGAAGATGAAGAATCCCACAGAAGCTCAGACAAGGAATTAGAAAGTAATGCAGAACGGGAGAGTAATGATTATGGAGCAACTCAACTTGTGTGGCAGAGATTGGGTCTCGCTCAGAGAAATTTCAAAATAGAGGTGCATTGAAATTGAAGATTTGCCCAGGACTAATTTTAGTTAAATCAGTTTGTAAATAGCCCTACCAATGGGAGAGCAGTTGTGAGATGAGTTTAGGGTAATGATTTGCATGAACTACTTGAGCACTTAGGGATGAGTAATCACAAGATAATGTGACAGAGGATACTGTAAGAGTTGGAGTTTGAGATATTAAATTAAAGCAATAATTGGATTTTAGGACCACAGGCTATGAAGGCATTCGGAGAGAGTTAGGTGCTAGAAATTGTGCCGTGCAAATAGGAGGGCAATGAACATTAAAGATAAATGGTCAGTCTTTAAGGAGGAAATATGTACTGGGAAAGGGTCATGACCGCTTCTTTGGACATATACAGTCACGTGAAAAAGTAAGTACACCCCATGTAAAGTTTTGACTTTTTCAACATATTTCAACATACAGCTATTTGATCTTCATTTCAACAATATTGACAGATAAAGGTGATATAATATAACAAATATCATGAAACATTTACATTTTGTAGTCCATTGTATAATTTAAATAAACATAAATGCAAATTACGCATGTGGAAAAAGTAAGTACACCCCTACATTTATCACTACTTCAAATACCTAAAATTAGAATGAGGTGCACCAGCTCAGGTGCAAATGATTAGAACATCGTTCGAGAGGATCTTGGAGGAACCTGTCTTATTTAAACCTCAGACATTTAGTTTGGTTTGCTCTTTGTTGTTGAAGTGTGCGGCATCACCATGCCCAGATCAAAAGAGCTCTCTGAGGCCGTCAGAAAGAAGGTTATAGATGCCTATGAGTCTGGGAAGGGATTTAAAAAGATCTCCAAACAACTTGAAATCAATCATTCAAGTGTCCGGAAGATCATCTACAAGTGGAGAAGATTCCAAACAACTGCCAACTTGTTCAGGCCAGGCCGCCCCGGCAAGTTCAGCCCGAGAGCAGACCGCAAGCTGCTGAAAGAGGTCTCGAAGAACCCCAGAATGTCATCACGGGACCTACAGGTAGCTCTTGCCACTGTTGATGTCAAAGTGCACGAGTCTACCATTAGAAAGAGGCTGCACAAATTTGATCTACATGGGAGGTGTGCCAGGAGGAAACCTTTGCTGTCCAGAATGAACATCAGGGCAAGATTAAAGTTTGCCAATGAACACCTTGGCAAAGACCAGCACTTCTGGAATAATGTGCTCTGGACAGATTAGTCAAAGGTAGAGCTATTTGGCCACACTACCAGAAGACATGTTTGGCGAAAACCAAAGACAGCATTTGACCACAAGAACCTGTTACGAACTGTAAAGCATGGTGGTGGAAATATTATGGTTTGGGGTAGCTTTGCTGCATCAGGGCTTGGGCGGCTCACCATCATAGAATCCACTATGAATTCTTCATTGTACCAGAGGGTGCTTGAGGATAATGTGAGGCCATCTGTCGGAAAGTTGAAGCTCAACCGAAGGTGGACCTTGCAACATGACAATGACCCTAAACATACCAGTAAATCCACCAAGGAATGGCTGAAAAGAAAGAAATGGAGGGTTCTGGAATGGCCAAGTCAAAGCCCGGATCTAAATCCCATCGAGATGTTGTGGGGGGATTTGAAACGAGCTGTGCATGCAAGAAACCCCTCAAACATCGCACAGCTGAAAGAATTCTGCATGGAGGAGTGGGCAAAAATTTCTCCCAGTCGATGTCAGAGACTGGTAGACAGTTATACGAAACGTCTACTTGAGGTTGTTTCTGCCAAAGGGGGCAATACCACCTATTCGAGCCAAGAGTGTACTTACTTTTTCCACATGTGAAATTTGCATTTATGTTTTTTTAAATTATAGAATGGACTACAAAATGTAAATGTTTCATGGTATTTGTAATATTATATCACCTTTATCTATCAATATTGTTGAAATGAAGATCAAATAGCTGCATGTTGAAATATGTTGAAAAAGTCAAACCTTTACATGGGGTGTAGTTACTTTTTCACGTGACTGTATGGGAGATTCGACACAGTTCGGCATCCTGCTTTGCTTTCCAAGCTCTCTGCCTGTGGCAAAGAAGGCCGTCTTTATCCCTGGATATCTGACTTCCTCTGCACACACTGTAAATACGTTGCTATCAATGGAACGCTCTTCTCCCCTCTCCCAAGGTAAGTTGGAATGGCCTAATCCAGTGTGCTGATATCATTTTAATTCCTCATGGACATAAGTGACATCTCTGATGAGAGGAACACTCTCTCTTCTTTCTTCCAGATGATTCCACACTGTGTCATGCAGTCCCTCTTCCCAAAGATCGACACAACTGCTGACTGTCTTTCTCTCTGCTGATCTAGAAATGATTAGATGCTGGTCTAATAAATGGAATATGTCCTTAAATCCTGTAAAATGGTTGTCTCACGTTGTCTCAATCACAGTCTCACGTTGTCACTCCAGGAGGATCATCAAACAAACTCACCTAACTTTTTGCATGGTCAGCCATTGAAAGAGGGTCAGCCCGTCTCTTGAACATCTAGGCCTCACCGTCAGCCATGACATCTTCTGGGTTGCTAATTTAGTCTTTCTGTTTTTCCAAGTCT
>NC_136269.1:36637852-36862852 GCF_964187855.1 Myxine glutinosa | reverse complement strand
AAGCGATATACATGATATTTAACATAATATACTTATTAATGTTATTATTTTAATATTATTCATATATTAAAAAAAAAAGTGACAAAAACACGCCGATTCCATTTTTGGTTCAGGTCCGAATCCAGATCCGGCCTATCAGTGGGATACAAAACATAAACTGTTCACCAAGGCGGAGATATAATAATAATAATAATTCTGTATTATTTAGTTAACCAGTTTGTGTGAAACCTCAACCTAAATATAAAAATTGATCTGCTTGGTGTTAGTTTAAGGGCTGTTCCAAATTTATCCTGATTATGAGAGATAATTACAGGAAATGTGTACTGTTCTTGTTTGGTGATTATGAGACAAAAACAGCAGAGTGGGAATCGGCAGACAATGGAACAGCTAGCGACGAGTGTTTGTGAGTAACAACCACCCTCTGGTCGAGGCTCATAGAAGGGGTGATGCTTACTGATTCGGCACGCTTACAATAGGTGTTAATGGTGGGATGTCAGAGGTTTTGGTGTGGGTTAATGTTCACACTGTTTTGGAAAATAATGCTCGATGCAACATGATCCTAAAAAGAACCCATCCCTACATCGAAAGATCAGGAAGGGAAGGAATGGAAAATTTGTTAAGGTTTGAAATTAATCGGACAAGTGGGTCCCAAGGTATGGTCACCGTACTCGCAAGCCGTTCGCTTTGGCTCTGTGAATGGACCAAACCATTTCATGTAAATAGAGGGGGGGTTCTGTGGTCGTTCGTTTTGGTTCTGCGAATGGACCAAACCATTTCATGTAAATAGAGGGGGGGTTCTGTGGTCGTTCGTTTTGGCTTTGCGAATGGACCAAACCATTTCATGTAAATAGAAGGGGGGGGGGGGTTCTGTGGTCGTTCGCTTTGGCTTTGCGAATGGACCAAACCATTGCATGTAAATAGAAGGGGGGTTCTGTGGTCGTTACTGCCACGTGGTTTCAAAGTTTTTGTTGTTGCTTGCACGCATGTTTTTTTTTTGCAAGCACGTACGGGCAAGCACGTACGTGCGGGCACGCCCTAGTATATATAAATAGAGGTAATATTGAGTTATGGAATTAATTGCTTTCAACAATGCAAAGGGTGACAAGATATGGGATTTTAATGGGATTTTAATGGGATTGCATTGTGATTCATTGGGATTATCCATTGGGATAATCCACAACGTTTCACTTTCGTTGTTGCAACGTTTTGCTCCAACATTTTGTGAACATTTAAATGTTGGGTTTTGCTGACTATTCCACAACGTCGCCACAACGTTTCACTTTCGTTGTTGCAACGTTTTGCTCCAACGTTTTGTGAACATTTAAATGTTGGGTTTTGCTGACGTTTCCACAACGTCGCCACAACGTTTCACTTTCGTTGTTGCAACGTTTTGCTCCAACGTTTTGTGAACATTCAAATGTTGGGTTTTGCTGACGTTTCCACAACGTCGCTACAACGTTTTACTTTCGTTGTTGCAACGTTTTGCTCCAACGTTTTGGGGACACTCAAATGTTGAATAAACCGGATAAGAATTCACGAGTTATTTAATTATGAGCGATTATAGAAGTACTTATTTAATTAATTACATTTCTTATTAAATTACAGTAATTACATTACAGTAATTACCTGAGGTAATTACAGTAATTACAGTTCCGGTAATTACAGTAATTACAGTAATCATTACAGTAATTGCAGTAATCTTATTACAGTAATTACATTACATTAACTCAGGCACCTTTTGAGTAAGGAAGCTGATATTTGGACATGACACTGACCAAGTGATGTGGCTGTCAAGGAAAATATTGATTTATTGATTAATCATTTAATAAATTAACTCGTTGATTTATAAATGACTTATTTAATTAAAAGTCCTCAGAAATACATCTTCGGATGAAATACTTACAGATTGGTTATGCTATGAGCCAATTGATTAAGGAAAATATTTTGTGATGGCCATATTGGCAATTTCGTGGCCATATTCGTGGCAACTCAGTTAGTGCCACTGCACCTTTAAAATGCATCCCTGCGTTCATTTTTCGATCGATTGAGTTGAAATTTTGAACAATCGGATCTGGACTGTCGTTGTTAACGACTCTAGCACGCACTCGTCCAATCAGGATGGAGCGGTATGGTCCCCGGATCATCACTGCCCGCAGTTTTTAATTAATTTTACTTTTTCTCTTGGTCATATAATTTTGAAGACATGCATGTCATGATAGAGGAAATGTTTGTTCTGTTGAACGGAATAAATGTTGTTTATTTGTGTGGGGGTGTATTTTTGTGTATTTTGGATATATTTTTCACGACTAATTCCAGTTAACATCCTGCAAAATTTGCTCGTTTGCTGGCCGAGTCGAAATTGCATTGAGTTTCTATGGCATGCGCCATTAAAAGCGCTGTGTAATGGTTGAGCTCCCTTTATTTCGTTTTGGTCATGCGGATGAGCAAACAAAGTGACAAATGCTGCGGCTGGAGCAGTAAAAGCGATGTTTTTTTTAAAAAAGGAAACGATGTAATGAGTAATTAAAAGTGGGAGGGGGCAACACCACGCATACCTCTTTTAAGGTGTGTATAAACCCTGGAATAAACGTGGGAGGGGGCAACACCACGCATACCTCTTTTAAGGTGTGTATAAACCCTGGAATATTTCAGCAATCAATACAATGCTGAAACTATGTAAGTTAAGTTAATGAGTAATTTAATGAGTAACTTAATGAGTAATTTAATAAGTAATTTAATGAGCAATTTAATAAGTAAGTTAATGAGTAATTTAATGAGTAACTTAATGAGTAATTTAATAAGTAATTTAATGAGCAATTTAATAAGTAAGTTAATGAGTAATTTAATGAGTAACTTAATGAGTAATTTAATAAGTAATTTAATGAGCAATTTAATAAGTAATTTAATGAGTAATTTAATAAGTAATTTAATGAGTAATTTAATGAGTAATTTAATGAGTAATTTAATAAGTAATTTAATGAGTAATTTAATGAGTAATTTAATAAGGAATTTAATGAGGAATTTAATGAGGAATAAACGTGGGAGGGGGCAACACCACGCATACCTCTTTTAAGGTGTGTATAAACCCTGGAATATGTCAGTAATCAATACGATGCTGAAATGATGTAATTTACTGTGTAAGAGGGTCGACCTTGGGTTTGTTTGGGTTTTGTTGTTTATTTTTGTGGGTGTGTATTTTCGTGTATTTTTGATATATTTTCACGACTAATTCCAGTTAACATCCTGCAAATTTGCTCGTTTTCTGGCCGAGTCGAAATTGCGTTGAGGTCCTATGGCATGCGCCATTAAAAGCGCTGTGTAATGGTTGAGCTCCCTTTATTTCGTTTTGGTCATGCGGACGAGCAGACAAAATGACGAATGCTGCGGCTGGAGCAGTGAAAGCGATTTTTGAATTGTTCAATGATTATTCGATATTGTTATGACTTATTGTCAATAGGTATACTAAGTGGCCATGAGGTAGCCTGTTGCTATGTACAGTTTTATTCTATTGTTGATTATACCACATAGCTGTGGTGATAAAGGAAATGTTCGTTTTAAATAGATGATTATGATAGGACCATGACTATAAAATCATGATGATTATTATGAATGATATCATAGGGTTCAAATGCAGAATGCTGCATGAACTTGGGAAAGAACTTTCAAGCCCTATGGGATAAATTGGGTATTACAAGCGATGGAGTTTCAAAATTTAGCATGATTGAAGGAATTTGACAGTCCCATTTCAGGAGTTTTACGAAATTTATATTGCCAAGAGATTTTGGGTACTATTAAAAGAAAAAATGATGAGATATTTTTCCCAAAGAACTTTAATATCTGCCATCCATTTTGGCTGTCTCACGAATGAAGGATGAGTTGCCTTTAGTGGTTGCAAAGAAAATTTGTGGAGACCAGGCAAAATGGGGAAATATGTCAGATATGACCCTAGGACAGGACGGTGATTCATCAATTAACATGAGGTACGAACCAGAGGTGACGGTCAATGGATGGACCTGTCCTGACATCATTGGGGAAAGGGCTTATGCAAGGAGTCATCCAAAATGATTAATTTGATTTATTGATGAATAGTGATGAATTAATTGAAATTGAATAATTGATTGAATTATTAATTGATTGAATCTAATTGATTGAATTTAATTGAATAAATTTAACTGAATAAATTGAACTGAATAAATTGAATTGAATATATTGATTGTTTGATTGATGAAAATGCGGTCTCAAGAAAGAAGCTTTGATATCTTTGCGAGATATTAACAATGTGGAGACAACCTGGGAAAATTGAGCGAGGTGGTGAGTTTATATACAGATATATATGTGCGGTTACCATTGTGTGATTTCCCCGTCAACAGAGCGGACACCTGAGGATTCACCCATTTCATACTGACCCTCCGGCTCATCTGCAAATACTGATCTGTGAGATTGGATTGTGCAAAAGCCACGGCTGAGGGAGATTCTCTGAAAATCACCGTGTGAACAGGTGGAGAGACCCTTCCTGGAGGTACGAGTGAAGCTTTAGAGGAACAAACTACAACACATCCAACGCTACTTTGATAAAAGGCAGAATGGGAAATGGAGCCTGCAAGAATACACAAGGACAACCAGAGATTCCACAAAAAGGTACTTGTACACATCATATGTACGACCGTTATGGTGCAGAAGCTATAAGGCAGGTCGAGAATTGGTATTTGTGGACAAAGGGACATGATGAGGAGTTTCCAAGAGATGGTACATTTGAGCGAAGTCGATTGGAAAGATTGGAACAAAGATTGAAAGCCAGGAAGAGACAGAATCTAACGGTAGACTGGCTTGCATTCCATCTTTGGGATGGTGAATCCAGACAACGGGAACAGCAAGAACGGATAACGGATCTAGAACTTAAAATAAAAAGGATACAGGATACAGTGGAGGAGACAAATGCACAACTGCCCTCGAAATTAGGAATGAAAGTGACGGTTGTCCCATCTGATTTCCAGTTGTCTCCCCAGAAAGGACGGTACAGAGAATTTTTTCGTGTTTCAGGAGACAACGAGAGATTGCAGTGGCAACTCAGGGATGTAGAGATGCAACCCAGCAATACAAGTGCACAGGTGCACAGACCAGGCAACGACAGAAACCGGTGTTTCAAGTGTGGACGGATGGGACATTGGAAAAGAGGATGTCCGTATACCAAAAGGAAGACAAGTTCATAGGGTAAACCAAGATCAAGGGTACCAGTGCTGACCAATACCTCAGACAATGATTAGGCCTTCATTGCGACAAATCCCAAATGACGATTGGCCTCAACAAATTAGATTACTGGACAAACATGAATAACTGTCGATGATTCTTGGGTCTGAAAAGTTTTCGGAGCAAGAATTATTCATTTTTTTCTTTTGCTTGTAAGCAAATTGATAATTAATTGATCAAATGCCGAAATTGGATCTTTTATGTTGGGCACACAATTTTAAATTTACAAAGTTGGAACAATTGCTTTGCAAATTTTAAACCAAGGGACAAGGGTCACATGATGATCAGGTGGGAATTTCGGACTATTGTTCCACACGATTGATAAGTCAGTGGTCGACTGACATGTAAATGGGTGTGTAGTCAAATTTGGATAAATTATTGTGGGAACTGAAAGGGTAAT
Organism: Myxine glutinosa; assembly: GCF_964187855.1. Taxonomy (NCBI): domain Eukaryota; kingdom Metazoa; phylum Chordata; class Myxini; order Myxiniformes; family Myxinidae; genus Myxine; species Myxine glutinosa. Next base: position 36,857,205 of record NC_136269.1, on the reverse strand, counting down.
TTCAATGTGACATCATAGGGGTTTTCTAAGAATAAACTTTTTGGTCCATTTGTGTATTAGCATTTATAAAAAATTGAAGGACAAATTTTATGAAATTGAAATAAAATTGACACCCATCTTGATCTGTAAATAATAGTTCCAACGCAAACAAATACGCATAATGCATGTGTGTGTGTATTTTTTGTGTGTCAATGTTAGTGTTTTTTTATTGTTTTGTGTATCAATCTTACAAGATTGTTGACACCGACAGTGTGCCTGTCTGGAAATGGATAGTTTTATGTGGATGGGATTGAATATGCAGAGAATCCGTAAAATAAAATAGAAATAAAATTTGATTATGAACATTATCTCTTTTGTCAAGGGAGATGGAATATAAAGATTTGATGTGCTGGGTTATGAGCAGCCATTAATTAAATAGTAAAATTGTGAGTAATTTGGGGATTCCATTTTTGATAGAATTTATATGAGAATAACAGCTATTTATGGATATGAGCTTCATAAAAGGAAATGAGGGAGTACAAAATTATCCAAATTTGGGAGAGGTCTTACACTGACTTCCCAGAATACTCTGCTCATGGATTTATATATACTAGGGCATGCCCGTACTATATATATATCTAAAATTATATCCCCCCCCCTCTATTTACATGAAATGGTTTGGTCCATTCGCAAAGCCAAAGCGGACGGCTTGCGAGTACGGTGACAATCCCCCCCCTCTATTTACATGAAATGGTTTGGTCCAAAGCGAACGGCTTGCGAGTACGGTGACAATCCCCCCCCTCTATTTACATGAAATGGTTTGGTCCAAAGCGAACGGCTTGCGGAGTTTGGTAAAGAAATCGCCATAGCTTGGTAACTACTTCTCCGATTAATATGAAACCTTGAAAAGGCACATCCTCGGGTCCCCAGCAATATACCTGGCAAGTTTCAAGTATATCGGACCGGTAGTTGTCGAGAAACAGCGGTCGCATACACACACACAGACACACACACACACACAGAGATTACTGGAATTATAGATAGATATATATAAACTTGAATTTTATCAGCATATAAATTGTGCTGCATGTATGGATGTGTATTAGGCATAGATGATATGGGAAAATAGTAAAGAAAATCTTGCTGATTTGAACTATTGTGAGTTTTAAAATGGAATGCATTGTGCATCTTAAACCAAGGGGCAGACATGAACGCGCTGTTACGTTATTTATACTCAGAACGCGCTGTTACGTGTACCTGCAACATATTTGTTAATCTCGCACACCTATATTGGCATACTGGTGTCAGTAGTACTCACTGGGTGCATAGAAATGGATGAGCAACAGTTAAGGGGGTGTAAAAAAAAAACACTTACTTGGATATTTTCTACAAAAGTAGGGGTTTCAATAAGTGGTACCATACACATGGGATTCATCAAATTAAGTTTTGGAGTTCAAACAAAGTCACTGGTTAACAGATGGGAATGGATAGTAAATAAATTCTCCGATGCTGGGTAAATGAAGTGAGATATTACAAAGACTTATTAGAGCTATTGTTCTTCCTTGCAGCAGTGGGAGAAAATTTAGATCCAACATAATGAATCTATAAATGAATGTGATAGGGATAATATCCTCAATTTGTACTAATTATTTGATTGTGGGTAAAGGAATTAATTAATCGTAGTGGATTGTTAACAAGCAGCCTGAAATGTCCTGAGAGTGTGCATCCATGTAATCAGAAATCCCAGATTTGTTTTTTTTACAAACAACATTTTGGTAGAGATCTTATGTGGACGAATACTTGCTTGGTAGATAAAAACGGTACTGCATGTTGGCAGCCACTTCAGTGGCCATTTAGGCCGAACAAATAGAAAAAAAAACTGTAATTGAATATGTAATTTACAGATGAGTATTTGGGAAGTAAAAAGGGAATTTATTGATTTGGGAGACATTTTTCGAAGGTTTATTAAAGAGTTGCAATATGACATTTGGCAAGGAAAATTATTGGATGGGAAAATTAGATCTGTTTATAAAATGAGTTTTGTTGACCCATTGAAGTTAATTCTTTGAATTGTTGTTTAATTAGCATGTTGAGTTCAAATTGGAAATAGTTTGGTAGAGCTTTGGTTAAAACCTTTGGTTGCAGTGTTTTGGAACAAATTGATAAACCGTAGGAGGTTGATAAGAATAGAAACAAATATGGACCTAAAATAGAAAGATTGTTATGATGATATGAATAAATACTGAGATTAAAAGATTAAATCAAGTGATGTTGCAAATGAAACAGTAGAATTAAGATAATGGCATAACGACAATGTTATGAGTTGTGTCAATTACAATATCAGTGAACTCATATCACCACGAGTGACACACTGTTAGGAAAAAGAGGGAAAAGAAAAAGTGGAGAGGAATTATGGTAATAATACATTATGTTTAATTTGTTGGTTTGAAAAAATTGTTGTTGGGAATTAGGTATTCCCGTTTGTGATTGTAATCATATACAATGCTATTCTTAGTTTAGTAATAAAATACATACCTGATTGAATATTATTTGTGTGACGCATATAAATGAATATAACTTTTGTGTTAAGGAAAAACAACAAATTGTTGAATGTGAAACTGTCGGAAGATATACATGATTATGCTGATTTCATGGTAAGATGTACCCTATCTGATTCAGTGTGTGCGGAAAGCAGATTCAGATGTGACTGAGCATAAGGATAAGACGAGATCACATTTTGGAGGGATTGCTAACGGAATTGGGAAAAAGTTCGAGAAAGAAAATTTGTGGCTAAAAAATGAAGTTAATCGTGGCATACACCCTCTTTCTCAAAGAATGATGAAGACATTCTCCCGTGTAACTTGGAGATGAATGCTTACCTTCACCAAGGAAATTTATGTGACCATTTGCCTGGATCACACTGCAACATATGAAAGAAAGGCGATCACTTACTCTTGTTCGAAGGCTTCGAACATTCACCACATCAGAAGTTGCAGGACAACGACATTTTACCTGCAACCTCTGTGAAATGCGGGGACATATGTTATTACTTCACCAACGTCCGGGGAACCAGCATGGAGCTGCAAAAAACGGCTGTGCCCTTGTCACAACAGCTGTGCACGATTCTGCTGGTTGCTCCTGGTAAGGACCATGAATGACCTGAACACCATGGTCCCAACATCATTGTGGATGCATCCGGCATCCCTGTTCCACATCTTGCTGGCCAATCAACGTCACACCAATACTTGCTGCCCACTCACAATGAGGGAGGAGGCAAGTCGACTACAACTGGGTGAAGGCCTTGTTCAGGAATTACTATGGTTTACAGCAAAAAAGTGGCAAGAATGCTACAAGGAGAGCAGGGTCAGTCTATGACTCCGAAATGTTACCACAACAGCGAAATCCTACACGAAGTAGTGCAGGAGCTATGAAGACATTATAAGAAAATGTTTCATACCAGGATTCAAACACAAGTGATCAGCCCTTCCTTTCAAACAAAGTCAACATTTGTGTGGAGGCAAACGTTTTTGCCAGATGGTGCAGATGCTTTATAAAACTTGAAAATGAAGTGAAATTGTTGTATCTTGGTGATGGTGAAGTGTTGTTTTGAAAATATATTTGTGATGCAAATGCAATACATTGAACGATATGGAAGGAGTCAATGACCAACGAAATGTTTTGTGATTCTTGCAGGATGACGGTGTATGCCCAAGGGAATTTGATTACCAAAGTGATTGATTATTTACTTATACTTGTAATGATGTTTACTTGTAGTGATTGATTGTTTACTTATATTGATGTTTAGATTAATGGTTAATATAAACAAAAAACAAAAAGATGAGGGAATTGTGGAAGTGTAACTCAGTGTAACTTATTAATTGGCACTGGTAACTTATTAATTAACCTGGTAACAAAGCAGATACATTTTACATGCAAACTCTGTGAAAGACGAGTTTGTAAATGAGTGTCAGGAATGCGCCCGAACATGATAATCTCTTGTCCACCTGGTCACAGCCCCTGGCTGAAGCACCCCCCTATCGTTTGGTAAACGGAACTCACAACAGGAGGGGAGCGAGCTGATACCAGGACTTGGTACATGCATGACCTCGGGGCATTAGCGGAGAGGGGATTAAGTCCAGTTTGTCCATATAAACGAGAGCAAACGTGGAGTCGACAGAACTTGCTACCAGAAGCTCTGACCAACGGGAGTGGCGGAGGAACATCAGCCGAACGAGAAGGACCATGCGAAAAGAGTTAACCTGATCCATTATATTATGCGGTATTATTTGGTAAATGGAATGAAGTGAATAACCAGTTAATAAACCAGACCTTTTGTAAACCTGTGTCCGGTCATTGGAGTCCTGAGTCTCTCAGCTACAAATTCCCCAACAAGACCTATACATCTCTTTCCACACTGGAGATAGGAACGAACTAGCCGGAATGATCTCATCCCACCGATTTTTTAAAGGTTTTGTGAAACCCGGTATAAGCACCTCTTGGCATATCCCATAAATAACTTTTTTCCCATCACATGGAACACACCGCAACCATTTGACTTTGAGAAGACACACTGTTGTTTTTTGAGGTGACTTGGAGCTCGGGGAAATAGAGACGAGAGTCCACCACTTCATCTGCCCCAGTCCACCCGATATTTAATTCCCTGAAAGTTTTAATCACAACTCTCAAAACTTTGTCCACCATTCTAGATGACCGAACCCCCACTTTTGATGTGAGAGAACCGGTGGATAACCATCCATTTATGGAAGGCTTCATCAGGTCTCGCACTCTGTTTATTCCATTACAGGTGAAGCAATGCATAAATGACCTGGAGGTTGAAATTTCAGGGAATAAAGGATTCAGGACCAATGGCTCATGCATATTTTTTTTTGCATCGTAGGACACCTCTAATCGTTGTATTCCAAGGACTTGCCAGGCATTCAGAAGGCTCTGATGAAACTCGGGGAGCAGAGTCGTGTTGACATGCTGCAGGTCCATGAGGAAGAGCTCTCGGTCATACTTCAACCCATCTGCTTCCTGCAGCCAAGCGTTTGTGAGAGGCCACCACGGGACACACTCACCATACAATAAACGCTTTATCGTCAACATGCGGAAAGCCATTATCCGACTCGGAACATGTATCAAGCTTTGGCCACCTGCATTTCGGGGTCTGCACACCGTGTCTGGTCCAAGCCAATGCTGGCCTCCCCAGAAAAACTGAGTTAGAACCCTCTGAATGCCTGTGACCAAGTATCTCGGAGGTTGGAGGGGGATAACTTTATGCCAAATAAAAGGAACCACCAGGTTATTTATTATTGTCACCCTTGCCTTAAGCGATAGAAGGTGGTGCAACCGTTTCCATCTAGCCAGTTTCTGCTTAATTCTTTCCAAGAAACCCTCCCAATTTTTTTGTTCATATGCTTGGACTCCGAGAAATAACCCTAAATATTTAAACCCCTCTTTGTTCCACTGCATTCCTCCTGGTAACACAGGCAGAGCTGAGGAAGGTGGACTGGGGCCCACCCATAAGGCAACACTTTTGTTCCAATTTACTTTTGCCGTGGAGGCGAGCTCAAACTGGGACAGACATCGAAAGACCTCACCCACATCATTTTGGCTGGAAACAGCAACACAAATGTCATCCGCATAAGCTGAAGTAACCATTTTGTGGTTTTTTGTTAAGGAGACTCCTTCCACTGAGTTTCGGAGCAAAGCTAGTAAAGGTTCGACCGAGAGACTGTATAGCATTCCTGAAAGCGGGCAGCCCTGACGGATGCCTCGCTGAAAGGGAAAAGGGCAACATAAGCTGTTGTTTACCTTCAACAGACAGGATGCATTTTCATACAACAACTTAACATAGGAAACAAATTTTGTCCAAAACCAGCTCTCCTTAGTACAGCAAACAAAAAAGAATGATCAACACTGTCAAAAGCTTTTTCTTGATCTAAAAGAACCAAACCAAAACCATGAGATGTAGTACGACCGAGACTGATCAAGTCTCTCACCAAAAAAATGTTATCGTAAATAGAACGCTCAGGAACACAATAAGACTGATCAATATCAATCAAAAGGGGGATGACTTCCTTTAGACGTATCGCGAGCGCCTTCGACAATATTTTATAGTCCGTATTTAGGAGTGACACAGGCCTCCAATTTGTGACGTCTTGCAAGTTCCCTTTTTTTGGAAGGAGACACAAAACTGACCTCCGGCAACTTAGTGGCAATTCACCTTGTTCAAGGCTATCATGAAAGATGTCAAGTAGAGTAGGGCCTAGGATGTCCCAAAAGGCCTTGTAAAATTCAACTGGGAGGCCGTCAAGTCCAGGGGCTTTCCCATCTTGAATTCCTTTAAGAGCAACAGTAAGTTCTCCGAGAGAGATGCCAGGCTCCAGTTGTTGTTGCTGGTCTTCAGACAGAGATGGGAGCAGTTCAAACATCCCGTTTCTGTTTTCCTGGTTCACAGTTCTCAAGGCAAACAGCTTTGAATAAAAGTTTCGTAATTCATCCTTGATGTCACTTTGAGAAGACAGAAGCGCAGCGGCAGAAGAGCGCAAAGCGTGAATTTGTTGAGGGATCTTGGCTGTCTTTTCCAAGTTGAAAAAGTCTTTGTTTGGTTTGTCAAGTTGGATATTGTCCATTCGCAGTCGGACTAAAGCACCAGATGCACGCTCTCTCACCATATCAGCCAGTAGTGTTCTTTTCTCTGACAACTGCTGGACATTTTCGTTGGACATTCCAGATTTCTGCTCACAATAAAGTATATCGTTTTTTAAGGCAGTTATCACACTGAGTGTGTTACAGGTATTATAACGACAGTATTGCTGGCAAAAACACTTAATTTGGGATTTTGTGCTATCCCACCATTGCCTTAAATTTAGGTAGGAAAACTTTTGCATTTCACATTCCTTCCATACCATTCTGAATGCTTCTTTGAAATGCTCACTTTGTAAAAGTTTGACATTGAAAGTCCAATATGCACTTCTACACACGTGATGAGGTAAGCCACATACAACAACAACCATGTGATGATCAGAAAAACCAGACGGCCTTATATAAGAATTCTTGACAAGATTTACCTTATCATGGTTAACATAAAATCTATCCAACCGAGCCATTGTCAAAAGATTTCTTGCGGCACAAACCCATGTGTACTGCCGGATGTTAGGGTTCTGTACCCGCCACACATCCACAAGTTGAAATTTTTTAATGAGCTGTGCCAAAGGCCTTGCACTCGGTGGATGAGGCTCAGGAGTGTTTCTATCAAGTTGTGGGTTGAGGGTACAGTTGTAGTCTCCCCCCAAGCAAACCAACATGGACAGGTCAATAGTGCTTAAAAAACCTGCTAACTTGTGAAGAAAAGCACTTCTTGCAGAGTTAGCACTAGGGCAGTATACATTAGTCGTGCAAATCTTTTGGTTACCGCTGACAAACTCCACAGATAGTAAATGGCCCTTGCAAATTTCTCTACATCTGATCTCCGACGGCTGGAGTCTAGGATGTAAGACTACTGCAACACCAGCCTTGGCATCAACGAAAGCACTGGAGAAAAAGTGACAACCTTTAAAGATATTATGCCACTCAACCTCAGAAGACTGATTTGCATGCGTCTCTTGTAACATCAGCACATCAATTTTTTCATTCCGAAACATTTGAAACACCTGAAGGCGACGCACACAACTGCGACCACCGTTGATGTTTAAGGATGCTACTTTTATCTCCACTCTGTTAACTATTCATACAGTTCCTTGCCCGCTCGAGTTACACATTTTCTTAGCCTCTGGAATTGAGGTTCTGACATGTTAACCTGATAAGGTTCACGAATCATGTTCTTTGCAGTCAACATAAAATCATGCAGATTCGGAAAGTAGTCTTTGATTTTTACATGTCTTTTCCTGAACGTTTCTTCAAGGAACTTGATAACATTTTCTTGAGAAACCATGGTGATGGTATTGTCATCACCCGCCTCACTCTCTTGAGCACTTAAAGCACTAAAGAGTGGAGTAGAAGAGGTTTCATCAGAATCAAGTGCTTCGTCTTGATCTGCACCTTTTCCTACTATTTGTTGAACACTTAGTTTTGGAAACAGCAATTCTACAGGGTCAAGGACCTCCGCGCTCTTTGCAGACCCTTCCAGATTTACCATATCCCCAGTGGCTATAAGTATGTCCCCCACCTCATCATCCCTTTCATTTTTATCTGCCAGGGAAGGGTTAACGTTATCCTCACAGTCGCAAGGACTTTCCCCTTTATCTATTTTTTCCTCACTCGCAGATCCAGCTGCTAACTCGTCTGAGGGAGTTTGGTTATCAGGACAAGGACTTACCACATCCTGAGAGGATCGACTATTTTCCGGGTCATACTCAATCTCAGCAAGTGGTGCAAGCGAATCTTCCTCACGTACATACACTTCCGGTACCATCTCCATTACCGCCAAGGAGTTTCCGGTGTAGGCCTCACCCTGAAGGTCCTGCGAGCCTGACACGATCTGAATCATATTTTGTTTTTCTTCGGAATCACAGGATTCATCACTTGAACGCTTTAGACCTTTTTTCCTGGTGTCCGCTACCGATACTTCCATGTTATCGTCCGCACTGTCGTGTAACGTGGACGAAATGAGAGAGGGTTCAACCACTTTCATTCCCACCTTAGGTGGAGGGGCGGGGTTAGTCACCTCACGTTCTAGATCTATCACTCCCTCCCCCACCCCCCGGTCGGGGTGGACGGGTCTGGCGCTTCACTCACCGCAGTCGGTGCGGTGGGTGGATTAACCGCTCGATCCGCCTCCTCCCCTTCATTGTGCGGTGAAGAGGAGTCACTCCTCACCAATCCTCCGCGTTCCTGCGGTGTAACCGCATTGGGACAGGCACTCCTCACATGCCCGTAAGCCCCACACTCGAAACACGTCATAGCCTCTGAGGAGGCATACATTTTGTATTCAAAGCTGTTGATTTTCACACTCAACACGACATTGAGCGATTTTACATTTGCAGACAGTATCATGTACACCACTCTATTGAAGGACATGACATGTTTGAATCGATCGCAAACATTTCGCATCGGCACTATCGAAATCCTCGATACGACCTTACCGAACTTGTTTAATTGTTCACGTAAATCCTCATTTCTAATAAATGGCGGGATATTACTGATGTTAATCTTTACCGTCGGGGCTTGTAAAGCGAACACAGAGAGGAACGTGTTCGGTTCAATGAACAAGCCTTGTTCGACTACACTCGCCACCATGTGCTCCTCGGACAAAAATACGACGAATTTCTTATTCATACGAGAGGCAGCGCGAATACTGTGTGCACCAACGAAAGCACATCGTTAATTTCCACCTCGTTGGGAGGAACACAAGCTAGCCCGTGTTTACGAGTTAGCGATTCGTACGTATCAATGCGGAAACGTTCGCCCGCCATTCTAACTCGACCAAAGACAAGTTAGTAACCGAGAAAACCCAATGTTTGTCGAACACCAACAAACAGATCAAATACCCCCCCCTTGTCCGAACCGGACAAGAAGGTATCAAACCTAAATAATCGAGCTAAAGTAAATAATAAACGTGCGTTATAAGCACAAAAATGGCTTACAACGCGCCGTCAAAGCCAGTAGGCCGCACCCAACAAGGGCCCGCTCTCAATCCTCTCTCTCTCTCGAAGACAAGGGTGCAGAACGGATGAAAACACAATGCCGAAGCACACAGGATGTAAAAGGAGAGGGAGGGGGGGGCAGGGGAGGGGGGGAAACGCAACGGGCTCACCAAAGCACAGAGCAGTTGCTCACAGCCGCCATGACGCCACACCCAACGCACCGACAGGTGGCGACAGAGAGAGAGAGAGACAGAAGAGAGAGAGAGAGAGAGAGAGAGAGACAGAAGAGAGAGAGAGAGACAGAAGAGAGAGAGACAGAAGAGAGAGAGACAGAAGAGAGAGACAGAAACAGAGACACAGAGAGAGACAGAGAGAGAGAGAGAGAGAGAGAGAGAGAGAGAGAGAGAGAGAAAAAAGAAAAGAGAAACAGCAAGAAGAGGGAAAGGGCCGGTCGGTGGAGACCGTTCGGCTCTCTGACCATGACTGCGCTGGCCTGACGAATCCGGGCAGCAGGGATGAATGGGGAAAATTTGCGGGGGGGGGGGGGGGTTGGGAAGAGAGAAGGTAGATGGAGATGGACTGAGACAGTGGGTTAAGGGTAGGCTCCCCAAACTTGCAGTTGAAATAAAGCTTGGACATGAGGTAGATAACAGAGAGGAGGGTGATTCGATTCAGGAAAGCATAAATACTTTCAAATATTGAGCAAAAGATTGTCAGATGAGGTTTAACATTAGAAAATTGAAAGTACTGAGCATCCCAGAGAAAAAGGAAACATGGAGACTAAATAATGCATGGAGCAGCGTTGGAACTTGTGACACAAGATCTGATGGAGGAAATAGATACTAGGGGGTGAGGGGATGGGGGAGAGGGCTAAGCACACAGTACTGTGCCAGGCATCTACAGCACCTACAGAAAGTCTACACCCTCTTTCAAAAATTTCACCTTTTGTTGCCTTATAGCCTGGAATTAAAATGCATTAAATCAGACCTTTTCCACTTTTATTTACACATCGTAACCCACAACTTCCAAGTGAAAAACAAAGACTACAAATTTCAGAAAATTCATTAACAATACAAAACTGGCTTTTCTTGGTTGGATAAGTGTTCACCCCCATTATAATAGCAATTGTAAATTAGCTCAGGTGTAACCAATCACCTTCAAAATCACACACCAAGTTAATTGGTCTCCCCCCTGCATTAAATTGTAGTAATTCTGATTATTTCAGAATAAAATCAGCTGTTCCTGTAGGTTTCCTCTGCTGGGTAGCGCATTTCACAGCAAAGACTCAACCATGAGCACCAATGAGCTTTCAATAGATCTCCGGGATAAAGTTGTGGAAAGGGACAGATCAGGGGGTGGTATAAAAAATATTTCAAAGACCTTGAATATCCCTTGGAACACAGTCAAGATGATCATTAAGAAGTGGAAGGCATATGGTACCACAAAGACCCTGAGTAGAGCAGGCTGTCCCTCCAAACTGGATGACCAAGCAAGGAGGAGACTGATCAGAGAGGCCACCAAGAGGCCAATGGCAACTTTGAAAGAGCTACAGGCCTTTATGGCAAAGACTGGTCAGTGTTTGTGTGCTTCCCCTTCTCTCCCCATCTTGTCTTCCGCTCCCTCTTTTTATATATTTTGTTTGTCTGGTTGATTTGTTTGTGAAATAAATGTTAGCTCTTTCACGAGCCTCGATTCAGTACACAAAAAAAAAACTGTGTGCATGTGCCAACAATATCCGAAGCACTTCACAATTCTGGTTTGTATGGTTGGGTGACAAGAATGAAGCCATCCCATTTGAGGTATGCAAAAAAACACTCCGGAGATTCTGAAGCCATGTGGCAAAAAGTTTTGGGGTCTGACGAAACCAAGATGGAACTTTTTGGCCTAAATTCAAAATGTTACATTTGGTGTAAACACAACACAGCACATCACCCAAAGATCACCATCCCTATTGCGAAGCATGGTGGTGGCAGCATCATGTTATGGGGATGTTTCTTATCAGCAACGACTGGGGCACTTGACAGGATAGAAGGCAAAATGGATGGAGCAAAATACAGAAAAATCCTAGAGGGAAAACCTGCTGCCCTCTGCAAGAAAGCTGAAATTGGGACAGTAGTTCACCCTTCAGCATGACAACGACCCAAAGCACACAGCCAAAGCTACACTGGAGTGGCAAATAATAAAAAGATGAAGGGTACTTGAGTGGCCCAGTCAGAGCTCCTACCTAAATCTGTGGCATGACTTGAAGATTGCTGTTCATCAATGCTTCCCACACAACTTGACTAAGCTTGTACATTTTTGTGCAGAAGAATGGGCAAATAATTCCCATTAAAGGTGTGCAAAGTTGGTAGAGACCTATCCCAACAGACTCAAAGCTGTAATTGCTGTCAAATGTGCTTCCACCGAGTATTAACTCAGGGGTGGAGGGGTGGGGTGGGAAGGGGGTCGACAATTATCCAATCAAGACGACACTTATCCAATCAAGATATTATAGCTTTGTGTTTTTAATAAATTTTCTGAAATTTCTAAAATTAGTTTTTCACTTGTAAGTTGTGGGTTACGATGTGTAAATTAAGGTGGAAAAAGTCTGATTTAATGCAATGACTTTCTATCGGCACTGTATAGGTGAAGATGACTTCCTATAGGCACTGTATAGGTAAATATGACTTTCTATAGGCACTGTATAGGTAAATATGACTTTCTATAGGCACTGTATAGGTAAATATGACTTTCTATAGGCACTGTATAGGTGAAGATGACTTTCTATAGTCACTGTATAGGTGAAGATGACTTTCTATCGTCACTGTATAGGTGAAGATGACTTTCTATAGGCACTGTATAGGTAAATATGACTTTCTATAGGCACTGTATAGGTAAATATGACTTTCTATAGGCACTGTATAGGTGAAGATGACTTTCTATAGGCACTGTATAGGTGAAAATGACTTTCTATAGGCACTGTATAGGTAAATATGACTTTCTATAGGCACTGTATAGGTAAATATGACTTTCTATAGGCACTGTATACGTAAATATGACTTTCTATAGGCACTGTATCGGTAAATATGACTTTCTATAGGCACTGTATAGGTAAATATGACTTTCTATAGGCACTGTATCGGTAAATATGACTTTATATAGGCACTGTATAGGTGAAGATGACTTTCTATAGGCACTGTATCGGTAAATATGACTTTCTATAGGCACTGTATAGGTAAAGATAATGTAGTTTTCAATGGTATTCATAGGGGAATAAATAATAAATCAAAAGGGGGTAGTGTTAACACTGCACAGGAATGTAGTGTAGTCAGTTATGGTCACCACATCTGAGGAAGGGCATAGGTAGCTGCCAAGGGAGGATTCAGCGTAGAGCGACCAGATTGTTTACGAGGCTAGGTATACTATGCTACAAGTAGCTGCTGAAGGAGACAAAACTTTAGACATCAGAAAGGAAGCGATAACGAGGGAGTCTGATAGAGATGGTATCGTGAAAATACAAGTGGGACTTTGTTTGTGCCAATTTGGGCAAAATTGCAGAGTGGGAAAAACAGAAGGGTTCGAAGTTCGGACAGATATCGTTTTCCTGCACATGATATACATTCCCAATTTCCTCCATGAGCCTTACATCAACGTTAAAAAACGGTGGATTTTGTACATACATTATTAAAACTTTTCTGCACTCTCAAATTGCAAAATGAACAAGTGCCATGACTCTATTAGGTCTTTAATGAAAAACCACCCCATGGCATACTTGATCTTTTCCAGCACCCACACGCAAGATGGATAATGGCTAATTTCGCTCAGTCGCTTTAATTGCAAACTCCCTGTCTTGTCAGTAATTTATGACAGATGTAAAGATATATCAGAGAAGAAAAAGAAAAATCCTCTGGCACATTAAATGAAAGTCACATTTCATTAGACCGACCAACGTGTACATATATCATATTCAAGTATGGAAATTTAAATATGACCAGCCATTGTCACAGCAATTTGTTGCTTTTTCCCAGTGATTAAACAAGTCGTTATTTCAAAAGGGCTGCATTATATCACACTGAAGGTCTCTAGGCTGCACAGATGGCTTTGTGCAATGATCTGATGAAATCCATTTAGTCTTTATGTTAATACGCATGCACAAACTTTGTCGAGATGAGATGGTTTTTCATTTTTCATCTGAACCACCTCGCTCTTCCACCCACTTCTCGATCACAATTACAGACGCATTATGACATCATTTTGCAGGCATTATTTACATACATTTCTGTAAGTGTAGACTATTCTTGAAGTTACATGGGACATAGATTTCTGTCAGTGTAGACTATTGTTGAAGTTATATGGGACATACTTTTCTGTAAGTTTAGTCTATTGTTGAAGTTATATGGGACATACATTTCTGTAAGTGTAGACTATTCTTCAAGTTATATGGGACATGGATTTCTGTAAGTGTAGACTATTGTTGAAGTTATATGGGACATACATTTCTGTAAGTGTAGACTATTCTTCAAGTTATATGGGACATAGATTTCTGTAAGTGTAGACTATTGGTGAAGTTATATGGGACATACCTTTCTGTAAGTTTAGTCTATTGTTGAAGTTATATGGGACATACATTTCTGTAAGTGTAGACTATTCTTCAAGTTATATGGGACATGGATTTCTGTAAGTGTAGACTATTGTTGAAGTTATATGGGACATACATTTCTGTAAGTGTAGACTATTGTTGAAGTTATATGGGACATACATTTCTGTAAGTGTAGACTATTCTTCAAGTTATATGGGACATACATTTCTGTAAGTGTAGACTATTGTTGAAGTTATATGGGACATACATTTCTGTAAGTGTAGACTATTCTTCAAGTTATATGGGACATACATTTCTGTAAGTGTAGACTATTGTTGAAGTTATATGGGACAAATCTGACTCCCGTTTCTTTACAAGATCAAATCCTCATCGAACAGCGAGGTAACAGACGGTAAAATATGAACTGAATGGAGGTGAGAAAACACAACAAGTAAGAGGGTTAGGTTAGAGTGGGCAAATGGGGGTGATAATAAAAAGATTGTGGGAAAGGATGTTGGATGACGTGATATGGTGATCCACCATTTTGCCGCACTGTAAGGAAGAGTGAATTTTCGTATAGAAGCTCCATCTTATGGATTGTTTTGAGGTGACATTATGTTAATCTAAAAATGTAAATAAAAATATTTAAACAGTTAACTAATGGAACTATAGCATACACATGTGCTACTTTGAAAATGTTTTCCAAATTAGGTACTGTACTTACAATAGTACATCATTATGCCATGCCAAAGGTTTTAAAGTGTAGCCCATAAGGCAATGCCCTGTGGAACAGCATCTGTCTGTCTGTCTGTCCATCTGCCATATGCATGTATGCATGTATGTATGTTTGTATGTATTGTTACGTTTGTGGGGGTAGGCAGTGATTACTTTAGTTCAGGTAGATTTGCATAAATTGGCATGCTCCGATTGTCGTGAAAAAGAAGAACCACCATGTAATAAGTAGGGATCCGGAAGGTCGTGTGTTCGGATTAAGTGTTACGTGTGGCTATACGAAGGGTGGCTCTTGTGCTAATTAGCTCAGGGATTATGGGTAAAATTATCCCTTGTACGTCGTCACCTCTGTATCTATTCCTTTCTCTCTTTTGGCATCGTACCATAGACACGTAGGGCTAGAATCCCACATTTAAACACTAATTAATAATAAAACCACCGGAAGCCAGGCATGAACAATACCACTGGCGCCACAGCCACTACATCACAGCAAGGACAGGCAGGCCAAAGGCCATGCCCTAGAGAGCCGTGATTGGTTGGGGGCATTGAGTGATAGAGAGGATTGAAAAGATGTGACTGGGTGATTGGTAAAGAGGACAGATGACGTCAGAGCGGCGCAGACAAAAGACTAGCGCGGCAAACATTTTCTCGCTTGGGTCCGGACTTTGGTGAAGACGGATGTGCGCTGACGATTCTCCCCCCTTTCTTCACGTTCTGGACCCCGGTGCAGGCAACAGTGTGCCGAGACCTTGCTTGGGATTGTGAGGAGGCCGAGTTGTGAACCAAGAGCTTGGATCGAGGAGCTGCCCAATAACTCCTGTTCACTTCACGCTCGACGAGGCCATTAGTGAGAGGGTGCTCGGTGAGGCCTATCAGCGCGCGAACGAGCGGCCTGTGGCCTTCTTCCTGCCAAGAACGGAGCCGGGTCCAGACTGCATGCTCGGGGCCGACGATTCTTGACGAGCCCCTCCTCCCCCACCAGTGATCATAGTTAAGTGCACAAAATAACCCACATATTTATTTACATTTATCTTTCCCTGTGTCCGTGTTTTCAAGTCTGTTTGTGGGGAGTCCCAATTTAGGACATTATTTATTATCGTGCGTTTTATTTTGTATTACCGGCATTCCGTTTAATAAAGCCAGCATTTTTAATCCGGTTAGTTTGAGTTTATTTATTTCAGGTTTGAGGACTGTCATTGGGATCCGTGGAGGTAAGCACTCTTCAGCAGCCTCCTCATACTCCTCCCCTTCCCATCCACGTGTGTTTTAACTCTGCCACATTTGATGAACGTCTTGGAGTAACAGCTTGTTTGGCTATCCGTTCCTTGGAAAGATTTTAATCGCCAGGAACGCTATAGTATGTATGCATGTATGTATGTATGTATGTATGTATGTATGTATGTATGTATGTATGTATGTATGTCACTTCCACATGCATTCGGAATGTTTCAGGTT
Organism: Myxine glutinosa; assembly: GCF_964187855.1. Taxonomy (NCBI): domain Eukaryota; kingdom Metazoa; phylum Chordata; class Myxini; order Myxiniformes; family Myxinidae; genus Myxine; species Myxine glutinosa. The sequence goes on along the minus strand of NC_136269.1, from coordinate 36,840,894 downwards.
TATTCCCTTCAAATTCGTTTTCTCTGCAACCGTTGGTCCGATTGACACAAAATTTTCACCAAAGGAGCGACACCTCCAGTATAATTTTTATTGATACTTATGCCATCATAGGACACGTGGTACGGGCGCCATATTGGAAAAACCGAAAAACTTTGCACCTGTATATCTCTGAAACTGCTGCATGGAAAAAATATAAGGGTACCTCTTGTAAATACTCCCCATGGGGAATAAAATATTTTAATGATGATGTCATGGGTGCCTTAATTATTACATCATAAACCAACAAGTAGAATGCTTGATCCGATCAGTATGAAATTTATTGAGTGTGAACGAAGTGATAAATTGGTTGAGAAAGAAAATTGATGTCATCGGTCATGCAGCCATAGTTTTACGGCGTAGCCCACAAGGCATACCGTCTGGAACAGCGTTTGTCTGTCCACCCAGTGTATTTCCCTCACAAACGTCCACCAATCAGAGCTGAGGATTTGGTCACATGACAGGGAGATCCTCCAATCAGCAAATCCAAGCTCGGCTACGTCATTGTTTGATTGTAAGTCTTGTTCTATATGTACAAGAAGCACCTGTTCCCTTCAGGAACATTGGAAAGTCCTGCACCCCCCCTCCCCGCTATGGGGGGTGGGGGAGGGGAGGGTTGTGCCCATGACCTGACCCTGGGTACTACCAAAATATTTGCATAATTTGGTGGAGATTGGGCCAGCCCTTTTTTTTCTCTGATTTTCAGATGTACATGCATACAGATAAAATTGCTTTATTCAATAAAGCAGGATGTATGTATATTGTATGTATACTAGACGGCCCATTGCAGCTGACGTCAGACGCCTGCAAACCTACTCCCTTTAACTTACGTACTCAGCAACCCTTTCTCCCATTCCACTCAACCAATCACTCACTTCCCTCAAGCCCTATTATATCCCTTGTCATACCGCCTTATTCGAGCACAAGCTGCAGTTTTAAGCTAATTCAGTTCAGCGGTGTATGAATGGATGGAAGTAAGACAAATAAACATGTCAAATAATCATGATAGTTTACAATGTCTTTGGTTTTATTGAAAACTCGGGCTAACTGCGTACAAAATCTCATTTATTAAATAAATTACTCATCCCTTTATTAAGGGTGTTGTATTTGCCAGATCGCTGCCTTGATGATTTCCCCCCGCCAAAAAAACCCCGGGTTGCGTATGTGGAGCAAAAACATGCTGACTGCTTATGTGCATCGTACTGGTTATATACTGTACTAGCAGGAGTACCAGGCCTTGGGGGTGGGGGGGGAGGAGGGGAGTGGAAGAGGGAGGGGAGGGGAAAGATATACTACATATACATTTTTGGGGTGGGGGTGGCTTTGACAGCCCCCTCCGTTTTGGGGATGGGGGGAAGGGAAGGAGGAAAAAAATTCTCGTTCAAAGTGTTTCATAACCTCAGTGGTACCCAGGTAAAAAAGGAAATTGTAATACCCTCCTGCCACCATCTCCAGGTGGTGCTACACGGTACACATTTACTTAGAGAATTTTTGCCACTCTCCCGGTCCCACCACACCCCCGAATGAGGCCGCGGCCACATAGCCTACGTTACCTCCCAGACAAAGTTGTATTTGTATTTGTACCCAGAGTAAAGTATAAAAGTGTTTATAGCTGGAGTACCCGGTGTTGCTCAAGTAAAAATGAAACATTAACATATTTGAAATGAGGGCAAATATAATGGAAAAGCAATTATATCCAAATTAGAATCCATCACAAATGTCAATTCATCATTTTACCTTTTCCTTGAATATATGCTGGTGAATGTGCCGTTCATCACGTTTCTGTTTTAAGTTTGATGATATTCAGGAAGAAGAAGTGGCCTTTCCACCAACTTCGACCGTTTCCAGAATTGTTTTATTATTTATGTTCAAATGTCTGGTAATTGTTTTGTATTTATTTGTGCGAATATGTACTTGTATATAACTGTCATTAATCAAAAAGGTTTAGGCACTATAGAGCGATTTTAAAAAACAAACAAAAAAAACAACATTTTTCCTTTTCTAATTTTTTTTTTTTTTTTTGCCTAAAACACTCCCAAGCACTCATTGATGAACCTCTGAAAGTTTGACGAAGATCCGTTCAGCCATATCTGAGAAAAACGGTGACACATAGACCAACAGCTCTCTTATATAGGAGATATACGTATACTGTATATATTCCGTTTCAAAACACACATGGTCACAAGTGTCTTCACCGACCGGGTCTTCAATCGAAGTCCTCAGCAGCATCCTGTTTCCGCCCTTCAACCTCAATACAGTCAGCTAAGGTGGGCCAGCAGGAGCACATACACCACCACATGCAGCAACTACACTTGGATGTGTACATACCTCCTCCCCAGTCAGCAAGTACACAAACTACAACAACAAAACACCAACTTCCACTCCCAAAATCCACAACATCGAAAATACGTGGTGGACCATGCAAACAACCTCCCACCCTTATAACCTACACGACCGTACAAACATATCTCCATTTCTCTTCCACTCTCAGTTACATCTCACATGCCGTACCACTTTTGGGCTGAAAGAACCACCACACACTCAACCTGCACTGTTCGTCGAGCTTCCATAAACTTCATCAAAATCCAAAATGAGCCTTTCAAGGCAGTCTGGGCCACTCTATCGCACATCCTCCTTCTTTCTGTTCCACAAACTCCAAGTCGAGCAAGAAATACATAAAAGGATATTTCCAAGAAACCCTCTACACCACACTTCAAAAGGCTGACAAGAAACTTGCCAATCCTTCTCCCGACACTCCGCCTCTAGCTCACTGTACTTTCCTCTCTTCCTCTCGTGCACCCTTCCAGAGGTAGACAATTCCCCCAAGATGACCTGCTTTGTTGCACCTGACCAGATGACAATGTCAGGCCACAGCCTTGTCACGCAAAACTCCTCCGGGAATACAAATTGCAGCTTTAGGTCTGCCACCACCTGCCAACCACCAGCATTTCACAGACCTCTCGCCTTAGGTCTGTTACGGGGTCCAATTTCTGTTACGGGGTCCTCCCCTATCCCCTGGTCTCGGTAAACCTCCGAACCCCGAGAGGGTCCCCGGCAGAAAGATATGTTATCCTTGGTTGAAATTAATCAATAATGAAACCACACCAAGGGTGATGAGCAAACAATAATATATTATAAATCACACAAAAAGAGCCATACAACAATGGGGGCAATCAACCCTACAATCAAATCTTAAGATGGTAACCTTATCTATTCCTTTAACCCAAACTCACAGCACTCCCCCAATTTCTCTGTACCCCTCCAAGGCGAAGTCGACTCGCTCCAGCAATCGTGGGATCAATGTCTGATCCCAATCAATTGAGGCGTGGACGATCGAAGCAACCCACAGGTCACGTTGTCCAACACCCCGCAGAATAGCGGCGGAATGGGAAACCTCCCAAAGACGCGCTCTGGCGTACACGTTTGCGGTTAAATCAGCGAGTCTCCTTATAAACCTCAAAAGCCACTTTCTTGCACAGCCGTCCCCGGCAACCCACCGGGGAATAATGCCCGGCCGACCCGACAAAAACCTGTTCACTGCAGGTTGTGCGCATGGCGAAGATGGCGGACGGCTTTCACTCGAACCGGTGCTTTGAGGCAAGGATACTCCGGGACCTCAATGAGGATACCCGACGACACAAGCTCAACAGCACTCCAGCGATATCTCCTATCGCACGAACTTCCTTTCAAGGACGCAAGGTTCACTCGCACTGTACGCTCGACCGCTCGGTCCCGGAGCTTCGACAAAAACGTCTGTTCACGATCTCCTCCCGCCTCTTCTTTCCCCCTCTTACCACCTGGCCCTCTTTCACACACAACACCTTTCTCACATCGGCCTTCTACTTCTCTACTCCCCTCTCTCTCTCGATCGCATCACCTTGTGTTGCACCATCTCCAATACCACCGCCAGCACGTGATTGTGCCGCAATCTATATCTTCCTGCTGCCAATGCTACTGAGCATGCACTGAAGAACCCAGCGATGTCACAGAGGGCTGACCAAGATGGCGGACCCCCATTTTGCTAAGGCTTATTTTGATATTTTGTTATGAGCACCCCGTTAATTCTCCTATTTTTAGCTCAACTGGACTTTAGTCCAGTGAGCTTATGCGATCAGTCAGTGAGTGAGTGAATCAGTGAGTGAGTCTGTAAACACTTCATTCATTATCGCTTGAACCAAACACGATTTTGATGAAACTTGGCCACAAGCTGCACATCTGATGCCTAACGAAGGTGTATTGACCACATCAAAATCTTCACTCATTGAGGGGGATTATGGGGGGAGAGGAGGGTGTGGGGGTTCTTTGACACCCCTCTCCCCCCCCAAAAAAAAAAACAAGTAGGCCTATGTGCTATCTTCTCTGAAACTACACACCCGATTTTGATGAAACTTGACCACAAGCTTCATATCTGATGCCTAATGACGGGTATTGACCACATAAAAGTCTGTGCTCATTAAGGGGAACTACAGGAGCTGGGGTTTTTCGACCCCCCCCCCCCCCCAACATAGGTATTTGCTCTCTTCTCCGAAACTACACACACAATTTCAAGGAAACTTGATCACAACCTTCATCGCCCATGATGTATCAATGTTTGTTCACAGCATTAAAAATATCAGCGTCTGAGGGGGTCTGTGGGGGTTTGAGTGACTGATGCTCCTGATCCAGGTGAGCTTTAGGACCCGTCGTCCTATTTTTATCATGGCTACAGAAACGTCCATAATTGTGTCCTCCTCCACAACGGTAAAGTCCATAATTACCCTGCCCTTGCAAAGCGAAAAGCAAGGTTAGGCATTCAGTTGCATCCATATGTGCGGCGTATGTGTGTCTCCATTTTTAAAATTCATTTTCTCGGCAACCGTTGGTCACATTGACACAAAATTTTACCGTAGGAGTGCCTCGGCCTGTAGATTTTTTTATTCATAATTATGACGTCATAGGTCACGTGGTACAGGCGCCATCTTGGAAAAATCCAAAAATGTTGCACCTCTATTTCGCCGAAACCGCTCCATGGAAGAAAATAAAACATGGTGCGTCATCAAGTACTCCTCATGGGAAATAAGATATGTTGATGATGATGATGTCATCAGCACCTTAATTATGACGTCATAATTGGACAAATACAACACTTGATCCGATCAGTATGAATTTCGTTTTATCTGCAATTGTTCGTCCGATTGACCTGAAATTTTCACCATAGGAGCGCCTCTGCTGTAGAATTTTAGTGATAATTATGACATCGTAGGTCACGTGGTACAGGCGCCATCTTGGAAAAAACGAAAAACGTTGCACCTCTATATCTCCAAAACCACTTCATGGAAAAAATTGAAACGTGGCTCATTCTAAAGAACTCCGCATGGGGAATAAGTGTTAACGGTGACGTCTTCATTTGACAGGGACAACGCCTAGTCTGATCAGTTTGAAATTTCTTGAGCGTGATCTACACGACAATTATATTAGAGAATATAAATTTATGATGTCATCGCTTACGTGGGCTGGCAGCCATATTGGATCAAATATGTATTTTAAAACCTTCAAAAACAGAAGAGATGGCTTGCACCAAGTTTACTACGCAGGGTAAATATTCTATGAATACCATCTAGTTATTGTAGCAGTGCAAAGGGATATCTTCCGGAATAGTGTAAATGGGTATGATAGAGCAGGGATGGATGCCACTGAGCATGGCAGCTCAACCTAAAGATCTGAAACATCATCGGACTCAATTTTGAACTCTCCCTTTGTTTGCTACTGTAAAAACTCTGTCATCACTTGCTGTGTAATCCTCAATGGGTGCTGCAGAAGTTTGGTGACAGCACTGTGTAGTAAAGGGTAAAGGTGAAATAGGTTGGTATGTGGATCCTCTTTTCATCGTCTCAGCTTGTCGTATCACTCTGAAAGAAGACCACATTTTCTTGGCCTCCAGCTCTTTCTAGGTGTGACAAAATCACAGGTGAGTGATGTAATGGCAAATGCTGAGTGGAGAATTCACACCAAGTCAGATTGAGTTGTGGGGTCTGTGTGGGGTCTGAAAAAGGAGGGTGGCTGCATGGCCCTGTGGGACTCGGTGGTAATACCACCACACAACATGGATGGAGAATGGTTTTGCAGTTGTAGAAGTAAAAGTGTCTCAGCAGACCAAACGCATATATATCAAAAAGCAACATCTTTCACTGCTAGATATATTGATATTCAAATTTTCCTTTTCCTGATTGACTGGTGTGTGAAGGATCAGAAATTGCTTAACTTTTAGAGGAATCTATTTCAAATTTCAACAAGCTTTGTTTGATGCTTGATGCCCCTGGTGTTGGGCTAGCGGCTAGGGTGCCAGCTTAGGATCCTAGGATCCTGGGTTCTGAATCCCAGTCGATCGCTGAATTAACGCTAGGGGGGTTGACTCAGCCTGTCATTCCTTCCGAGGTCGGCTAATTGAGTGCCAGTTCACTGGTAATTCCCTGCTTGTCGTAAAAGGTGACAAACAGGGTTGGCGTGCAGGAAGGGCATCCGGCCGTAAAACATTGCTTCCAAAAGGGGACCGAAAAACAACAACAACCACGGTCCCCGAAAAAGGCCAACCCCCGCTTTGCGGGGAAAAATGGCCTCTAAAGGTGGTTGTTTTTTTTGGTTTTTTTTGATGCAGTTGGGACTGGCAGAAAGTTCGTGTATATTTACCTTTATTAATTTTTTATCTGGCACGACTCATGAAACAACATTTCTAATAGAATAATAAAAACTCACAACCACTGAAACAACAATTTTGTCCACCACCAGAGGGAGGATTGTTCTTTTAAGAAATTTCCCAAATACAAACACCTGTCACTTTATTGTCAATAAAGCATAAATTAGTCACAGAATATGAAAAGGTGTTACTTTATACACACCGACACACTTATTACTTTATACAATACAGTAAATTCTTGCGAGTTTGCAGAAAAAGACATTTGTGGTTAGAAATCTGAGTATCTTGAGATTATTTATTGATAGGCAGTCAAGTTTCTGCCATCACCCACCCTCACTGAGGAGTGAGGAGAATAATTTGCGAGCTGTCTGCCGAACTGACATGGCGAGTAAATAACCCCTTGGTGAGCTTGGTAATGACTGCAACCATGGTGGACGACTGAGTCATTACCAAGCAAAATTTTCAAACAATCTCTTAAGCTCACTTTGCTAGCATAGTATCTTTATTGCAGGTAATGTGATGAATGTCTTGGATAATCATCATGTTTACGTCGCATAATTCTTAAAGACACTATGATTGCTGTTAATTTACAAACGATATTTGGATGCTATATACGAGCTCTCAAAAGTGTGTTTGTGTGTGTGTGTGTGTTTATGTGTGTGTGTGTATGCATGTTTGTGTGCCTGCGTGTGTGTGTGCTTGTGTGGCAGAGTGTGTGAGCGTGTGTGAGCGTGTGTGAGCGTGTATGTGTGTGTGTGTGTGTGTGTGTGTGTGCCAGATTGTGTGTGTTTGTTTCAGTGTGACCGTTTGTGTGTGTGTGTGTGTGTGTGTGTGTGTGTGTGTGTGTGTGTGTGTGTGTGTGTGTGCTTGTGTGTGTATCAGAGAGAGTGTGTGTGTATGTGTATCAGAGAGTGTGTGTGTGCGTATCAGAGAGTGTGTGTGTGTGTGTGTGTGTGAGTGTGTATTAGTGAGTGTGTGTGTGTGTGTATCAGAGAGAGTGTGTGTGTGTGTGTGTGTGTGTGTGTGTATCAGAAAGTGTGTGTGTGTGTATCAGAGCGTGTGTGTGTGTGTGTGTGTGTGTGTGTGTGTGTGTGTGTGTGTGTGTATATATCATATAGTGTGTGTGTGTCAGATTGTGTGTGTCAGATTGCCGCGATATCGTAGGTGCTGCGAAAAGCATCAATTACAAGGAGAAAAAGACATAAAATGTTATAGCCACCATTGTTTTAGTAATTTCTCTGTCTGGAGTTAAAAGCCGCCAGTCTGCCATCTTTGGTCGGATTAGAAAGCAAAATCTTCTGCTTATGTATACCCTCATGTACTATCTTCTTGGCAGGTTTGAACAAAATCGGTCCAAGCATGTCTGAGAATTGGTTGGTGACACGCTTCATAAGAAAATGCCCGCCAGTCCGCCATCTTGGATCTGATCTCGAAAAAAAAGACATACATATGTAAGCCGTCCTTCATAATCTGTGTGCCAAGTTTTAACAAAATCGGATCATGCATGTTTGGGGACACGTTTGAGTAACAAAATCGGTCCAAGCATGTCTGAGAATTGGTTGGTGACATGCTTAATAAGAAAATGCCCGCCAGTCCGCCATCTTGGATCTGATCTCGAAAAAAAAAGACAAACATATGTAAGCCGTCCTTCATAATCTGTGTGCCAAGTTTGAACAAAATCGGATCATGCATGTCGGAGTAATGTTTGGGGACACGTTTAAGTAACAAAATGGCTGTCAGTCGGCCATATTGGATCTAATGTCGAAATTAAATAACGAGCAGATGTAAGTCATAATTCTTTATCTGTTTGTCGAGTTTGAACGAGATGGTTTACTGTATGTCCAAGATATGGTCGTGGACGCACTGATGCATGGACGAGACCCATTTCATGAGCCCCGTTTCGGACTAAGTCCAACGGGGATAAAAAGAAGCAAATGCAAAATGTTTTGCCTCTTTTAAGTAAATTGCAATACATTGATATGAAGATATCCCACCAAAAACATCATGGTTTCCCAACTAATTCCTCCTGCGAGGAAATTAAATGGCAATTATGTGACGTCACGAAGCAGCTTCATTGAGAATCGATGTCATATTTATATATGGCAGAGGCAGAATTTCTCACGTCATATTTTTCACAATTTGCAAACAATCCACACACCCGGGGTTTACAACGTCCACCATCGCCATTAATTCTCCTGCACAGGTCTATTAACCTTCTAACCCAGCACATTTACTTTGGTTCCACCTAAAGCAGTTTATACTAATCCTCATTCTGAAGTCCTCATGAATCACACATGGGCATACTGAGTGAACATGGCCTTGTTGGTGCAGTTACAATATTCTTCAGAGAAAGAAATGTAAATCATCTGGTCGCAAAGTTGCAGATTTCCTTCGATAATTTGAACAAGTCAGACGTGATTGCACTTCCTCTTTCTTTCCTACAATTTAGTTTTGTAAGTGATCTCCACAGCGCAGGGAATTGCCACCACCAAGAACCTAAGATGGCTGAAGTTCTCAAGTAGCACGAGTTTTTTCAAAAGTTTAGGTTAACAAAATTTCTGGATCGCATTGTTTCTGCCTTCACACAAGCTTATCAATGTATTCTTGAAAGAGCATGAGCAGGTTTGTCATTGCCTTCGCAGCAGTAGTCAGGGCAGCAATTTGTAATTTGTTCAGGGTGCCGGCGAGGCCTCGCCTTCTCTTCGTGAGATCTTTAACGTCCACCAACGCTCCCGGTGTTGGGTAGTTGGGTCCTCCAGTTGGTTAGATGGGTCCTTGCTTTATCAAGATCTGAAACACAAGGATGACTGATAGGTGGAGATTCAAACAATGGCGATACATCTCCAAGGTGAATAAGCATACCTCAAAGACATCCTGAGATCTCAAGCCAGCCATCCTAACCGTTAAGCCAACACCTGGCTTGCCAATGAAATAACTCAAAAGTAAATGGATTCAAATAAGAAGTCTTGAATAAAGAACAGGATTGAGAATTTATTTCTACTGCATGAAGTAATATAAAAGCCTGGAAGATCATTCAATGTGCCTGCCACTTGATGGAGAACTCTTACCTGTATTGTATAAATTGCATAAACCTTTTCAAAAGTGAATTTTGTACAAACTTTTTCTTCAAAACAATCGAATGAAAAATGCCATCCAAATTAAAGTCTGCCTCATCGTTGGACAATTCTTGATGAATAAAAGTCATATCTTGTTTGGTTATCTCCAATACCTCTTGTGAAAATGATCTGCGAGAAGCTTGATCCTCCTCGGTAATCTCGTGGAGAAAAGAAAGATGCAGTTTTACTTCTTTGAAAAACCTTGGAACTGAAGACTTTGACATGTTCAGTTGGAAAGGTTTATGTGCTGACATTTTTTTCAAGGAGATGCTTCAAAGGTTTTTTTGTATACATAGTCGAGGCTCGTGGAAGAGCGAGTACACTGAACGGATCAGTACATAACAGGACACATCAGGAACAGTAGAGAGGGGGAGGGAGGGGGGGAAACACCAACAGCAGAGTTGAATGCACGAAAGAGGGAGACTTGGACAAACAATAGGCGGGGGGGAGTAATGAGGGGGGGGCAGGAGGGGATCCATGGGGTGAACAATGCATTTGGGGTGGGCACATGGGTGGACAAGGACTTCTACAACTGCCTCTTCCGTGCACACTGTTTTTTCCCGAGGATTACGCAGTGGAAATAGCAAGTCATACTCAATGGCTTCACAATAAATTTTGCAAATCGTGTTTATCCTCACACTTTTTTTTTTTTTTTTTTTTGTATACAAGATCGAGGCTCGTGAAAGAGCTAATATTAATCACACAAAAAGACAAACCGACACACAAAACACAAAAAACAAGGAGAGCGGTAGACAAGATGGGGAGAGAGGGGGAAGGACACAAAAGAGAGGGGGAAGGACACAAACACAACATTTTTTGTTTTTTTTTTGTTTTTTGTTTTTTGTATACAAGATCGAGGCTCGTGAAAGAGCGAACATTAATCACACAGAAAGACAAACCGACACATAAAACATAACATAGGGAGCGGTAGACAAGATGGGGAGAGAGGGGGAAGGACACAAACACAACATTTGAGAGCAGGGACCGAGAGACATGGAGACATCGAGAGATCTGAGAGAGGGTGAGGGCTTTGGGGGGGGGGGGCGTGGGAAGGGGGCAGTGGGAGAGGTATAAAACATATGGACACTGCCAGGACTTCCAGGAAAGAAGTTGGAATTTCAAACAAGGTGGATCTGGGGTGAATTAGCGGGGGTAGAAAAGATCAAGGTTTTGGATGGGGGAAGATAAGAGATGGTGGTGAACAGCTGTTTTAAAGACCTGGAGGGAGGAGTGGGATTGAAGGGAGTGAGGGAGTTTGTTCCAGAGGCGGGAGAAAAGAGGAATGAAAGAGTGAAGGTGAGCGGAGAGCCGAGATTTCGGCAGTTTAACCATCAGAGGGTTGCTGGCAGATCTTGTGCGACCTGTAGGAATATTTGGGGGACAGAGCACAGAGAGAGCTGGGGGTGCAAGGCCGGAGAGGAGTCGGTAGAAGACAGAAAGACCACCTACCTGCCTGCGGTGAGTGAGTGAAAGGCCCTCAGAGATAGCTTCATCGCGGGAGATTCCAATAATTCTGAAAGCTTTGGTTTCAACAGCGTGAAGCCGAGCTAGGTGTGAGGCAGGAGCACCGGCCCATAGGGGAGAACAGTATTCCATTGAGCTGCGAATGAAAGCCTTGTATGTGGTGAGGAGCTCAGGTGTGCCGAGGAAGGACTTCGCACGACGGAGGATGCCCAGTCGGCGACTGGCTTTGGAGGCCAGCTTGGAAATGTGGTTTTCCCAAGAAAGATCATGGCAGATAGTGAGACCCAAAATCTTGAGCGACAGAACTTCTTGGAGAGGATTGTTGAGAAAGTAGATGGGAGGGTTGTCCAGTCGATCTTTTCGGAGAGACATAGTAAGAGTGTGAGATTTGTCAGGATTGAAAGACATGTTCCACTTGTTTGACCAGTCTGTGATTTTGTCCAGGTCTTCAGAGAGTGAGGAGGCAGCAGACTGCCGATCTGCGGGAAGAGGAATGGAGCGGCAGAGAGTGGAGTCATCAGCAAAGAGATAGAGAGGATTTTCGAGAGAGTCAGAGAGATCATTGATGAAGACCAGAAAAAGCATGGGGCCCAGAACACTGCCTTGGGGAACTCCAGCCTGAACAGGAAGAGGAGATGAGAGAAACCCATTCAGGGCCACACGTTGACGACGACTAGAGAGGAAGTCCGCCAGCCATGCGTGGAGATTTCCATGGATACCAAAGGAGGAGAGTTTGGTGAGCAGAGCGGGGTGCCAGACCGTGTCGAAGGCACGTGATATGTCGAGGGAGACAGCTCTAATTTCCTGTTTGGCATTGAGGACCTCCATCCATTGTTGAGACAGCAGAAGCAGCATGTCCAGAGTAGAGTGACCTGGTCTGAAACCAAATTGATGATCAGAGATCAAGCCATTGGAGAAGAGGAAAGATTTCATATCAGAAGCAATGATGGATTCCATGACTTTGCTGATAATTGGGAGAAGGCTGATTGGTCTGTAGTTGCTAGGATCTGTTTTTGCACCTTTTTTGTGCAAAGCAGTGATGTTGGCTGATTTCCAAGCAGATGGCAGTTGACCTTGAGCAAAAGAGAGGGTGAAGAGAACAGAGAGAGGGTGAGATAGAGCAGCAGAGCAGGATTTTAGGACCCGTGGGCTGATGCCGTCGGGTCCAGTTGCAGAATCAGAGTCGAGGGTTGACAGAAACTTTTCCACCTTGTCAGGAGGAAAGGACACGGAGTCCAGAAGCAGCAGGGTACGACTGGGTATGGTGGGTACAGAGAGGGATGGGTTTGGGACACAAGATTTAGAGGCAAACACAGAGTTGAGGCATTCAGCTTTTTCACGTGCGGAGTCAGCTGTGTAGCCGTTTGAGGTAAGGGAGGGGATGGAGGGGGAACAAACACCAGAAACGGATTTGACCAGACGCCACCAGGATTTGGAAGAGGGAGACAGATAAGAGAGTTCGGTCTTGAGAACGGAGAGATATTGTTTCCTGGCTCTCCTGAGGGTGGACACACACTTGTTTCGGGCTTTGTGAAAGGAAATGAGATTTCCTTCCGTTGGATTTGCTTTCCAGGAGACGAAGGCAAGTTGTTTCTGGGCAACAGCCTCACCACAAGATTCCGTGTACCATGGACGGGAGGAAGGGTATGACAACTGAAGACGAGATGGGATAAATCTGTGCATGAGAGAGAGCAATTTACTTTGGAAGAATTCCCAGGATGAGTTGATGTCAGAGGTGGTAGAGATGGGAGACCAGTCCAGATGATTGATGGCTGCTTGAAGACCGTGCCAGTTGGCCTGAGTGAAATGCCAGACTCGTCGACGCTGAGCAGGCTCCCTGAGGATGGTCAGAGAGATGTCCACTTTAACAAGGACATGATCAGATGATCCGATCGGAGCAGAAGAAGAGCAGCAGACATTTTCAGGGAAGTTAGTCATAACCAAGTCCAGAAGAGAAGATGTTCCGTTGACTGAGATCCGGGTCGGGAAATTGACAGATTGTGTCAGTCCCAGTGAGTCGCAGAAGTCCTTTGCTGAGGAGCCATGGCTGGTGAGAGAGGTACCCACACCCAGCCAACTGGCATGATGACAGTTGAAATCACCACATATGAGGAAGAGAGAGTTGGGATGAGTAGATAGAAGTTGGTCCATATCATCAGACAGCGAGATGTAGATGGAGTCATCACTGTTTGGTGGACGGTACAACACACATATGAACAAGAGGTGGGAGCGAAGGGGAAGCCGTAGCCAGAGGTATTCCTGGGGGTGAGGTGGAGAGAGTGCAGTGCAGGGCGAGTGAGGAAGAGAGTTTTTGATAAAGATAGCAACCCCGCCTCCAGGACGAGGCTCAGGTCTATCATACCGGAGGAGGGTGTAGCCCGGGAGAGATACTATGGAATCAGAGACATCATAAAGGAGGAAAGTTTCTGTTAAGCAGATCACGTCTGGTTTGACAGAAGCAACCTGTATGGAGAGATCAGTTAAGTTTGAACGAAGGCCCCGGATGTTTGAGGTCCATACCGTTAATGAAGAGGAAGGGGGAGCATCAGATACAGAACAGGGGGGAGGAGGGGTAGGGTAAGATGTGGAAGAGGTGGAAGAGGTAGGGAGAGCTGTTGAAGGTGTGTCAGAGATTTCAGAATAGCTCGGAGAAAGGAAGGATGGGGCGGACAAAAGGTTTGATGGTGATTGGGTGAGCCACAATGAGGTGTTATTTGAGGAGGGGGAAGAGCGAGGCAGAAGGTTGGGGGAGATGGAGGTGAGAGTTTGAAGGGGGAAGAAGCGGGGAGGACGCTTTGAGGAGGGGGAGTGAGAGGGGGGAAATTGAGAAGCAATGAGGGTGGGGAGATTTGAAGGGGAGGGGTGAGGGGGGAGTTTGGGAGGGAAGGGACAAGGGGAGGGATTTGAAAGGGATGGGATATGGGGGAGATTTGGAGGGGAGGGGTGAGGCAGGAGTCTAGGAGGGGAGGGGCGAGGGGGCGTCTTGGCGGGGAGGGGTGAGGGGGTAGTTTAGGAGGGAGGGGGCAAGGGGGGAGATTTGAAAGGGATGGGTGATGGGGAAGATTTGGAGGGGAGGGGTGATGGGGAAGATTTGGAGGGGAGGGGTTATGGGGAAGATTTGGAGGGGAGGGGTGAGATTGGATTTTTGAAAGTGTACGATTTATGGGAAACGAACATTTATTGCAAAATGAGTTTCTTGTGACCTTCGAGTTAAAAATACGTTTAAGGACGCTGGATGGAGGATGGAGTGCAGGAGAGTTTAGGGAATGTAGAAAAAAGGCACTATAGGAGATGGATATTTTTTTTGGGATGAATTGATTTGGTGAGCAAGTCGAAAGCAGCCTTTTAAAGAAGAAGAAGAAAAAGGTGTTATAAAATATGACGGAATACATAACTTCAGGGGAAAGTGTAAACATTGAAGGTTAATGAGTGAAAACTATCTGGGGAAATGGGGGAGAAACACGTGGTCGAAGAACGAACGAACGAATAAGAATGAATAAACGAATGAGAACAGAGAAGGAAATGTTTTTTTTTTTTTTTTTTTTTTTTTTGAGTTGAGATTTACACAAGGAAGTCGGCTATGGGTGAAAAGACTGGGAATACAGAGAACGAAAGTTATTGGATCACAAGCGACGGACCACTGAGAAAAAAACAAAGCCTCAAGGTTGTACAGTGCACACTGTACAAGGCCTTGCTCGCGACACGGCAAACAGACGATCAATTTATGAAAGATAAACACCGAGAAACAACCAAAGTTGCACACAATAACTTCACACACCGAAAGATAAATACAGTTTCGACAAAATACAATTGTGAACAGACTTAACTTCGAAAAACGTGGAGACCGTGTGGAGCTTCGAAAATCCCTGCCGCCGTCTCCAAGATCTCGCGAGATCTTGTCAAGATCTTGATTTGAGAGCAATGTTGGAGAACACACTTAAAAAAAACAAAAAAAAAACGGGCGGGGATATTGTAATCAGCTTCGTATGTCTGTCATTCTGTCTGTCCGTCTGTCCATCCGTCACACTATCTCCTCCTAAACAGATGTGCAGAAATTCACCAAACTTGGTAGTTATGATGATCAAATGCCAAGAAGGTGCGAGGGCAGTATAATTTTGGCCCTGCCCCTAGGGCAGGGTCAAAAGTTTAAATACAAAAAAAAAAAAAAGTTAGGTTCAGATTTTAACACTTTTTTGAATGAAGTTTTGTTTATGCAATCAACATTGGGGGGCGCATCAACCTGAAGGGATAGCCTGGTGTTGGCCTAGTGGTTCGGATGCCGGCTTGGGATCTGAGGATCATGGGTTCAAATCCCGGTCAATTGCTGAATTGACACCAGGGGGCTTGACTCAGCCTGTCATCCTCCCGAGGTCGGCAAATTGAGTACCAGTTCATTGGTAATTCCCTGTGTGTCGCAAGAGGCGACAACCAGGCTTGGTGGCAGGAAGGGCATCCAGCCATAAAACATTGCTTTAGAAAAAAAGGGGACCAAGGTGCCCGAAAAAGGCCAACCCCTGCTCTGCGGGGAAACATGGCCTCTAAAGGTGGTTCTTTTTCTTCTAATCAACATTGGGGGGCACACAAAAATTTTAACGATTATTTGGGGATTTTCCCCCCATTCATGCCCAGGGGTGCGGATTCGGTGTGATGCGGGTCAAAACAGAAGATTTTTTTTCAACTTAAAATTTCATATTGCGTCATTCCTGGTGGAAATGTATGCCATATTTCAACTTCGCTTTAGTTGAGAAGCGTGGGGATTTGACTTCGTTCTAGTTTTACTTTGTGCTGACTCTTGCTCTTAGTTGGAAACCATAATTGCACTGGAAAACCACAACTCAGTGGATCTCTTCAAACTATACAGCAATACTCTGCATTGCAAGTGCTCATGATTTTACCTATACTTATGGAAAGAGGAACGTAAGCATGGAAGAGAACCACAAGTAGAAGCAAATGTTTAGCCCAATGAATCTACAACTGTTTATTGAAATTGTAACGTATTGTTCGAGTTGGTTAAAGGTTGAATCATTCAGTCTTATACTGCACTACGGCAGAGATACGAGATCACAATTTCAACCCTATTATCCCAAAAAGCCTGGGAAAATGATGCTTTTAGTATCAGCTACATGAGCAAGTTTCATCCGAGAGCTTGCGTATTAAAGAAGACTTGGCCACAAATATAGGAACCTATTATCATTAAAAAGATGCCCCATCCAATAAACCAATCCACCCAAGACGAAGGTAAGCATCAGGTATAAATAGTAACAGCACACGTTATGAGCCATAGTTGTAATAGAATAGGCAATGGAGAACTAATTGATGGGAGAAAGCAACTAATTTGCAAATGATGGATGAAATCAACAAGACATTGATTGAGGTATGCTACAGGACGTGGGAGGCAAAGAGAAGCGGTTGTTTCGGGAATTAACCCTTCATTGCCAAAGCACACTAATGGTAAAAACCAAGATGCTTACCAATTTTATCCAAAACCACAAAAACATTAGTTCAACTGTAATTTCCAACTGCCACACTTGGACCGCATGAGGTTGAATCTCGCAAAAAGCCCATTAAAAACCAATGAAACTTCATCATCCCCTAAAATCAATTTATTAGGGTTTCCTTCGGCGCATGTTGTTCAAGGTGGCAAGATCCTTTGAAAAATTACACTCAAAATTACTCTTAAAAAAAAAAAACTAGCAACGGTACCCACCCTAAGGGCGGGGCTTCAATTGGGAGGCCCAAATGAAAAGGCTAAATATCAGAAATTGAAGGCTTTTTTTCTTTTAAACGATTTATATAAACATCCGTTAAATCTCGATCGGTGCAGCCATTTGTGCGGCACCCGGAAAAATAACATCATGCGGGAGCAAGTATCAGCAGGATGTGGCAGTGTGGGAGTCCACGTTTCTGATCCTCCTTCATGCCGAAGCGGCTCACCACTTCTCCAAGCATTCCGCTCTTCAGATCCGCCATGAGAGATTTAAGCTTGATACTGAAGACGTGTGCAGTTAGTACTCCCGATGTCGTATGTACTCCCAATACGTGTTTCCTTCATTGTAAAAACTACCAAATCAACAGTTAAAAGGGTTTTGGGCCGATAGGTGTTACGACCTTGGCAAGATTGATGGAGACAGCGAGGGAGACTTTTAATGATGTTTATATACGAATGATGTTTAATGATGTTTATATTGGTTTTAGGTCGTCCTGTCCGCATATCTCGTGGGATTGTGAGTTGGAGAGACGGCCGTGATGGTGGGGAGGGGGTTGGAATTCTCTCAAGCAGGGATTCAACCTGTGTCCTTATCAAAGGTCTTTGTCCGAGGTCACCGAGTCTGATCGGTGCAGCTGTGCAGCGATCGGTGCAGCCGTTTGTGTGGCACCCAGGAAAACAACATCGTCACAATGGAAACATCGTCACAATGAATGTTATGCGAACGTGGATGTTATGCAGGAGTCCAAACCTGAGAATGCTGGAGACCAAAGCTGAAATTGGAAAAACTAAATGGCCTATTTTACTCCTGGAGATCCCAGGATTACCCACCCAAAATATTGTCGCGCAAACTCTTCCAGGTTAACACCAGGGCTCGCGGAGGACCGAACGGCTTTAATGGAGGCAACGACCAAATACGGATTTTGCTATAAAGGCACGGGAGAAAGAAGGGAAGAAGAAGAGCGGAAGCGCTTACCTATAGCGATCCGACTGCAGCTCCAATCCTGCAGGGGATTAACTCAAACAAACACAAGATTTGAACGGAGAAGAAAATAATACAAGTGTTTATTTTTTTTAAAAGTTGGAACAGGGAAATGCGATAATAAATAAAGGTCCTAAATTGGGATCCCGCACACCGACTTCCAAATACGAGACAGAGGAAAATGAATTAATAAAATAACTGTCCCGTCGTGTAGTGTTCTGTGGGGTGCGGCCTTATCTGTCAGTAGTCGTGTCCACCGTCCAATGCGGCTCCGAGCTCCGACACGAAGATACCCTCCGTCCGCTTCGCCCACGATCTGCCAGGCCCCGAGCCAACGCCGCTTGCCCCAGCCTCGTCCGCTCCATGGCACGCCTCGCTCCAAGTCCAAACTCCTCGTCAGTCGCACACGAGGTCCGTTCGCTCACAGCTCACAGAGGGGATGACGAAGTATCGTGTCTGTCGCGATAGGGAATCTTATCCATAATCCCTGTACTACCGAGCATGCCCTGCTGCCTCATAGCGGGGACACCAATACAGCTTATCCCGACAAACCAGGCTAAACACCGAACTTATTACAGGTAGATTCCCTATCACGACAGACGAAGCATGATACCTATTCAGATCTACCTGGCTCTATATATCACTCTACACAAATTCATAACAATATTGTTGCGATCGGTTCAGCCGATTTTGCGGTACATTCGAACGGACAGACAGACAGACAGACGGATGGACATTTGGTGAATTATAGTAAGATTGAGGGAATAAATGAGCAACTGGAAAACGAAATTGAAGAAATGAAAGCCCCAACGAAAAAGATGAAAGTCCAAAGAGAACAAAAGAATGAATTACGGGAACAGAAGGGGAAATGTTTGTTGGAAGAGGACCTGAAAGGCTGTCGGACCTGTGTGGATGCCGGAATGCAGTAGCATGGGGAGGAATTGGGATTTTTGCAGCCCCAAGGCGGTAGTTTAGTGGAAGAGGTAAAGGAATTGGAGGCCCGTGTAACGGAACCAGAGCGGGTGTTGGTAGACAAAGACCTGTTGGGACAACAATTGGTTGGGGAAAGCATTGATGAAGGGTTACATTATTGCGGTCGAGCACCTTGGACAGTACCATCAAGGTAGAGTTTGCTTGAGTCCAACAGAGTCTGCGAGATGAGGTGAGTCGGTCCGTTAAGCATGTCCAGGATGAGATTAAGGTGACCCACGGGGCCCTCACCACAAGCCACATCTGGGCACAGGACGTTCAGAAATTGAATACCCAGCTGGGGAGGTGTTTTGGCCCTGAGATGGATTCGGACATGGGGGATCGTAAAATAGAGCCCTGGAAAAAGCGATCCCCATAGTGAATTTGGAACAGCTGCAGCGAGGGGCAGGAAAACCCAAATAAGTGGTTGTCACCTGAAGCTGCGGTTGGGCACACAAGGCCGAAATTTTTTTAATGAAATTCAACTGAAATTGAAATGGGAATTCGATTTGGAGCAGCCAAATGAGGGAGTTGGTCCCCGGGCTGCGAAATTCAGACCAAGAGAGGTCATTGGTCCCGGCCCAATGGAAAATGTATACCTTTCTAAAGTGGGTTATGCCAGGCAGCTGGGGGGCTGCGCTGGCGAGATTTGGACGTGGGGTCCGACTACAGGTGTTGTGGCATGACACAGGCAGCACGGCGGTCTGGTGGAGTGTGGTGTCCTTGGCCCATCGGGGCGCCACCCGAGCGAGTTTCTCGGAGGGGGTTGAGACCTCGGGGATGTCCGAGGTGGTTACTCCTCGGCACCTGGCATGGTGCATCATGAGGACCACGAGGGGCAATCGTATTACGAGTCTTTTTCATTTACAGTATATTGTTGCAGTTTTGAGAATAAAGGTACCCCCCCCCCCCCTCTTAGTGAGTTGCACTACAACATGTAGCCTTGCTTAGTTCAGTTATATCTTATTAAATGTAAGCATCGTCTCCTTTCCTGTGTTAGTATGCGTTGAGCAGGCCAGTGAGTGTAGGCCTCAATTGGGCTGAAATTCCACGTGCTAGGGCCTGGAACAAGTCTGGAAGGCCCAAGGGAGGAGCTGCAGGGGAGTGCCCGGTAAGCGGCGAGCAGCCAATTGGAGCTCAAGGGGAGTGGCTAACAACGACAGCCCGGGAAGGGGCTTGGAATATTCTGGTGGAACTCTGGGCGGGACTATAAAACCCTGCCCCGGGTCCCCCGCCCCAGTCAGAGTCGGAGAGAGTGTGCGAGTCAGAGCTGGGAGATAGTCAGAGTTTCTGTCCAAGAGGTCTGTGAACGAACTCTCTCTGCCCCAGCGCTCTCTGCCTCCAGCTCGCTCTCTGTGAACAGTCTCGCTCTTTCTTGCCTGCTGCCCCCGAACGATCTCCTCCATGCTAAGCTCCCTCTGTCATAGAGAGGTGTGATCGAGAAATAGCACGAACTCTCCCTGTGCTCTGCTGCCTGATAACAGTGCTTGCGAGGACGATTTACCTTTGTGAGCCGAAAGTGTTTACCTTGAGGAGCCTGGAGTGCTCAGAGTGGGTCGGTAGAGCCTGTACACCGCAGCTGGGAATAATGGAATAGGGCCTCGGTCCTATTTTTTGGTTTTGCGGGAGGGAGGTCATGATTGAGAGGGACTGCCGGGGGCATTCGTACTGCGCCGCGAGAGGTGAAATTCTGGGACCGGCGCAAGACGGACTAAAGCGAAAGCATTTGCCAAGAATGTTTTCCTTAATCAAGAACGAAGGTCGGAGGCACGAAGGCGATCAGATACCGCCCTAGTTTCGACGGTAAACTTTGCCGATCAGGTGGCGTCCAATGGCATGACCCGTCCGGCAGCCATAAGGGAAACCAGGAGTTTCTGGGTTCTGGGGGGAGTATGGTTGCAAAGCTGAAACTTAAAGGAATTGACGGAAAGGCACCACCAGGATTGGAGCCTGCGGCTCAATTTGACTCAACATGAGAAAGCTCACCTGGGCCGGACACAAGAAGGATTGATAGACTGAGAGCTCTTTCAGGATTCTGTGGGTGGTGGTGCATGGCTGTTCTTTGTTGGTGGAGTGATCTGTCTGGTTGATTCCGATAACGAGCTCGACTCCGACATGCTAATCAGTTCAGCGACCCTGGTGTGGCCGGCGGAATAACTTGTTAGAGGGACGAGCGCCTGCAAGCTGTGCGAGATGGAGCAATAACACGTCTGTGATGCCCTTCGATGACCCGGGCCGCACGCATGCTACGCTGGACTGGCCAGCGTGTACCTTGCCCTTCACCGTCAGGCTCGGGTAAACGGCTGAGCCATGTCCGTGATGGGGATTTTGGCTTGAGACAGTGTCCCATGAACAAGGAATTCCCATTAAGCGCGAGTCATCAGCTCGCGTTGATTAAGTCCCTGCCTTTTGTACACACCGCCCGTCGCTACTACCGATCGGACGATTTGGTGAGATCCTCGGATCAGCCCCTGCACGGGCCGTTCTCGGCTCGTGCCGGTGCGCTGAAAAGATGAGCGAACTTGACTGTCTAGAGGAAGTAAAAGTCGTAACAATGTTTCCGTAGGTGAACCTGTGGAAGGATCATTATTGGGACAAGAGTGTGTGAGCGAGATGTACGTGATCGTCCACGCAGCAGTGCTGCGCTGGTCGACACGCCGAGCCGAGGCGAGCGAAGGGCGAAAGCCGTGCTCGATCCGCTGCGTGGCGCCACCATTCGATGGACATGGACCTCGGTTCTTTTGAGGGTGGCCGGGCGGCGGGCAGTGCGCACTGACGCTAACAACCCGAACAACGTGACCCAGGGAAAGGTGGAAGACACTGTCGGCGTTTGTCACGGATGTGCCTCCCAACAGCACAGTCGAGTGTCAGGCCGAAAAATGGCAGAGCGATGGAACGTCGATCGATCGAATGACAACAGTAGGATAGAAATGAGACATCTGGGACAGCCCAACAAATAATTAATTAATTAGTTAAATAAAATAATTAATTTAAAAAATAAAATAATTAAGTAAACAAATAAAATAATTAATTAATTAAAATATTCGTTTTTCCCAAAAAAAAACAATTTCAAAAATTTCTCCATTTTCTCCATTTTCAAATTTTTTTTCTTTCTTTTTTCATAATTTTCTATTATATTTAATTTCTCCATATTTTTTTTTCTCCATTTAACCCCTTCTCTTGTCAAAGATGTCTCTTGGAAGAGACTGAGGGGGAGTGAAGGGAAGCCTACCCAATGTACCGGGAGCTGAGGACACCCAGAAAGCTTTGCCCTTTTGCCAATTGCACCGCAAACGTGAATGAAGCAAGATGAAACCTGTGTAAGGACTCAACAAGAATAGTTAGGTCCTTATCATTCTTAATGATTACACAGACATCAGCATATGCTGATACCATGATGTGGTTCTCTTCTGGAGAAGGCACAAAGCCAGAAAGAGAGGCTCTAAGACTTATGAGTAGGGGCTCAAGAGAAAGGCTAAACAGCAACCCTGACAAAGGACAGCCTTGCTGAACACCCCTCTGAACCTGAATGGGTGAACAAAGACGATTATTTACTTTGCACAAACTAAATATATTGTTGCGGTTCTGAGAAGTGTACATATACCATCATTAAAGGTTAAAGATTTGCCCCCATAGTTAGTCCACAAGCAACACGTAGGCCACCTTAGAACATTAGTTATGTCATAGTATGTGTGTAGGATAAGGCCATTCCCATTAGTGATACCTGCGTTGTGTAAAAGAAATAATAAGCTTAGGTCCCATTCATTTTGCGGCCCACCCTCCAAATCGACTTGGTTGGGCAGCATCCATCCCGCGCCCTGATTCAGCTAATCCACCTCCTTTGCCAGCAGCAAATGCTGCTGGCAAGAGTTTTCACTCGAAACCAGCCAAATGCCACGAGGTAGGCCTGGAAAGGGGGAGGAGCGCGAGGTCGGGGTGTGGCCACGTCAAGCAGCACGTCAAAGGCGGAGACGGTGAGAGCCAACAACCAACCAGGGCTCGATGGGCATGATGGCTTAAGGGGCGTGGTAAGAGCGTGGCTGGCAAGTTCCAGAGGGTTCGCTGGGCGGCGCTATATAAACGCATGCACAAAGCCCTTGGACAGGACTGATGAGCGAGGGGCCTTGTAAAAGGACTGACCGAGAGGACTTACGCAACAGCGCTCGTGCAAGAGGACTGACGCAACTGCACTCGTTGAAAAGGACGGCCCTTATGAGAGAACTGTATAAGAGGACTGAAGGAATCGTGCTTTATACCAAAGGGCTTATGCGACGTGATTGTGCAAAGAGGCCTCATGAGGAAAGCGCATTGGAGAGCGCCTATTGAGCGGCATTGGGAGCGCATATAGCGCGAGTGCATTTATTACGTACGCGGGGCGCCGCGAAGTAACCGCCAGCCAGCCGTGCCTTTCGCCCTGTAACTGTCCGCAACGCGTAAACGACCTGCGGGGAGCTTCTGCCGCTCTGACCATCTGCTTTGCGGTACGAGTCTGGGACCGGAGCGACTGCCTGGACGCCATCATCCCGGGACCATCACCCTGACCTTCTACATCCCAGTGTGAGTGTGTCTGAGAGTGAAACGGGCCCGTGTCCAGGGATAGGTTAAGACTGTATAAGCTTCATTGTGTGTTCTTCTCCCCCTTCCTTTACAAATTGTAATACATCAATTGTTATTCCTTGTTTCTTCCTAATTCGACCGTATCAGTCCTTTCCTCCATTGGGTAAGCGTGGCACGATTCGGAACCGCTCAGATCGGGTTTAGTCTTGTTAACGGCTCGGATCACGGCTCGCTATCGCTCGGCGTTTCCACTACAACCGTGGTTCGGGCGGGGTTATTTCCTTGCTTCCCGGGAGGCGTTGGTAATTAGGTATTAGGAATTTGGCCTACGACCATACCCAAAGCTGACTGGAAGGAATGTCATAGCCCCGGATCACGTCGGCTAGCAAAAAGACAAGGGGACTAATCCCCCCTTGGTAAGGGGAAAGGCCGACGTTGAGATCTGCAACAATATTGTTATGTCGCTAGGGTAGAGCAATATCTGGAGCCAGGTAGATCTGAATAGGTAACATGCTTTGACAGTCGCGATAGGGAATCTACCTTGTAATAAGTTATGTGTAGTCCGGTTTGTCGGGTTAAGATGTATACCTGTGAACATACCAGGATGTTGGAGTGTTAGATAGTGTAGGGATTAAGAATCAACCTCTCTGTGTCACACCTGGTAATCAAACCTTTGTCCCTTATGGCAATGCACACCAACATAAACACTTAGACAGGCCCATAGCGCAACATTGAATAATTCCCTTCCCTGACAAGGACTTCGGAAGAGAACAAGCAGGAGGCCAGTTCGGGGCACCGCCACATGGGCCGCAGCCAGCTACACCTCCGGCAGGCCCAGCCCCATCGAGTAGCACGAGCTATGACCACGCTAGAGGCCTGTGATTTGGTGGAGGGCACTGATTGGGTGGCGCGCCAAGGCTGACATCACCGCCGTAAGATTATATAGGGGCACGCCGAACGACATTTTCGGTCTTGCACATCCAGCTCTTCTTGCTTGCACAGCACGTCTCTCTTGCAGTTCGAACTCTCTTGCACAACCAGTTCTCTCTGGCGCAGCACGTCCCTCTAGCCCTCTTGCTCTTGCAGCACGTCCCTCCCTGGCTGTCTTGTGCTTTCTGCGTTTTTTATCTTAGTCTTGGGAGGTCCTGGTGGTCTTGCTCGCCATCTGCGTGGTGCTTGGAGCGGTGCTTTCAGAGCGAGGGACCTCGTGGTGTGCGATCGATTGGAGCTGGGGGCGAGGCCTGGTGGCACGTGAGCGGGGCCGAATGGAGCCGTGTTTAGACGGCAGACAATACAAGATGACAGACGAGATAAGGCTGCACCCACACACCACATTTACAAGTACACGACGTTTCCTTTTATTAATTCATCTTCCCTTGTTCGTTTCTGCAGTGAGTTGTGGGGACGTCCCAATTTAGGACTTTTATTTAATATCGCGTTTCCCTGTCCCGACCTTTGCAAATAAACCCTTGTATTATTTTCCGTTACCTGCAAATCTTGTGCCGTTTGAGTTAGTTCGCCTTCCACAAGTTACGCGCTCCCACTTCTTCCTCTTCCCTTCTTCTCTTCCCGTGTTTGATAGTAAAATCCGTATTGATTGTCGCCCCCGTTAAAGCCGTTCTGGTCTTCCGCGGTCCCTGGTATTAACCGGAGGGATTTGCACGACAATATTGTTGTGTAACACTTTCACAAAACCTCTAAACTTTTCACCAACTCTGATCAGGATGAACAACAGTGCCAATGACAATCTTTAGCCGATTGGCCAACAATTTGGAAAAAAAAGTTTGTAGTCAGAACACAGTAATGAGATGGGGTGCCAGTTCTCAAACCGCCGGAGATCACCACCTTTTGGAAGAAGGCATACCACTGCTCTTCTACAGCTGAGGGGTAGTATGCCAGAGCGGAAGCTTTCTTGTAGCACCAGCAGTACTTCTGGACCTAAAATGTCCCAAAACGCTGAAAAAAATTCCACTGGAAGGCCGTCAATCCCAGGGGCTTTTCCGTGTTCAAAGCTATGCAGAGCTGAGCTGAGCTCCTCCAAAGTAAACGGCTCTTCAAGACCTTGACACTGGTCACAACTCAACGAAGGCAGATAATTCTATTGCTTCAGCCCAAGAAAATGGAGAAAAAACTTTTATTCGGGGTGTCAGAGAACTTCACATTTTGGATTCTGAGTCTAACTAACATTTTCTCCGACGAGGAGATGTCAATGGAGATGCCAATTTTTTTCTCCACCCTCCCATCTACTTTCTCAACAATCCTCTCCAAGAAGTTCTGTCGTTCAAGCTTTTGGGTCTCACTATCTGCCATGATCTTTCTTGGGAAAACCACATTTCCAAGCTGGCCTCCAAAGCCAGTCGCCGACTGGGCATCCTCCGTCGTGCGAAGTCCTTCCTTGGCACCTGAGCTCCTCACCACATACAAGGCTTTCATCCGCAGCTCAATGGAATACTGTTCCCCCCTCTGGGCTGGTGCTCCTGCCTCACACCTTGCTCGGCTTCACGCTGTTGAGGCCAAAGCTTTCAGAATCATTGGAATCTCCTGCGATGTAGTCAACGCTGAGGGCCTTTCACTCACTCACCGCAGGCAGGTTGGTGGTCTTTCTGTCTTCTACCGACTCCTCTCCGGCCTTGCTCCCCCAGCTCTCTCTGTGCTCTGTCCCCCCAATATTCCTTCAGGTCGCACAAGATCTGCCTGCAACCCTCTTATGGTTAAACTGCCAAAGTCTAGGCTCTCTGCTCACCTTCACTCTTTCATTCCCCTTTTCTCCCGCCTCTGGAACAAACTCCCCCACTCCCTTCAATCCCACTCCTCCCTCCAGGTCTTTAAAACAGCTGTTCACCACCATCTCTTATCGTCCCCCATCGAAAACCTTGATCTTTTCTACCCCCGGTAATTCACCCCAGAGTCCTTGCAGTGTTCATATGTTTTAATCCTCTCCCACCTCCCCCCAAGTCCTCCCGATGTCCCTGCTCTCAAATGTTGTGTTTGTGTCCTTTCCCCTCTTCCCCCTCTCTTTTGTGTCCTTCCCCCTCTCTCCCCATCTTGTCTGCCGCTCCCCTTGTTTTTTGTGTTTTGTGTGTCGGTTTGTCTTTTTGTGTGATTAATGTTAGCTCTTTCACGAGCCTCGATCTTGTATACAAAAAAAAAAAAAAAAAAATCCCCATTACTTTTTCATGAATCAATTCTCTTAAATAAGCTTTTTTCTCGAATAATAACTGAGGTTTCCTGCCATTTTGAGACTAAGCCAAGTCTTCCTCTAAGTGTAAAATATTGTTGCGGATCTCCTCGTCGGCCTTTCCCCTTACCAAGAGGGGATTAGTCCCCTTGTCTTTGACTAGCCGACGGGATCCGGGGCTATGACGTTCCTTCCGGACGACGTTAAATAGGGTTGTAGGCCGAATTCCTATTACATAAGTACCAACGCCGCCCAGGAAGCAAGGAGATAAGCTCTGCCCGAATCACGGTTATAGGTGGAAACGCCGAGCGGTAGCGAACTGTGACCCGAGCCGTTATCAATGGCTAAACCGGATCTGAGCAGTTCCTAATCGTGCCACGCTTACCCAATGGAGGAAATCACTGATACGGTCGAATCAGGAAGAAACAAGGAAGAACAGATGGTTTATTTACACTATGCACGTATATACAAGGATCGGATGCAGAGACACAGTGCAGCTGAATTACAGTCTTAACTTATCCCAGGACACGGGCCCGTTTCACACTCAGACACACTCACACGGGGATTGCAGATGGTCAGGTTGATGGTCCAGTGATGATGGCGTCCAGGCAGTTCGCTCCGGTCCCCGACTCCCGCCGCGAAGAAGATGGTCAGGACAGTAGATGCTCTCCGCGTGTCGATGGCGCGGATCGGACAATTACGGGGGAACAGTAAGCTGGGTTTGGCGGTTACTTGTGACCACGGTCACGTACGTAATAGATGAACCGGGCTTGGCGGTTATACTTGCGGTCACGGCCACGTACGTGATAGAAGAACCGGGCTTAGCGGTTATACTTGCGGTCACGGCCGCGTACGTAATAGATGAACCGGTGCTATATGCGCTCCCAATACAGTTCAATGGCAAAGCGCCTCTCCCGCAGAAGTCCTCTCACAGAGCGCAAATCAGGCAACTCCTCTTACAGTGCGCTCTCCCAACAAGTCCTTTTACCGCAAGCTCCCTCTGTAAGTCCTCATACAACGATTCTTTCGCACGAGTCCTTTATCATGCGCAAGCCCAAACATGCGAGTCCTGTTGCAAAGCCAGCCTTCCCCAGTGAGTCCTCTTCAAGGGCTTTGTGCGTGCGCTTATATAGGCACGCCCTTACCACGCCCCTCACGCCATGCCCTTAGAGCCCTGATTGGTTATAGCTCTTACCGTCTCCCGCTGCCGCTCCCCGACCTCAACACCGGCCCCACCCTTTTTTAGGCCTACCTCGTGTCCCTTGACTAGTGAGCATCCTAATGCATGGTGCAATAGCCAAAATGGGGCGCGGGATGGATGCTGCCCAACGAGGTAGATTTGGAGGGTGGAGGCAAAATGAACGGGGCCTATCTTATTTCATTTACACAATGCAGATGATACTAGGGAAATGGCCTTATAAACACATATACTATGACATAACTAATATCCTAAATGGGCCTACGTGTTGCTTGTGGATTAACTATGGGGGCAAACCTTTAACCTTTAATGATGTTATATGTACACTCTCAAAACCGTAACAATATTGTTGCGGTTGTGAGAATAAAGATAAGCCCCCCTCTTAGTTAGTTACACCACAACATGTAGCCTCGCTTAGTTCCGTTATTTCTTATTAAATGTAAGCATAGTCTCCTTTCCTGTGTTAGTATGCATTGGAGCAGGCAAGTAAGTGTAGGCTTCGTTGTTCATTGGGCTGGAATGCCATGTGCTCCTTGGGCTGGAATACCATGTGCTACACCCAGAACAAGTCTGGGAGGCCTGAGGGAGGAGCTGAAGGGGAGTGGCCGGTAAACGGCAAGCAGCCAATGGAAGCTCAAGGGGAGTGGCTAACAACGACAGCCAGGGGAGGGGCTTGGAACATTCGGGTAAGACTCTGGGGAGGGGCTATAAAACCCTGCCCCAGCCCCCCCGAACAAGAGGTGTGGTTGGAACTCTGTGATCGAGGCTCTCTGTGAAAGCACGAACTCTCCCTGCCCTGCGCTCTGCTGCCTGTTAATAGCACTTGCGAGGACGATCTCCCGGGGCCACAGACGCCAACGATCTCCTTGCCTGAGCTCCATGCACGTGCCGCAAACATCCCAGGGACACGCCCAACGAGCTGACCGGGGCGAACGGCACCGACGGCCTTGCTTTGAGCGCGTTCTTCTTCCTTCCTTTCCCCGCGTGAGTGAAAGGGCCCTTGTCTGGGATTTTAAGTTAAGGACGATAAGTTTCTGCCCTGTGTCTCTTTGCCATGATCATTGTAAATTGTACATTCTAATAAACCTGTGTTCTTTTGCAACCATTTGGCGGTTCACGTCATTTCCCAACTATTGCAGGGGTTCTTAACCTTTCTAGTGTCACGCCCCCTTTAGCAATTGTTGCTCGTCTCCACGCCCCCCTCCACCTACATCTGACGAAGCCGCTCGTTGGGGAGAGTGCGAGAGGGGCTACCCCTCTCGTCTGGGGGGTCCCCCCCAGTAAATTTTTGAATTCTAGGTGCTCTGTGGTGCATTGTGAGGGGTTTGTTCATTGATATTGAAGCCAGCCAGGGCTGGCCTGGCTATTGACGTAGATTCTGTTAACAGCCAGGGCCCTAAGCATGGCAGCCAGGGCCGGGCCCTGGCGGGCCCTGGCTTATTTCAAACACTCGATCTGGTACCCCTGAACAGATAATGTTCTTTCAAAATAACAAAGGAGAGATTACAAACCTCGTTTTATTGCATCAAAACGCAAACAAGCTCAAGGCACGGATCGATGAAAGGAAAGGGTAACTACACAAAACACGTTTGTTGAAATGTCACGTCAAAGGACGCAAAATCAATGAAACAACAATTTAGTCACTAAAGAAGCAATGCCAAAAATCTCACTAAGTTTTAGTGAGATAGTTGGCACTGCTTCTTAGCTATCAGATCCGGAATTCGTGGTCGCGTGCCAGAGAGAGCACAGCGCAGATCTCCTTCAATGTTCAGCTTGCTTCTGTATTTGGTCTTGACAGCGACCAGCGCGGAGAATGCAGCCTCGCAGAGATACGTGGATCTGAACATCGTCAGAATCCGAACAGCTTGAAGCGAGATCAGAGGATAAACAGGAAGATACTTGACCCAGAATGTCTCCAGGTCCAGAATTTCAAAGTCATCCTCAGCCGAGGAGTTGAACTTCAGCTCCAGAAACTCCTCCTGGACCTCGTCCGAAACATCAGCTACGTCGCATTGGAATGGGTTTCTGATGAATTTCCAGGTCTTTCGCTTTTCGTCCAAGTCAGGAAAGTAGCGGATGAATGCCGCTTTGAGTTCAGTCAGATGATCGATGATTTGGTTCTTTAACTTTGAATCGAGAAGGCCGTCCGGAACGGCAGAGTCCAAGTTTGGGAAACAAGCTATGTTTCCGGCCTCCATTCGGCATTTCCAGAGGTCGAGTTTAGCCATGAAGGCTCGAATGGCGTCGTATTGCGTGATAATGTTTATGTGCTTCCCTTGCAGTTTTTGGTTGATACCGTTGAGTGCTTCGAAGATGTCTATGAGGTAAGCTAGAGACAGTTGACATTCTCGGGACTGGAACATTTTGTAGAGATCCGCCCTCCGCTGCACGTCTAGGAATGTTGCGACTTCTTCCCTCAGCTCGTAGACTCGCCCCAACATGTTTCCCTTCGAAGGCCAACGCACGTTTGTGTGGAAAAGCAAGGCTTGATGATCGCAGTCCAAGTCCTTGCACAGCTGTTTGAACAGGCGACTGTTTAAGGCTCCACCTTTGATAAAGTTGACTACCTTGATAGCCAGGTTCAGGAAATCCCTCATTTCAGCGGCAGGGTCTTAGATGCTAAGGACTCACGATGGATAACGCAATGTGTACCAATAGCAGAGGGACTCTTTTGTTTCACCTTTGTAACGAAACCCGAACGCGAGCCAAGCATGGCCGGAGCTCCGTCTGTGCAAACACCTACCAACACGTCCCATGAAAGTCGATTTTCTTTGAAGAACTTCGATACCACTTCAAAGACATCCGCTGCTGTCGTGTAAGTTTCCAGGGGATGACAAAATAGCATTTCCTCCTTCACGCTGTCGCCTAATATGAAACGAGCATACATGAGCAGCTGAGAACACTGAGCCACGTCTGTCGTTTCGTCGCATTGGATGGCAAAGACAGGCGAGGCCCTTATCTGGTCAGTCACTTGTTCTTTGATGTCCTGAGACATTTCATCCATCCGTCCCTTGATGGTATCGTTCGACAGGAAGATAGCCGAGAGTTGTTCGCACTATCCTTCCCCAGGATGAGCTCTGCCGCTCGCAGTAGACTCGGTTTAATGAGAGTCTCTCCGATTGTATGGCTCTTCTTGTTCTTTGCTACTAGCAGGGCAATCTCGTAGGACGCCTCAACGATCTTTGACGTCTGTTGCCGAAATGCCCCACTGCTGTCCAACTTAGCTCGCTTCAAGGCTTCCCTTTTTGCCACAAAGAATGCCTGTGATTTGTCTGCTAGTTCAGGATGGGTTGTCCTCAAGTGGCGTTCCAAACGTGTTGGCCGCATGGCATCATTGCTCAGAGTCTTGTAACATATAACGCACTGAGGAACCTCTGCGTCACCCTTTTGAAGTGCCACAAATCCGAACTTGATGTACTCGTCTTGGTGTTTCCTCTTTTTCGCACTCATTGCCATTGACTTCGATTCCAGTTAATAATCTGTCGGAAGAAAAAAAGAAGTGTTAGTTGAGACTGAAACAAACTAGGAATTATATAAGGCGCTATCTTTTCGGTTAATTAATTTTTTTCAGTAGGGGGATTATAATTTCCGTTTGGGGTTATTTAGACGTTTATACTGCCGTCCCGTGCCCCCTCTGAAAATTGCTCACGCCCCCCTTGGGGGGCGTGCCCCACAGGTTAAGAACCGCTGCACTATTGGCTTCGCATTGCACGAATACAACCGCTCAATCGTGTCAATAATCATAAACGGCATGAGTCATGTGACACGCAAACCGCTCGGGCATATCACACCAGCATGACTCGTGCGAGGTCCAGTCCCTGTTCTCGTGGCGGCGTGTGGAAAGAAGGTACTTGGGGATTCGACCGGATACCCTTCCGCACGCTCGCTACGGGGGTGGCGGCTGGAATTGCTCCGCAATCCGCCCCATGTGTGTAAAGTGGTTAGCGGCCTCGTGGACTCGAAGGCCCGAGGGGGAAAAGGGTTTAACCCCCCTCTGTACGTCGACGGGCTCGAGATCTGCAACAATATTGACAAAAAACGCGAATTTGGGCTTTCACGTTATCCCACCATAACTGAACAGAAGAGTAACAAGGTTTTCTTTGGATGAGTGTTTTTCAAAAACTACGAAAAGCATCCTTAAAACAGCAATCCTCCAACAGGCTGGTATTGAAAGTCCAATACGCACTTTTACGAATTGACTGAGAAAAGGATAGACCAAGCTACCAGGTGGTGATCAGAGAAAGTAGAAGGAAAATGATTACAAGACACGAGTACGTTTCTATAAGTGGAATTAATATACCATCTATCAAGCCTTGCAAGTGTTATTAACCCACTAGCACAACGGCACCATGTGTATTGAGATGTTGTAGGGTGCTGTATACGCTATGTGTCAAGTAGACCATGTGATGAAAAACAATTCAATAAATCTTTATGAGATTCTGGATGCGGTTCTGGTGTATTTCTATCTAAACTAGGTTCAAAGGTGCAATTGAAATCTCCTCCTATACAGATACAATGATCAAAGGCTACTGTGTGAAGGTAATTGGCCAGACATGTGAAAAAATCTTTACGAGCTAAGCTGCTACAAGGAGCATATACATTGAGTAGGGAGAGGTGAAATCCTTGATAGACCAACTCTAAGGATGCTAAGTGTCCTATAACTATCTCATTAAAATTACAGAGTCAGGAACAAACCCCGGACGAAGAAAGAAAGCAATTCCCACAGAAACAGAAGAAAGATTGCTAAAGAAACACTGCCCAGTATTAAGGCGAAGCCAGTCAGGCTGTGAAGACTCTGTTATGTGTGTTTCCTGCAATAAACATTTATCGATATGTTTCTGAAACAATAGGTTTTTAACTTGGAGCTGACGTAAATGGTTAGCACCACCACCATTCATGTTTAAGGTGCCAACAGCACTTCCTTCCTTTTCATGGCTTATCAGGGGGGTTTAGCTGCTGTTGAGACAGTTCCAACCTTGCTTTTGTAATCAATTTCCTCAGTCGATGAATTGTGCTCTTGTTACTTTAAAATCTTTAGAATTTCTAACTATACACTTTGCAGTCTGCATGAAGGAAAGCAAGTCAGGAAAATGTTTTTGAATCATGACATTTCGCTGCCTAAATGTCTCATTTAGAAAGGCCACAATAACCTCGGGGGGTATTTGTAACTGCTCAGATGACGACTGTGACAGCTCAGTCGCCTCCATGTCATCATCTGAAGAAGACAGCCCAGATAGCATTCCACCAGGTTCGTAAATTTCAGTTTGGACCTTTACCATCTCGTTTATAGACTGGCCTTGAGTCTGGGGGTAGGGTGGGGGGGGGGGGGGGACTGGGGAGGTCTACTTCGACATGAGATGGGGCTGTTACACCACCATCTTGTACAACTACGTCGGGCACCTCTGTCGGGGCCACACAAACTGTATTCTGATCATTTGTTGCAGTGGGAACATTGGCAAGGATTGACGTACTATTTTGTTGAGGCTCAGGTAGTGGTGATGATGATGATGGTGATATCTCCTTACATTCAACCAACGTCTCATCAATAATAATAAACCCTTCATTTGTACAACTATTTGATGGAACCGTACCACCTTGTGCACTTTGGATTAAAATTCCATCATTGGAAGGTAATCCATCTTTTTCCTCAGTACCTTGAGGTTCCTCAGCTACTGCACCACTCATATCCAGTACAACTACTTTGGGGGCACGAGTGGGGCCACGAGGAGCGGAAGCTCTACGTTTTTTTGACACAGTCACAAAATCCTCTTTACCCTCAAATCCTCAAAGGACACAGTGTCAGCGGAAACATTTGAGACACTGGGTGTCACCTCCTCCACCACACGAGGTAGTGGGTTGTTAACCGTTTTACAATCTTGATCAACGTGTCCTGATTCCCCACACTTTGAACAAGCAGCTTTCGGACAAAATCTCTTTAAATGCCCAAACGCCCCACAAAGAAAACATGTTAAGGTCGCTGATGAAGCGTATATTTGATAATCACGGTCATCAATTTTAATCTTAAATGAAATCTTTCAACCCGTATCATCCACACGGGCTTGAAGAACCATGTGAAGCTGCCGTCGAAAGCTCATCACGTGCTTCGCTTTTTCATGGCGACACCCGAGGGGGATCATCGAGATTCTCGAAACAATAATTGTACCATATCGAGACAAAACAGACACGAGTTTTTCATTGGACACGAAGGGAGGACAATTTGAAACGATTATTGTCCCCCGTCGCACAGAGGAGCGAAAGGGGGACTATGGTTTTCCCCTACGTCCGCGTGTCCGTCCGTCCGTCCGTCCGTCCGTCTGTGCGTGCGTGCGTGCGTGTGGGCGTGCGTGTTTGCGTGCGGGTGTGCGTGCGTGCAGGCGTGCGTGCGTGCGTAAGCGAAGGACCGCATTCGAATTTGGTGTGTGGGTGCAACCCACGTCATAATCCAAGATGGCCGCCATATATGTCTGATGCCATGTATGTGTGAACCTTGTGAGATGAATATCTTGAAAAATAAGCGAAGTACCAACTTCTAATTTGGTGTCTAGGTGTATCTCGGCATAAGGAAGAAAGCTATTGAAAATTGGGTCGCCACGTCAAAATCCAAGATGGCCGCCACCATATATATGTCTGAACCTTGTGAGTGAAATATCTCGAAAAACAAGCATTCTGAGTATTGCGCTGCAATACATGTCCCCTACCAAAGATCAAAGTGCCATAACTTTGTCAAAAATGATCGAATATGAAAATTTATGCACAGTTGATGCTGGTTTTCAAACTTGATCTGAGGTATGCTGAGACACGTGTGTCACGCCTCGCCTCGTTGATAAGCCCGCAAGGTCGCTCCGTGGAGTGGCCTGCACGTATTGCACTGTGTGAATTATATAAATTATTCCCAACTCACGGTCTGAGGTACTAGCGATTCAAGAGATATCCATTTTTTTATGGCACATTGGAGAAGCCAATGCGAGGTTTCTTCTTCCTCAGCTTGTCACAACTCTGTCAAATGCGATCGAGTTAAAAAAGTCAGAATTTGACCAAATCTGTTTTATTCGTTTGTTAATATACCTCAGCTATTGACAAATCTTAAATTAGAATTTTATTTGAGGTTAAAATGACCGCGACAGGTCGTGTCCAACGATGCTTTCAGTCTGTACATGTGATAAATAATTAAATCCGCACACTTGACGCCTCTTCTTCTTCACGCAATAACAACTTCTAGCTTCCAGACCGTACATCCAATCATCTTGAAATTTTGCACACTTGTTACTCTTCATGACTTCTACTATGGTATGAAGTTTCACGTCGATCAATAAAGCGATTGAAGAGATATCCATTTTTTCAATATTTTCGTTAAATTAACGATATCTGCCAAACCACGTGAGCTATCGCAAATTCCAAAAGGACGTTTTAGTAGACTGACATGCGGAACAGATCTGTCAAGTTTCCCCTCGATTGGATCAAAAATGAGGGAGGGGCTCGGTTTTAAATGTTCATGCTTAAAAACATCATAACTCTGAAACCATGTGATGCATGACGTCATCCTCGCTGACTTTTTTGTTCGTCATGGGTATGCGATTCTGCCTGCAAAGATTGGCCTCGATCTGTTCAGCCGTTGCAGAGAAAAAGGGGTTTTCGTGTTTTCACGAAAAACAATATGGCGCCAGAACCACGTGACCTGTAACGTCATAATTACCATTAAAATATTCTACAGACCGAGTCGCTCCTATGGTGAAAATTTTATCTCAATCGGTCCAATTATTGCAGAGAAAATCTTTTTTAAAGGAAATTAAAACTTAAAATGGCACTGGGGTTAAGGATCATCAGAATTATCAGAATTCCCAAAGTTCAAAGTGCCATAACTTTGTCAAAAATTATCGAAACGTCGTGAAGTTCGAACTTGATCTGTAACTTATCATGAAGAAACGATGTGCCAAGTTTGAAATCATTAGCATTAAGCGTTTCGAAAAAAAGTCCGGAAAACTGCTCTTTGCGTGACGGACTGACGGACTGACGGACTGACAGACTGACGGACGGAGGGACGGCGTGCAAACCTATAGTCCCCTCCGGTGTACACCGGCAGGGGACTAATAAGCGAAGTACCAACTTCTAATCTGGTGTGTGGGTGTATCTCGGCACAAGGAAGAACGCTGTTTAAAATTGGGTCGCCACCTCAAAATCCAAGATGGCCGCCGCCATGTATGTCTGAACCTTGTGAGATGAATATCTCGAAAAATAAGCGAAGTACCAACGTCTAATCTGGTGTGTGGGTGTATCTAGACACAAGCAAGAACGCTGTTTAAAATTGGGTCGCCACGTCAAAATCCAAGATGGCCGCCGCCATGTATGTCTGACCCTTGTGAGATGAATATCTCGAAAAATAAGCGAAGTACCAATGTCTAATCTGGTGTGTGGGTGTATCTAGGCACAAGGAAGAACGCTGTTGAAAATTGGGTCGCCACGTCAAAATCCAAGATGGCCGCCGCCATGTATGTCTGAACCTTGTGAGATGAATATCTTGAAAAATAAGCGAAGTACCAACTTCTAATTTAGTGTGTGGGTGTATCTCGGCATAAGGAAGAAGGTTATTGAAAATTGTGTCGCCACGTCAAAATCCAAGATGGCCGCCACCATATATATATCTGAACCTTGTGAGCGAAATATCTCGAAAAATAAGCGAAGTTCCAACGTCAAATCTGGTGTGTGGCTGTATCTAGGCACAAGGAAGAAGGCTGTTTAAAATTGGGTCGCCACGTCAAAATCCAAGATGGCCGCCGCCATGTATGTCTGAACCTTATGAGATGAATATCTTGAAAAATAAGCGAAGTACCAACTTCTAATTTGGTGTATGGGTGTATCTCGGCATAAGGAAGAAGGCTATTGTAAATTGGGTCGCCACGTCAAAATCCAAGATGGCCGCCACCATATATATGTCTGAACATTGTGAGCGAAATATCTTGAAAAATAAGCAAAGTACCAACTTCTAATCTGGTGTTTGGGTGTATCTAGGCACAAGGAAGAACGCTATTGAAAATTGGGTCGCCACGTCAAAATCCAATATGGCCGCCACCATATATATGTCTGAACCTTGTGAGCGGAATATCTTGAAAAATAAGCGAAGTACCAACTTCTAATCTGGTGTGTGGGTGTATCTAGGCATAAGGAAGAACGCTATTGAAAATTGGGTCGCCACGTCAAAATCCAAGATGGCCGCGTCCATGTATGTCTGAACCTTGTGAGCGAAATATCATATCATCGCATGTTTTCTGCATCTTCCAATTTGTCAACTCACATCACTTCACCGACGGGGGACCTAGGCGTAACGCTTGTTTTCCTTGCAGGGACATCCATCGGGGAGGCCATAACAAACAAAGTGACCACTCTCTGTGGTTAACCCAGAACTCACGACATCGTGAAACAGATGCTCATCCGCAACAAAAACCACAACCTTCTGGTTCATATGTGACGCAGTGATATTCCGATTTCCGATAACCTCTCCAACCGCCAAGGCGATCTCTTCGGTCGGAATCCCTTCAGGAGGGACGTAAACTAGAGCATGTTTACGGGTTAACGATTCGAACGCAGCGTCTCGCTGCGAACGAGTCGTCGCCATGACTAAAACAAAGGAAATCCGTTTCACCCTAACAACTCGGGTTGAGGAGATTAAAAAGAAAAAAAGGAAAAGGTAATAATAATTAAACCAAAAGAAAGAAAATAAATATGATTTAAAGTGGAACGTCTATACTCCGGCAAGATGCAGGATTAACGAAACCTAATTAATTAAACCTAAATTAAATAATTAAACCTAAACCTAATTAACGAAACCTAAACCTTGAGAGAAAAAAAACGAAACCTAATTTTATCACGATAAACACCGCCCAGAACGGGGAAAGGCCTACCGCCAATGCCTCCAAAATGCTGCTCTCTCTCTCTTTCTCTTGACAAAGAAAGGAAAACACGGGGAAAACTCCACAAACACGTACAAGACACTAAGGGAGTGGGATGGGGATAGGAAAGACCACCAACACAACACAGCTCAACACACACAGCAGCCATGATTGCCACACCCATGCACGACTCACCAACGTCCAACAGGGGAGAGAGAGAGAGAGAGAGAGAGAGAGAGAGAGAGAGAGAGAGAGAGAGAGAGAGAGACCTTGACTTTTGTATACCTTTATTTAAACAAGGTTAGAAAAAAAACAGTTAGACATAGCAAATGAACAACAATCATAAAAGGAAGGTAAAAAATAAAACATAAAATAGTACAAGTGCACGTTTAAAAAGAAAAGGTGAGATCATTGTCGACTACTTTACACAGTACGTTCTTGTAACACCATTTTTGTTTAAAAATATCTAAATTATTTACGTTTTGGTGAAAATAAAACTCTGCACGTAGCCTGGCCACGGCAAGGGCTTTAAAAACTGTTAAAACATTGTCGCCAGCATCAGGGTTGACAAGAAGTTTAGCTTTCCTTGTTTTATAAATTGCTAGCTTCCCTTCAGCAATTAAAAAAATTGGTGAGCAGATATGGCAGCCTTCTTAGGATTCAATTGCAAACCAAAAATAAACATACGTAAAGAAAAAGAAACATTTATATAGCAGCACAATTGTGACAACAAAGTAAAAAGTGGGGTCAGCCTTGCACAGTCAACATAAGCATGATGTAAATCTTCAGAGGCCATACAAAAGGGGAATGAAACAGAATTTAAAACACTAAATCGGTGTAATAAAACATTGGTAGGTAAAATCATATATATTTTTTATTTTTATTTTTTTGTTTTGTATACTGAATTGAGGCTCGTAAAGAGCTAACATTTATTTCACAAACAAATCATCCAGACAAACAAAATATACAAAAAGAGGGAGCGGAAGACAAGATGGGGAGAGATGGGGAAGCACACAAACACAACATCCGAGAGCAGGGAGATGCGTGGAAGGGAGAGGGCCTGGGGGGAGGAGGCGTGGGAAGGGGAGGGGGAGGGAGAAGTATAAAGCACAAGGACACCAAGGACTTCCTGGACAGAAGTTGGTATTTCAAAAAAGTGGTATTGGGGTGAAATTAGCGGGGGTAGAAAAGATTAAGGTTTTGGATGGGGGAAGATAAGAGATGGTGGTGAACAGCTGTTTTAAAGACCTGGAGGGTGAAGTGGGATTGAAGAGAGTGAGGGAGTTTGTTCCAGAGGTGGGAAAAAAGAGGAATGAAGGAGTGAAGGTGACCAGAGAGTCTTGATTTTGGCAGTTTAACCATAAGAGGGTTGCAGGCAGATCTTGTGCGACCTGCAGGAATATTTGGGGGACAGAGCCCAGAGAGAGTTGGGGGAGCAAGGCCGGAGAGGAGTCGGTAGAAGACGGAAAGACCACCAATCTGCCTGCGGTGATTAAGTGAAAGGCCCTCGGAGATAGCGTCATCGCGTGAGATTCCAATGATTCTGAACGCTTTGGTTTCAACAGCGTGAAGACGAGCTAGGTGTGAGGCAGGAGCACCAGCCCAGAGGGGAGAGCAGTACTCCATTGAGCTGCGGATGAAAGCCTTGTATGTGGAGAGGAGCTCAGGTGTGCCAAGGAAGGACTTCACATGATGGAGGATGCCCAGTCGGCGACTGGCTTTGGAGGCCAGCTTGGAAATGTGGTTTTCCCAGGAAAGATCATGGCAGATAGTGAGACCCAAAAGCTTGAGTGACAGAACTTCTTGGAGAGGATTAATCAGAAAGTAGATGGGAGGGTTGTGCAGTCGGTCTTTTCGGAGAGACATCGTAAGAGTGTGAGATTTGTCAGGATTGAAAGACATGTTCCACTTGTTTGCCCAGTCTGTGATTTTGTCCAGGTCTGCAGAGAGTGAGGAGGCTGCAGACTACTGATCTGAGGGATGAGGAATGGAGTGGCAGAGAGTGGAGTCATCAGCAAAGAGATAGAGAGGATTTTCAAGAGAGTCAGAGAGATCATTGATGAAGACCAGAGAAAGCACAGGGCCCAGAACACTGCCTTGGGGAACTCCAGCCTGAACAGGAAGAGGAAATGAGAGAAACCCATTCAGGGCCACATGTTGACTACGACGAGAGAGGAAGTCCGCCAGCCATGCGTGGAGATTTCCATGCATACCAAAGGAGGAGAGTTTGGTGAGCAGAGCGGGGTGCCAGACCGTATCGAAGGCATGTGATATGTCGAGGAAGACAGCTCTAATTTCCTGTTTGGCATTGAGGACCTCCATCCATTGTTGAGACAGCAGAAGTAGCATGTCCAGAGTAGAGTGACCTGGTCTGAAACCAAATTGATGATCAGAGATCAAGCCATTGGAGAAGAGGAGAGATTTCATATCCAAAGCAATGATGGATTCCATGACTTTGCTGATAATTGGGAGAAGGCTGATTGGTCTGTAGTTGCTAGGATCTGTTTTTGCACCTTTTTTGTGCAAAGCGGTGATGTTTGCTGATTTTTAAGCAGATGGCAGTTGACCTTGAGCAAAAGAGAGGGTGAAGAGAACAGAGAGAGGGAGTGAAAGAGCGGAAGAACAGGATTTTAGGACCCGTGGGCTGATGCCGTCGGGTCCAGTTGCAGAATCAGAGTCGAGGGTTGACAGAAACTTTTCCACCTTGTCAGGAGGAAAGGACACGGAGTCCAGGAGCAGCTGGGTACGACTGGGTACAGTGGGTACAGAGAGGGATGGGTTTGGGACACAAGATTTAGAGGCAAACACAGAGATGAGGCATTCAGCTTTCTCACGTGCGGAGTCAGCTGTGTAGCCATTTGAGGTAAGGGAGGGGATGGAGGGGGAACAAACACCAGAAACAGATTTGACCAGATGCCACCAGGATTTGGAAGAGGGAGACAGATAAGAGAGTTCGGTCTTGAGAACGGAGAGATATTGTTTCCTGGCTCTCCTGAGGGTGGACACACACTTGTTTCGGGCTTTGTGAAAGGAAATGAGATTTCCTGCCATTGGATTTGCTTTCCAGGAGACGAAGGCAAGTTGTTTCTGGGCAACAGGCTCACCACAAGATTCCGTGTACCATGGACGGGAGGAAGGGTATGACAACTGAAGACGAGATGGGATAAATCTGTGCACGAGAGAGAGCAATTTACTTTGGAAGAATTCCCAGGATGAGTTGATGTCAGAGGTGGTAGAGATGGGAGACCAGTCCAGATGATTGATGGCTGCTTGAAGACCGTGCCAGTTGGCCTGAGTGAAATGCCAGACTCGTCGGCGCTGAGGAGGCTCCCTGAGAATGGTCAGAGAGATGTCCACTTTAACAAGCACATGATCAGATGAGCCGATTGGAGCAGAAGAAGAGCATCAGACATTTTCAGGGAAGTTAGTCATATCCAAGTCCAGAAGAGAAGATGCTCCGTTGACTGAGATCCGGGTCGGGAAATTGACAGATTGTCAATTTATTAATTTTTGCATTTCATTCTTCTATTGTGGATTTTGCTGTCCTGTCTTTGTGTTTGTGGGTTCGGATTAACCCAGTGTCGACCCTCCCGGTTAGGTATGGCTTCGGGCTTTCTCACACGTGCCAAAGACAATCCCGTCATAGTTCGAATTATGCCTCGGAGTTATATCTCGTTTCGGATATTCCTCTGAGGCCGGTCTTCATCGGCCAAGGACAGGACAATATTTTACATGTTTGGATTTAGTGAGTTTTGCTTATGTTCTGGTATGATTGACAACTAAAAAGACTTTCACAGGAATAACCAATATAGCTCAGGGTACGTTGGAATTGTAATTTGGATCATTATAAGGACTTCTGGGTGGGGTTCTATATTACTCTTTGAGGTTTCAGTTGGCTTAATTTTGGAAATTAATAAAGTACAGTATCCGATTTGATCCGATTTCTCATTGAAGATTCACCTTTCGCAAAAGCAAAAAATTGCATCACTGCAGCAATATAGACCACAGACAACCTTGATTGGGAAATTTGGTCAAAGAATACTCCAAAGAGAAATAAAATACTATTAATAAGTACAGTACTGTATACAGTAATCAATCCGTAAGCTCGTGAGTTATTATTCTGTTAAAAGGAGGATGTACCGTTGGAATGCACTCTGCCCTTTCATGCTCCAGTGTGTTCACACCTCTCCCACTTCACACCTTCTTCTTCACACCTCACACCTTCCTTACTGTTCTTTCCATTCTATATTCTAGCTCCTCTATGGACCCTCGACCCCCCAAAAAAGGATTGTGTAAAAGCACATTGTATAAATATTCAGCAAAAGTTCTTTTTTCTTAGTTTCGTTTGTGGATGTTGTCTTTCAGATCATGAAATTAATTATTGTCCTTTGTGTTTTGTCGCAGAACTTCGACTCAGTTAATTCAACGAAATTTAAATGTAAAAGCCACAGATTAAACAAGAAGAAAAAGACATAAAATGTCATAGCCCGGCCCCACCGTGGTTTTCGTAATTTTGCTGTATGGAGTTAAAGGCCGTCAGTCGGCCATCTTTGGTTGGATAACAAAGCAAAATCCTCTGCTTATGTATACTCTCATGTATCGTCTTTTTGCCAAGTATGAATAAAATTGGTCCATGCATGTCCGAGAAATTGATGGGGACACGTTTAAGTAACAAAATGGCCGCCAGTCAGCCATATTGGATCTGTTCTTGAAAAGAAATGACGTGCTATGTAAGCCATCATTCATTATCTGTGTTCCAAGTTTGAACAAGATCGGCAAATGCATGTCCTATAAATGGTTGAGGATGTGATCAACATTGGGATTTTGACAACCAAAATGGCCGCCAGTCGGCCATCTTTGATCGCATTGCAAAACAAAATGATGTGCATATGTATACCATTTCGGACTAAATCCAAACGGGGACTAATAACGAAATGTGCCCTCAATTTTGGATGGAAAGAAAGAGAGAGAGAGAAAGAAAGAGAAAGAGAGAGAAAGAGAGAGAAAGAGAGAGAAAGAAAAAGAAAAGAGATAGGGGAAAGAAGCTTGAACCTGAACCTACAACCTGTTGCTCACCTGTTGTGGTGGGGGAGAGGGGTAACATGAGACAAAATTCATGCTTATCTAAGACATGGCATAATATACAAGACAATGCACAAAAATTATCACGAAAGACTTTGCAGCCTAAAAAGAACGGCACAATTGAACATTCCGCTGGTAAAACATAAACCAAGTGGGTCGAGCCATTTTGTCCATGTTATGCCATTGCCTCAGGTCACCCAGAATTGCAGTAACTGAAATTACAGCAACTAATCTCGAAAGTAATCTGAAAACAGTTCTCAGTAGGCCTATCTACACAGCCAACATTCATCCATTAATTTTCTATTTCATTCACCTTGTCTCCGCGTCTCTTGGTATCATATCGCATCCAATTCAGTACACCGCGACACATGCACAGCCGCCATCATGTCACGATGTTGCAACAATCGATGAAGGTATGGAACTCCTGAACTGAACTTGATATAAAAAAAAAAAGATTGCTGATTCCCTTTACAGCGCAAGCTGAATTGACAAACACCGACATCGATTTCATGTCACTTGAAGATGGTGACTTATTCAAAGGATCAAAGATGTAATCAGCAGATCTTAACGAGAATCCAGTGGCAATGCTTCCTCGATTATTAGAACGTGCAGAGGTTGGCAATCCCCTGCAAGAAACCCTTGTCTCACGGCGCCGTTATTCCAGCTCTACAACACAGTATCCAGCAAGGATCTACCGTCTCTTTGCATGATACCCCAGTGATTGAGTTAACTGACCCTGGAATTCCATTACTTGACCTCAATTCTGGGGATGTTGACATCATGTTGAAGAATATTGAAAAAGCGATGAATCTTTTTGACAGGTTGCACGCCA
Source organism: Myxine glutinosa (assembly GCF_964187855.1). Taxonomy (NCBI): domain Eukaryota; kingdom Metazoa; phylum Chordata; class Myxini; order Myxiniformes; family Myxinidae; genus Myxine; species Myxine glutinosa. The sequence goes on along the minus strand of NC_136269.1, from coordinate 36,797,216 downwards.
TATTTTGTGATCTACTGGAATAGGAAAAGTTTTGCTGAGCAGTAAAACTGAGATGTTAGATTCTTAAGCAATTGTTAACATCCACAAGTTAATGCAAGGAGGTGAGGGTGCTGTTTTTTTCTTTGGTTTTTTTTTGTATACAAGATCGAGGCTCGTGTAAGAGCTAACATCAATCACAAAAAAAAAACGGACACACAAAACATACAATAAAAGGAGCGGGAAACAAGATGGGGAGAGAGACCACCATTTCTTATCTTCCCCCATCCAAAACCTTGATCTCTTCTACCCCCGTTAATTCACCCCAAATCCACTTTTTTTTTTTTAAATACCGACTTTTTTTCGAAGTTCCAGCATTGTCCATGTGTTTTATACTCCCCCCCCCCCCCCGCCACCTTCCCATGCCTACTCCCCCCAAGCCCTCTCCCTCCCACAGATCTCCCGTTGTCCCTGTTCTCTGCTGTTGTACTTGTGTGCTTCCCTCTCTCTCTCCCCATCTTGCCTCCCGCTCCCTTTTTTGTATGTTTTGTGCGTCCGTTTGCTGTTTTTTTTTTTGTGATTGACGTTAGCTCTTACATGAGCCTCGATCTTGTATACAAAAAAAAGAAAAAAAAAAGAGGGCAGCACACAAGTAAAACAGCAGAGAACAGGGACATCGGGAGATCTGTGGGAGGGAGAGGGCTTGGGGGGAGGGGGCATGGAAAGGCGGGCGGGTTGGGGGGGGGGGGTGGGAGAGGTATAAAACACATGGACACTGCTAGAACTTCTAGGAAAGAAGTCGGTATTTCAATAAAAGTGGATCTGGGGGGTGAAAACATGATTGGTTTAACATGAACTCCGATGGATGGCGATCTACCAAGGTATTGATCTCTATCTTGCCATTGATCTCGATCAATTGGTATTGATCTACCAAGGTATTGATCTCTATCTTGCCATTAATCTCTATCAATTGGTATTGATCTACCAAGGTGTTAATAGTTTTGACTGCATTGTCAGGTGCACCAGTAAAAAAAATCAAAGTTCAAAGAAAGCTACAGGGCCATGTCCAAATCAAGTTTGAAGGTGATGATAAAGTACGAGGATGTAGGTACTTAGAAGTAAACTAATGAGATGGCGGTGACGGATTATTCATTGTGACATCATTGACTCAATAACATGTTTACAAAATTGCAAATTCTTAAACCACAATTTCAGGTCAATATGTCATTTCGTATTTTTTCAATCACGATTCGATTTCAATCATTTCAATCAAAAAGAGTGTTCCAAAATAAATTTATGGCATTTTATATCCAGCACATTTTTTATGAGTAACACAGAGGGGATGAGTGGAAGCCAAGAAGTTTAGGAAGGCACAAGGACAACATCAAATCGACAGTCTGATCAACTAAGCTTTAAGATGTGACAGCCATTTCTAAATGGACTGTAGTGTCACTCATAACTGGCCGGTGGAACTGGTTATATTGCTTTATTTATTGGTTCATTCACAACATTTAAAATATTGTCCTCCATCAATGTACCCCATATCTCAATGTGTCCCAAACCCTTCACGACACCGTAAAGGAACCACATCCAACCTCTGCACGTACCAGACAGTGTAGACGGAGAACAAAGAAAAAGTGAAACATCAGTTACTTTGTTAATAAATTAGCTCATTCCATGTTTGCTATTGTGATGACGTGGTTACAAATAAATAAAGCCAATTGTTTTTGTGAAGACCACGTTGACTTGTTTTATCTTCCTTTTGGCAGTCCAGGCAGCCCCCCGGTCTCACACCGTGTTGACATCGATTGACAAGGTATTGGTAGTACCTAGTAGAGTCCCAGACGTTGATCAAAAGATTGTATTTATCAGACCAGTAAGTCTGTGATGTTGCTTAGGAAGTACAAGACTGCAATATACGAAATATATTTTTATACGTGGACATTTTGTGATGATTTTTGCTGAATTTGCCAATAAATAAATGTTTTCCTGAATTGTCCCCATGTTTGAAGAGCTTATGGGCTTTCCTTGAGGGATGAGACTCATACTGCGATTGTCTCACCCGGTGTACCCGTTATCATGAAACATGAAACTGGAACTATCAGAGGTGGTAATAAAGACACTTTATTAAATAAAGTTGTATAATTAAATAAAGGCACATTTTAGTTGTAATTAAAATAAAGGAATATTCTATAGTGCTGCCTTCCCTTCCCCTCTCGCTTACCTCCTCCCAAATCTTCTCTCTTCTCCACTCCCATGAAATTCTCCAAATGGTGCTCGTGCCTTTATTTAATTACAACTAAAATGCGATAAGCTCGAGAATGTCATCCTGATCCGATTTTCAAAATTGAACTGCGGAATTGAGCTTAACATCACAACAGTTCCAACTGTTGTAAAAAAAAAAAAGTTCCAAAAGTGTTCATTTGCTAACAAAAAATAAATAAATAAATAAGTGTCTCCGGACATCTGCAGGTGGTGTTTCATATGACCGGGCATATATTACGCTTCATTTCAACCACGTGATTACTTAAAGAGCATCGATGATACAAACACAACACTTGCCTCAATCTTCTCAGGAAACACTCTCTAACCGAATGCAGCTAAATGGTCGAAACCCAGGTCACATTCCTATTAGTATTAGAGTTGGCGAATATGCTGAGTTATAAAAATCGGTAATTTCTTAACATTTTCAGATTTCACCAGATTTCAACACTTATTTAGTCCACGAGATCTGATACTCTGATCCGAAATAATATTAGATTATATACATTAATTAGTCCATGAGAGTAGATAATGTTTCCAGGGAAAGGCTTTTTGAGTAGGCCGAATCAAAATGGCGGCTGAGACCCCTATGAGAAGTTGGCTGACCATGGATAAGACTTTCATGAAGGAAAGCCATTCATTAATTATCTTTAAATGGGGAGTTTAAATTTACCCAAACACCCAGTTTTCATTCACGCACTATCTTGTAGTTTCTTTAGTATGCATGCGAAGTTTAGAGCTGCTAGGTTTCATGGTTTTGGAGTTATGGAGGAGACACTCACACTGAGAGATTGACACACACATTCTCTTTTATTATTATAGAAGATATATCTGGAATATTAAATGTGAGTGTGTGTATAGTGTTCATTTACAGACAAACAAAAAAGTGTGTGTGTGTGTGTGTATGTGTATACGTGTGTGTTTGTGTGTGTGTAAGTGAACCATGTTTCAATTTTTTCCATGGAGCGGTTTCGGAGATATGGAGGTACAACTTTTTTCGATTTTCCAAGATGGCGTCTGTACCACGTGACCTATGACGTTATAATTATCATTAGAAAATTATACAGGAGGAGCTGCACATATTCTGAAAATTTAGTGTCCATCGGTCTAACAGTTGCAGAGTAATTTTTGTTTTCTTGATACTGATCAGATCAAGCGTTGTACTTGTCGAATTATGACGTCATAATTAAGCCACCCATGACGTCACCATCAACATATCTTATTCCCCATAGTGAGTACTTGACAATGAGCCATGTTTCAATTTTTTCCATTGAGTGGTTTGGGAGATATGGAGGTGTAACGTTTTTCAAAGATGCCGTCCGTACCACATGACCTATGACGTCATATTTATGAATTAAAAAATTCTACAGGTGGAGGCGCTTCTATGGTAAAAAATTCGTGTCAATCAGAGCAAAGGTTGCCGAGAAAATGATTTTTTTTAAATGCAGACACATACGGCACACACACATACACACACACGTACGTAAGTAGCTGAATGCTTAACCCTGCTTTTCGCCTCGCGAGCGCAGGTAAATACCATCCTCGTGAAAAACCCATTCTACAAAAAGCCTTTTAGAGCTGAACAAACACATGGTTGCAAAATGCATATTCACTTTCACAAGGAATTACACATGAATATTCGACTTTTGCCAATCTGACCAGGAAACCAGTCCCTATTTCTGTCGTGACCTTTTATTTTATCCTTCTGCCTCAGGCACTGTACAAATGACATATAGTCTCCTGCCGAAAGGAGTGCAACAGTGATTAATTGCTTCTGAAACCGAAGGTTCAGAAAAACATGCAACTAATTTTAAGGGTGTGCTTCAGTGAGCATAATGATTGGGTGGAGAGCATCCAATGTACATTGAGTTCTAGCACTAACATATTTTAGTTATTAGTGTTTGGAAATGTCTTCCTTCGTGAGATCAATTTTTTCATGTGAACCTTCCTGTGCTTGGTGGGTTTGATAGTCACGTTTTTGTAACCATACTTACAATCATTTCACTTCTCCAAAATATAAACAAGGAGAAAAAAGACATGAAATTTCATGGCCCCCATGGATTTTAGTAATTTTGCTGCACGGAGTTAAAGACCGCCAGTCGGCCATCTTTGGTCGGATTACAGAACAAAATCTTCTGCATATGTATACTCTCATGTATTGTCTTTGTGCCAAGTTTGAACAAAATCAGACCATGCATGTCCGAGAAATGGTTGGGGGCACGTTTCAGTAACAATATGGCCGCCAGTCGGCCATCTTGGATCTGATCTCGAAGAAAACGACGTGCATGAGTTATGATAAGTAAGCCATTTATCTGAGTGCAAAGCTTGAACAAGATCGGTAAATGCATGACCAGGAAATGGTTGAGGACTTGTTCAACATTGCCTTTTTTTTTACAACTAAAATGGCCGCCAGTCAGCAATCTTTTATCACATTGCGGAACAAAATGATGTACATATGTATACCGTCATGTATTTCTTTTTTGTCTCTTTATCATGTTATAACAGTTAGAATGTATTGTTCAGTGTGGTCCATGTTCAGGTAGTTAGCCCCAATCTCGACGTATCAAGTTGGGAAACATTATCTTAAGAATTGGCTTTATTAATGTGGATCATATTGAGGGTGGCGTAGTAAAAAGGACTCAGGGTTTAAGGTGAAGCAAAGGTACGTACAGCCTTCTGTGACGTCACCGGGAGGGGGCTGGGAGTGGCCTTAGAGAGACAAGGGTGGACAGGAGGAGCTTGAGTTATCTTGCGAGAGAGGAAGTTGATCGGACTCCAGCAAGAGGGACGGGGAGAGTTGGATCGTGTGAAAGAGTTGGTTGAGCGCGAAGAGAGCAGTTTCATTGGTTGCAGGGAGTTGAGCCCGTTTTGGCATTCCTGAAAAGGAACGGTTTTACCTGACTCCTGCTTGTCCGATATGCCTTGTCCGGTCGTCCTCCCTGTTCCTGCTTCATGTTTCTGCTTCGTTAGTCTCTCTGCCAGCCTCATCCTACTTTGTGACCCTGGTGCATCGTCCTGCCTGTTTTTCTGTTGGTAGGCCGTGTTATGTCGTGGCTGCATCATTGTCCTGCCTCGCCTGTTTCGTGGCTGCTTCGGTGCCCCCTCCTTCGTCAACTAATACAGGGATAAAGCCCCACCCGGTTCTCGTTTCTCTCCCCCTACTGTGAATGAGTCTGGTGTGTGGCATCATCGTGGACAAAAGTTGTGGACAAAGCATTGTAGCTTTTGTACTATTTCGTAGTTCTCTTGTATATAATTATTACCTCCGCCACCAAAGGTGGATGGAGGTTATGTTTTCACCCCTGGCTGTCTGTTTGTCTGTCCATTTGTCTGTGAACAAAACATTTCAAAAAGTTGTGGAAGGATTCGGACGAAATTTTGCAGAGATGTAGCGTATGTGACAAGGACGAAATGATTAGATTTTGGTGAAGATTCGGATTCGGATCCGGCTAGTAGAATTTTTTAAGTGATTCTTCACCATTGGGAGATCGAGCCAAAAACGATACATACGAGGATATCTCAAGAAGTTATGGACAGATTTCGACGAAACTTGTTAGACAGGTTGTGTGTGTGACAAGGAAGAATCCATTAAATTTTGGTGAAGATCCGGATCCGGATCCAGCTAGTAGAATTTTTTAAGTGATTCTTCACCATTGAGTGATATGGCCAACCAGGCAAAGGTATGCTCTCTACAGAGTGCCGTTCTAGTTTATTTATTTAATTCCCTTTCTTCCCCTTCTTAATGCCGCAGTCATACCTTCCGTTGAGACACCATCCCATGGTTATTTTTTTGGATGGAAAATAAATCCCGTTTTGAAAGAGCTAAAGTTATTGTGTGCTTCTTGTGCTCTCAAGTGTGCAAAGCCGCCATTATTTGGGCGCGTCAGAGAGTAAGAGCCAGTTTGGTCCATCCATCCAGTTTCTGGTGTTAATCGGCATTGAACACGACAATATTATATACACCTATATACACACATATTGATATGTGATGATGTAGATATTATACGTGACATATAATACATATTATTATATATACACATATACATATTCCACACACACACACAGACATACACACATACACACACACACACACACACACACACACACACACACACACATACACATTATCTATATTGGAAGTAATAATTCAAACTATTGTCAAAGTAGTATTATTTCGTCCTTTGAGAAGTGTTTGCAAACCGGTGAGATCAAAGAAGTACAAACAATAAGGCAAAATATTTGAAAATAGTGTATACAAAGAGCACCGGCCATAAGAAGAAAGTATCACAGGTACAGAGGGCTTAGAAATTGATAAATTCTGAAAGATTATTTTAAAAATGCTTTAGTAAAAGAATATGCTAAAATGTTTGTGTTTTATGTAAAATGTATGTTTGTATGTATGTAAAATTTTTGTAAAATGTGATTTTTTTTGTAAATGTAAAATTTTTGTAAAATTTGTAAATGAAAATGTTTTGTAAATGTAAAATGTATGTTTTAGTAAAACATAGATATATCGAATCCTGCCATAGATGCCATTTAATTAATTCTTCCTCCCCTCCTTCTCCCCCCTTCATTTATCCTTCTTCCCGAAAAAAATATATATATATATATATACTAGGTATCTGGCACAACCAAACTCAAATACAAATTTGTCATTGTGATGGAGGTTGTCGGGAAGGAAAGAGTGTGTGATGTCCAGATGTCATTGACACCATCAGATCAAATAAGCATTCGGGCAGTTAACTTTAACTCTGAAGTCCAGCACATCGTTACATTAACCTAACCCCAGGTCACTCTGCTGAGCAATTACTTACTTTGAAAGGCACTGAAAGGAATTGATGAGGTAAAAAAAAGTTTACACTAATTGGTATTTTTCATGAGACGACCTACCTTGTGCGGCCATTTTGTTTGCCGCAATGTGAGGGCACTCCATGATATTGTGGCAGACACGAAAGCTCACTGGCGTGATGACATCATTCCGCGCGCCAAGTGGGCGGTGGCCACGCCCGAGGGGTAGGCGTGGCCGCGGGATATACACCGGGCGCGCAGCCCGGAACGCTCCAGTGTTACAGTGGAGCTCTTGAATAAAGACTCTTACAACTTACCGCGTTGTCCGCTTCCTCCTTGCTTACAAGTAGCGTGCGTAACATCGCGCTTCATTGGTGACCTCCGACGTGATGGTCAGTCGTCACTGACCACCCGAACCCACCACAGCTATGGCAACCAACGCGGTAGCGATAAAGCTCCCCGAGTTCTGGTAAGCTCAGGCGGAGATCTGGTTCCTGCAGGCCGAAGCCCAGTTCAGGCTTCGCGGCATCACGGCGGACGAGACACGCTACTGCCACGTGGTCGCCTCCCTCGGGGCCGGCACGGCCGCCCGCGTCGTGTCGGTCCTGAGGAACCCACCGGCCGACGACAGGTACGAGGCGATCAAGCGTCTCCTCCTCGCCACGTTCGGCCTCACGGTGGACACACGGGCCGATCGCCTCTTGGACCTCCCCGAGCTCGGTGACACGTGACCGTCGGTCCGAATGGACCATATGCTGTCGCTCATGGGCGACGAAACCCCGAACGCTCTATTCCGGGCGTTATTTCGACGCCAGCTGCCGGCACGAGTACGCCTCGCGTTGGCCGGTTCTGCGACAACGGAACCCCGAGCGCTCGCGGCTTTGGACATGCAGGCGAGTTTCGGTGCGGCCGTAGCGGCTCCCGAGCCCGAAACTGCTGCGGGTGCCCACCCCTACTACGCGACGCACCGCGTAGCCGCTGAACCTCCTGCGGGTGCCCACCCCTACTCCGAGGGGCGCCTCATGGCGGCCGCCACACCTCGCCCACCACCACCACGGAAACCGCGGCCTCCGGCTTCGCCGCAAACCTGGTGCCATTTCCACGCTAGGTTCGGCCACGAGGCCCGGCAATGTCACCCGCCGTGCTCATTCGGCAGGTCGGGAAATGCCCGGGCCGGCCCTCGGTAGTGGCACTGAGCGCCGGCCGATTAAACAGCCTCCTGTACATAACGGACACCTTATCCGGGCGCCGTTACCTGTGCGACACGGGAGCGCAGGTGAGTGTCGTTCCCGCCAGTACGTCCGAAAAGCAGTCCGCGGGCCGGGGCCCCGTGCAGCTTGCTGCCAAAGGTACGCCCATTCGCATGTATGGAAAACGCTGCCTTTCCCTGTGGTTCGGAAGGCAGGTTTTCCGATGGTCGTTCGTGACTGCTGACGTGCCTATGGCACTGCTCGGCGCGGACTTCCTCTGTGCCAATGGCCTGTTGGTCGACGTAAAGCACAGAAGGCTTGTCCAGGCTGAGATGTTCAGCTCGCTCGCGTGCGCGCTGCCCACCTCGTTGAGCAGCTCACGGAGCGGCTCATCGAGCGGCTCGCCGAGCGGCTTGCTGAGCGGTTCGGTTCCGGCCAGGTTCATCTGTACGCTTCTGGCAGCGAACGAATTCACCCGCCTCCTCGCCGGCTTCCCGGCCCTCACGCGGCCCACCTTCTCGGCGGGGACCGTCAAGCACGGGGTGGAACATCACATCCCCACCGCCGGGCCACCGGTCGACGCCCGGGCACGCCGCCTCGAGCCGACGAAGCTTGCGGTAGCTAAAGCCGAGTTTGCTACGCTGGAGCGGCTCGGCATCGTACGGCGCTCCGAGAGTGCTTGGGCGTCGCCGATCCACATCGTGCCCAAGCCCGGCGGGGGATGGCGACCGTGCAGGGATTACCGCCGTCTCAACAATGCCACCACCCCCGACCGCTACCCCGTCCCCCATATTCAGGACTTTTCCGCCCGCTTGGTGGGCATGTCCTTCTTTTCGAAGGTGGACCTCATACGCGGTTACCACCAGGTCCCCGTCAGGACGGAGGACATCCCAAAGACGGCTGTCATCACACCGTTCGGTCTTTTCGAATTTCTTCGGGTGCCCTTCGGTTTGAAGAATGCGGCTCAGGCGTTCCAGCACCTCATGGTCAGCGTCTTGCGTGAATTGGATTTCGTCTACGTCTATCTGGATGATATCCTCGTCGCAAGCGCGTCCCGCGAAGAGCACCTACACCATCTCCGCACACTCTTCGAACGTCTGGGCCAGCATGGCCTGATCGTGAACCCTGCCAAATGCCGGTCCGGTGTCACTGAAATCGACTTTTTGGGGCACCATGTCACCAGGCACGGGGCCGTCCCCCTACCGGCCAAGGTGGAGGCGGTGAAGGGGTTTCCGCGCCCCCGCACGATCAGGGGGCTCCAGGAGTTCCTGGGCATGGTAAACTTTTAGCATCGGTTCCTGCCCCACATCGCCCAGCTCCTGCGCCCCCTGCACGAGGCCCTCCGAGGGAAGCCGGGCAAAGGTGACGTTACCTGGACCGAGCAGATGGACGCGGCGTTCGTGGGCGCGAAGCTCACCTTGGCTAACGCCACCATGCTCGCGCACCCGGCGCCCGATGCACCGATCGCCCTCACCACCGATGCCTCGGACTACGCGGTGGGCGCGGTGCACGAGCAATGGGTGTGTGGAGCTTGTCAACCGCTGGCGTTCTTCATCCGGCAGCTTCGCCCGCCCGAACGCCGGTACAGTACCTTCGACCGCGAGTTGCTCGGGCTCCACCTGGCGGTCAGGCACTTCCGCCATCTGCTCGAGGGCCGTGCGTTCACGGCCTTCGTCGACCACAAGCCACTGGTGTTCGCGATGGGCAAGGTCGCCGAGCCGTGGTCGGCCCGGCAGCAGCGTCACCTCTTGGCCGTGTCCGAATACACGACGGACATCCGGCACGTCGCGGGGAAGGACAACCCGGTGGCGGATTGCCTTTCCCGGTCCGTTGCCCACGCGGTACACCTCGGTATCGACTATGCCCGGATGGCGGCAGACCAGGCCGCCGACCCCGACGTCCAGGCCTTGCGGACCGCCATTACGGGCCTCCGCGTCACCGAGGTGCCGTTCGACGGTGCGGGCATGGCCCTCTGGTGCGACGTCTCCCTCGGGCGGCCTCGCCCCATCGTGCCCATGGGCTGGCAGCGCCAGATTTTCGACGCCATCCACGGCCTGTCCCACCCAGGCATGAGGGCCTCCCAGAGGTTGATCACCGACAAGTTTGTCTGGCATGGCCTCTGGAAGGCCGTCCGCGGCTGGGCCAGGACGTGCCTCGCGTGCCAGCGCGCGAAGGTGCACCGACACACCCAGGCCCCATTGGCCCCGTTTGCGGTGCCGGAACGTCGGTTTGACCACGTTCATGTGGACCTGGTGGGACCTCTGCCCCCCTCACGGGGTTTCACCCACGTCCTGACCATGATGGACCGCACCACCCGGTGGCCGGAGGCCGTGCCTTTGGCGTCAATGATGGCGGCGTATGTCGCGCAGGCGTTCATAGCCACCTGGGTCACCCGTTTCGGCGCCCCCACGGACATCTCGTCCGACCGCGGCCCCCAGTTCACCTCGGAGCTCTGGGGGGCGGTCGCGCGGTGGCTCGGGGTCCAGCTGCACCGCACCACGGCCTACCACCCCCAGGCTAATGGCCTGTGCGAGCGGTTCCACCGCTCGTTAAAGGCCGCGCTCCGGGCGACCCTCCGCGACGGCGGCTGGGTCGACAGGCTCCCCTGGGTGCTGCTGGGCCTCCGGACGGCGCCCAAGGATGACCTGCGCGCATCCGCGGCGGAGTTGGTCTTCGGGCAACTGCTGCGGGTGCCGGGCGAGTTCCTCCCCGACTCCACGGCACCATGGTCCGCGGCACAGGAGCACTCCGCGCTGCAGAAGACCGCCCAGAGGTTCGCCCCGGTACCCACGGCGCACCACTTGCACCCACCTACGCACGTCGCCCCGGAGCTTCGCACCACGAAGTACGTCTTCGTCCGGCACGACGCCCACCGGACACCACTGCGGCCCCCATACGACGGGCCTTTCCACACGCTGGAGACCGGGGTGAAACATTTCACCTTGGACATCGGCGGCACTCCTGACCGTGTCTCCATAGACCGCCTCAAGCCGGCCCACCTCGACGTGGACCACCCACCGCCGGTGGCTCGGCCCCTGCGTCGGGGCTGCCCCCCGGCGGGCGGACCCCCGGCACCGCCCGGCCCCGCCGGCACGCCGCCCCCCAAGCCTGCACCCATCCCGGGTGCAGCCGGAGGCATCCCAGCTGGCTTCCCTGCACCCCGGACGCCACCAGTCGCCAGAGGGCGCTTCGGCCGGGTCAGCCGTTTGCCCCGCAAACTGGCCCTCCAGGTGCGCGGGAATTCTGGGGGGGGGGGGGGGGCGCGTGTGGCGGACACGAAAGCTCACTGGCGTGATGACATCATTCCGCGCACCAAGTGGGCGGCGGCCACGCCCGAGGGGTAGGCGTGGCCGCGGGATATACACCGGGCGCGCAGCCCGGAACGCTCCAGTGTTACAGTGGAGCTCTTGAATAAAGACTCTTACAACTTACCGCATTGTTTGCTTCCTCCTTGCTTACAAGCAGCACGCGTAACACCGCGCTTCAATATAACGAATTTTATTAAACAGACTAATGGTTGCGGATACACAGGGAATGCAGAATTCCGTGGCACCACAAGCCTCGTGGCATATTTAAACCTCCCGGTCACGTGCGGGTGCTTTTTATCATGGACGCTACAATGGTGCGTGAGGACTAGACCCGGGAAGTAGGTACGTAATACGTTATTAACACTTTTTACTCCCGCCAGGGAGTAATGCATTCACTCGTGTCCGTGTGTGTGTGTGTGTGTGTGTGTGTTTGTGAACAAGATATCTGGAAAAGTTCTGAACGGATTTGGATGAAAGTTGGTGGGATGATTGCCCTTGTGATAAGGAAGAATTGATTCGTTTTTGGTGAAGCTCAGGATATTATTCCCGATCCAGGAATTTTTTGAAGGATTTTTTTACCATTGGAAGATAGGGCTCATTTTATTTTAACATTATCTTCTATATATTCTATATTTAACATTGTGATATGAAAATTGTTTTCATATTTGTTGTAAATGTAGTTTAAACTCGTGGTTATGCATTAGAGCGGTGTATTTTTTTAGCAGCGTCGTCTTCAATGTTCAATTTTTTTTCTAATAAAGACATATTCTGTCATTTTAAAACCACCAACGTGTGTATTAGGTTTCCCCGTTTCATAAAATGTATCGTTTGATACGTTTAATGCTTTAAAACTTTTTCTTTTTTTTTTTGACCTCAGTAGATATATCAACATTTAGCTCAGAGAATGTCATTCGCGGTGTCAGTATTTGATGAACTTATAAAGACTTAGTTCCAGATTTGTCAATGGCTGAGGTGTATTAACAAACGAATAAAACAGATTTGGCAAAATTCCAACTTTTAAAAAAAAGATTGCATATTCACCCAGGGTTGTGAGAGGCGGAAGAAGAAGAAACCTCACATGGGCTTCCCAGACCAAATAAATAATTCTGGCTCTGCGATATTCAGGTTTATTACTCCCGCCAGAGAGTAACGCATTCGATCGTGTCCGTCTGTGTGTGTGTGTGTTCGTATGTTCGTGTGTTCGTGAACAAGATATCTGCAAAAGCTCTGAACGGATTTGGATGAAAGTTGGTGGGATGATTGCCCTTGGGATAAGGAAGAATTGTTTATTTTTTGGTGAAGCTCAGGATATTATTCCGGATCCAAGAAATTTTTTTGGAAAAGATTTTTTCTGTTTTACTGCATTAAAGCTTTTATTCTTATTCTTAAATGATGTTTTTCTCCTCTAATTCCGAGATATATCAAAATAAATTATCTGACAGTTAGGGCTTACTTTCTTTTTCATTTATTGTTTTGGGGAGAGGGGATGTTAAACAAAACGTATTATTCCAACTAAACCTACGGCGGGAGTATGCGTTCTACTGAGTGGTGTTCTAGTTTCATCGTGGGATGCCTTTGCAGGTGTCGTGGACTGCCTCGGTGGAGAGAGGGGGGTGGGGGTTGGTCATGATCCTCCATGCACATTGTATGGAAGAGTCCTCACAAAATGGCAGTCGGCTTGTTATCTCTGCCACCGAAGATGGATGGAGGTTATCTTTTCACCCCTGTCTGTTTGTGAACAAAATATCTCAAAAGGTTGTGGACGCATTCGGACGAAATTTTGTGGACAGGTTGGGTGTGTGACAAGGACAAATCGATTCCATTTTGGTGAAGATTCGAATACAGATCTGGATACGAAAATTATTTATTTATTAAGTGATTCTTTAACATCGAATGATAAGGCTCAAACCGATATATAACAAGATATTTCAAAAAGTTGTGGACGGATTCGGACGAAATTTGGTGGACAGGTTGCGTGTGTGACAAGGACAAATCGACTCAATTTTGGTGAAGATTCGAATCCAGATCTGGATACGAAAATTGTTTATTTTAAAGTGATTCTTTAACATTGAACGATAAGGCTAAAACCGTTATATAGCAAGATATTTCAAAAATACGTGGACAGATTCGGACGAAATTTGGTGGACAGTTTGCGTGTGTGACAAGGACAAATTGATTCGATTTTGGTGAAGATTCGAATACAGATCTGGATACGAAAATTATTTATTTATTAAGTGATTCTTTAACATCGAATGATAAGGCTCAACCCGATATATAACAAGATATTTCAAAAAGTTGTGGACGGATTCGGACGAAATTTGGTGGACAGGTTGCGTGTGTGACAAGGACAAATTGACTCAATTTTGGTGAAGATTCGAATACAGATCTGGATACGAAAATTATTTATTTATTAAGTGATTCTTTAACATTGAACGATAAGGCTAAAACCGTTATATAATAATAATAATAATAATGCATTTATTTTATATAGCGCTTTTCAGGAAGCCCAAAGACGCTTTGACAGAGTGCAAAACATAATGCATAGCAAAACATAAAGACAATTGCAAAAAAAGAAGAATCAATAGGGAAATATTCAAAGCACAAAGGAGGGAGAAGGAGAGGAGATAGTCAGGGGTTAGATGCTGTGGGTTAAATGTTGAATGCAGTGTTGAACAGGTGGGTCTTGAGTGATGTTTTGAATGTGGTGAGTGAGGAGGAGTCTCTGATGGTGTGAGGTAGCGAGTTCCAGAGGGTGGGAGCAGCGATGGAGAAGGCCCTGTCCCCCCAGGATCTAAATTTGGTCCGGATGGGGGGGGGGTCAGGAGGTTGGTACCAGCAGAGCGGAGGTTGCGGGTGGGAGTGTGTCTGGAGAGGAGGTCAGCCAGGTAGGATGGGGCCAGGTTATGGAGGGCTTTGTAGGTCAAGAGGAGGATTTTGTACTGGATTCTCTGGGAGATGGGGAGCCAGTGAAGCTTGTAAAGGACGGGGGTGATGTGGTCACGGGTCCGGGAATGGGTGAGTAGACGGGCAGCGGAGTTCTGAATGTATTGGAGTTTATTGGTGATTGTTGAGGGTGAACCATAAAGGAGGCTATTGCAGTAGTCCAGACGGGAAGTGATGAAGGCGTGGATGAGGGTTTCTGCAGCCACGGAGGAGAGGGATGGACGGAGACGGGCGATGTTTTTCAGGTGAAAGAAGGCTGTCTTTGTGATCTGTTTAGTGTATTTGTCGAAGGAGAGGGTTTGGTCAAAGATGATGCCAAGATTCCGGATGTGAGGGGAGGTGGATACTGGGAAACCGTCGATGTTGAGGGCAAAGTTATGGGTGGACTTGTTGAGCGTTTTTGGGCCAATGATGATTATTTCAGATTTATCACAGTTAAGTTTGAGGAAGTTGATTTGAAGCCAGGATTTTATTTCAGTGATGCAGTTTGTCAGGATAGAGTGGGTGGCGGTGGAGATGGACTTGGTGGAGATGAAAAGCTGGATGTCATCGGCGAAGCAGTGGAATTGGAGACCATGACGGCGGATTAAGTGACCGAGGGGGGACAGGTAAAGGATGAAGAGGAGGGGGCCAAGAACTGAACCTTGGGGGACACCTTGGGGGAGGGGAGCAGTGGGGGATTTGCAGTTATTGATGGAGATGAACTGACGTCTGTCAGAGAGGTATGATTTAATCCAAGAGAGGGCAGTGCCGGTAATGTTAAAGGTGGTTTCAAGTCGGGTGAGGAGGATGGTGTGATCGATGGTGTCAAAGGCGGCGCTGAGGTCGAGGAGGATGAGAATGTTGAGGTTGCCAGCGTCAGAGGAGAGGAGAAGGTCGTTGGTGATTTTGAGGAGAGCAGTTTCAGTACTGTGGTTGGAGCGGAATCCGGATTGGAATGTTTCATACAGGTTATTGGCAGAGAGATGATGTTTGAGTTGAGTGGCTACAGCGCGTTCCAAAACCTTTGACAGAAAGGGTAGGTTGGAGATGGGTCTGAAGTTATTTAGGGTGTCAGGGTTTAGTCCAGGTTTTTTCAGAATGGGGGTAACAGCAGCAATTTTGAGGGATGGTGGGACGATGCCTGTAGACAGGGAGGAGTTTATTGTTGCAATGATAAGTGGAGAGAGAGCAGGAAGGGAGGCCTTGACAAAGCTGGAGGGGATGGGGTCAAGAGTGCAGGTGGCAGTTTTCATTCCGATGAGGAGTTCAGAGAGGTCAGTAGGGGAGACTGGGGAGAATTGAGACAGGGGATGGCAGGATAAGGGGGGGCAGGTGGTTTGAGGGGGAGCGGGTGCGGCGGTGGTCAAGCTGTTGTAGATGTTTTCAATTTTGCGTTGGAAGAATGAAAGGAAGGAGATGCAGTTGTCTATTGTGAATGACTGGGTGGTGGTGTTCAGGGGGCTGAGGAGTTTGTTTATTGTAGAGAAGAGTGCTTTTGGGTTTCCGGAGCCAGAGTGGATAATTTGAGAGTAGTAGGCGGAGCGGGCGCGGGAGAGGGCATCTTTATAGTGTTGTATGTGGTCCTTGTAGGCCTGGGAGTGAACTGTGAGACCTGTTTTATTGCGGAGTCTTTCAAGTTGGCGAGCACGAGTTTTCATCAGGCGGAGTTCAGGGGTAAACCAGGGAGCAGAATGGGTGAAAGAAACTGTTTTGGTTTTTATAGGTGCAAGTTGGTCAAGGCAGGAGGAGAGAGTGTGGTTGTAGTAGTCAGTGAGGTCAGAAGGGGTGTGGAGGTCAACGAAGGGAGAAGTGGACATTTTTTCAGAGAGGGTCGATGAGAATGAGGCAGGTGAAAGAGCGTTTAGCTTACGGAAGTTGATAGTGCGATAATGCCTTGGTGCTGGGGTGGGGATGTTGATGGTCAGAGTGATGGCTAGGTGGTCAGAGAGAGTGAGGTCGGAGCCAGAGAGATGGTGCAAAATTAGTCCAGTAGAGCAGACAAGGTCCAAAATGTGACCACGGTTATGGGTAGGAAAGTTGACATGTTGAGTGAGGTTAAAGCAGGTGAGTAAATCAGTGAAGTTAGTGGTTAGCGTGGAGTCAGTGGAGTCCATGTGGATATTGAAATCACCAAGGAGGAGGATTGAGGGGGAGAGGGAACATAGCTGGGTCAGAAAGTAGGAGAAGTCAGACAGGAATGATGGGTGTGGTTTGGGAGGGCGGTAGACAACAGCCATGACTGACTGTGTGTGACCAGAGAGTTTAAAAGCCAGGTGTTCAAATGATGGAGCAGATGAGATGGAGATGAGGTTGGTCTTGATGTCTTGTCGGTGAATAACGGCAATTCCACCACCTCGGCCCTCCGAGCGTGGTTTATTGATGTAAGAATATCCATTGGGTGTGGTGAGGTTGAGCGTGTAGTAGTCCAGTGGTTGTTGCCAGGTCTCAGTGAGACAGAGAAAGTCCAGTTTATTTTCCAGGATGTAGTCGTTCAGGATGAGGCATTTGTTGTTGAGGGACCGGGTATTGAACAGGGTGAGCTTGATGTTGTTTTGTACGGCGGGTATGAATCCAGGTGATTTGGCCAGGGTTCGCAGACAGGAGGTGCGATTTTGTGCGTTGTTGTGACCAGGTGTGTTGGGATGATGAGTGGGAGTGCGCTGAGCCGACCAGAGGATGGGGATGGAGTGACCTGATTGTAAATAAACAAACTTACGACCGGAGCCACGGTGAATGTACCTGGGTCGACGCAGGAGTCCATTCGATTTGATTGCAGAGATGCATGATGGGGTGGAGCGGGTTTTAAGCAGGAGAAGCCTTGCGGCGGAGTACCGCAGAGCCATGCCAGCAGGAGCGAAGGGACGAGCACGAGGCCAAGGGTGAGGAGGCGAAACAATCGACACAACCCACGGGAGTGGGCCCGAGGAAACAGCGAAGGAGCCGAGCAGGTGAAGCCAGGAGCAGAGCCGGGACCATGCAGAGGGCAGACAGGAGCGAAGAGACGAGCACGAGGCCAAGGTTGAGGAGGCAAAGCGGCAAATGCAGCGGCAAACGACCGCCGCCGCTAATCAAGATCACGGCGGCAAACCGCCACCACCGCCGCTGCAAACAATGGGCGGCACAACCCACGAGAGTGAGCCCGAGGAAATAGCGAAGGAGCCGAGCAGGTGAAGCCAGGAGCAGCAGAGCAGAGCCGGGACCGTGCAGAGGAAGACTCAATGGCCAAAAATCCGCCACGACCACCAGGAAAGCAAGATACGGACAATGGTCCAGTCAGAGAAGCGGCGAGCAAGTGACGCCAGCGTCCTCTCACGACCGGACCGGAAACGGAAGTGATATAGCAAGATATTTCAAAAATACGTGGACAGATTCGGACAAAATTTGGTGGACAGTTTGCGTGTGTGACAAGGACAAATTGATTCGATTTTGGTGAAGATTCGAATACAGATCTGGATACGAAAATTATTTATTTATTAAGTGTTATTTATTATTAATTTATTATTAATATTATTAAAATTATTAATTTATTAACCTCCCCCCAAGCCCTCTCCCTCCCACACATCTCCCTGCTCTTAAATGTTGTGTGCTCTCAAGTGTTTGTGTGCTTCCCATTCTCTTGTCTTCCGTTCCCTCTTTTTATATATTTTGTTTGTCTGGTTGATTTGTTTGTGAAGTAAATGTCAGCTCTTTCACGAGCCTCGATTCAGTATACAAAAAAAAAAAGAAAAAAAAAGTGAATCTTTAACATCGAATGATAAGGCTCAAACCGATATAAAAAATAAAATAAAAAACCACCTTTAGAGGCCATTTTTCCCCGCAAAGCAGGGGTTGGCCTTTTTCAGGCACCGTGGTTGTTGTTGTTTTTTTGGTCCCCTTTTTGAAGCAATGTTTTATGGCCGGATGCCCTTCCTGCCGCCAACCCTGTTTGTCGCCTTTTACGACAAACAGGGAATATACCAGTGAACTGGTACTCAATTAGCTGACCTCGGAAGGATGACAGGACAGGCTGAGTCAACCCCCCTGGCGTTAATTCAGCGATAGACCGGGATTCGAGCCCAGGATCCTAGGATCCGTAAGCTGACACCCTAGCCGCTAAGCCAACACCAGGCTCAAACCGATATATAGCAAGATATTTCAAAAAGTTGTGGATGGATTCAGACGAAATTTGGTGGACAGGTTGAGTGTGTGACAAGGACAAATCGACTCGATTTTGTTGAAGATTTGAATACAGATCTGGTTACGAAAATTGTTTATTTTTAAGTGATTTTTTAACATTGAATGATAAGGCTAAAACCGTTACATCGCAAGATATTTCAAAAATATGTGGACAGATTCGGACGAAATTTGGTGGACAGGTTGCGTGTGTGACAAGGACAAATCGATTCGATTTTGGTGAAGATTCGAATACAAATCTGGATACGAAAATTGTTTATTTTTAAGTGATTTTTTAACATTGAATGATAAGGCTAAAACCGTTATATCGCAAGATATTTCAAAAATATGTGGACAGATTCGGACGAAATTTGGTGGACAGGTTGCGTGTGTGACAAGGACAAATCGATTCGATTTTGGTGAAGATTCGAATACAGATCTGGATACTAAAATTATTTATTTATTAAGTAAATGACAGTTAGGGCTTACCTGCTCAACGATCGACGGGAATTCAAACTCAGGATCCTCGGATCCCAATCCAGCACCCGAACTGTTAAGCCAACACCAGGCTGTCTCTCACCTGTGAAGAATGTCTAAAAAATTCCAGGATCCGAAATCTTCACCAATATCTATTCAATTCATCCTTATCGCACACCCAACCTTTCCAACAAGTTTCGTTCGAATCCGTCCTTAACCTTTTGAGATATCCTGCTCACAAACAAACAAACAAACAAACAAGAAGATGTCATGCAAAGCACGATGCTTGCAAAATCCACCCCTCCCCGCCCACCCAACAAAGGTTGCCATGAATACATCAAATTGTCTATTTCATTAACATTAAAATTGCCGATGTAAATCAAAGCCTAAGGTCAATCGGATTAAAATTTATGATTTTTCAGATGAAAATTGATATTAGAAGTTTGACCTGGGAGTTGACCTCTGACCTATTTACTATAAAATAGTTTGTTTCCCAATGCAGTGATGCATTATGCAATTGCTGTTTAATCTTCAAGTCAATCAGATGAAAATTGATGGTTTTTCAGATGAAAATTGATATTAGAAGTTTGACCTGGGAGTTGACATTTGACCTTTTTACCTTAAAATAGTTGGTTTCCCAATGCAGTGATGCATTATGCAATCATAATTATGCAAGTATAAGGCTAAAACCGATATATAGCAAGATATTTCAAAAATATGTGGACGGATTCGGACGACATTTGGTGGACAGGTTGAGTGTGTGACAAGGACAAATGGATTCGATTTTGGTGAAGATTCGAATACAGATTTGGATACGAAAATTATTTATTTATTAAGTCATTCTTTAACATTGAATGTTGAGGCAAAAACCGATATATAGCAAGATATTTCAAAAAGTTGTGGACGGATTCGGACGAAATTTGGTGGACAGGTTGGGTGTGTGTCAAGGACAAATTGATTCGATTTTGGTGAAGATTCGAATACAGATCTGGATACAAAATTATTTATTTATTAAGTGATTCTTTAACATTGAATGTTGAGGCTAAAACTGATATATAGCAAGATATTTCAAAAAGTTGTGGACGGATTCGGACAAAATTTGGTGGACAGGTTGAGTGTGTGACAAGGACAAATCGACTCGATTTTGGTGAAGATTCGAATACAGATTTGGATACGAAAATTATTTATTTATTAAGTCATTCTTCAACATTGAATGTTGAGGCAAAAACGGATATATAGCAAGATATTTCAAAAAGTTGTGGACGGATTCAGACGAAATTTGGTGGACAGGTTGAGTGTGTGACAAGGACAAATCGACTCGATTTTGGTGAAGATTCGAATACAGATCTGGATACGAAAATTATTTATTTTTTATGTGATTCTTTAACATTGAATGATAAGGCAAAAACCGATGTATCGCAAGATATATCAAAAAGTTGTGGACGGCTTATGACAAAACTTAGTGAATGAGTTGTGTAGGTGACAAGGACAAGCCGATTAGATTTTGGTCCATGTCTGATCCAAATCTGACCTTTCAGTAGGATACAAACCGTAAACTGTTCATCCTGGCGGAGGTGTTCCCCGACAGATCCATAATCTACCGGATTCTGTTCTAGTTCAGCATGTGTTGTTTGCCACATTCATTATGTAAGTCAAAAGTTAATTTCTTATTTGAACACTTCCATATTGTAAACAGGGCTTTCAGTAAATGGCACGGTGGCGGGCGATCGCGGTTGTGCATATAAAACACCTGTTTTCATGCTCTATCCAAGTCTGCCTGTTTCTCATTTCCCACAGAACATTCCAACTATTATTAGGTTGTTTCTTTGGCTTGTTTGGATTTGCATCGTAAACTCAACACGGCGTGTGGACCTTGGTTCATGAGGCTTTATGACAGTCTCTGCTTTAACTATAAATGATGGGATTGGCATCACATGATCCACAGTTGTGCACTGAATCAGGGGATAATCAAATCAAAGACCAAATGCTGCATTGGAGTCATCAGAATTGGAACCCGAATAAGCAAAGACCCTCAAAAACCCATTGGGACAAAGGCAAGTGAGCCTTAAAAAAAAAAAAAAGATTAAAATTCATTTCTCCCTCGACGAAGAGAATACCTAGAACGGCACTCTGCATACCTCCGCCAGGCTGAACAGTTTACGTTTTGTATCCCACTAATAGGCCGGATCTGGATTCGGATCTCAACCAAAATCGAATCGGCTTGTTCTTGTCACCTAACCAACTCATCCAGTTAGTTTTGTCAGAATCCGTCCATAACCTTTTGAGATGTGATGATATAAAAAGTGTTTGGCTCGATCTCTCATCTGTTGTTATTGATGTTTTGTATGCAGCCTGTGGCTGCTGGTTGCATCATTTTTCTGGAAGTGCATTTTTTTCTGCTGCTGAGGCAGTGCCCCAATTACCAGTAAGCTGGTACTCAATTTGCCGGACCCTCGGAAGGATGACGGGCTGAGTCAACCCCCATTGCATTACTTCAACGATCGACCGGAATTCAAACTCAGGATCCTCGGATCCCAATCCAGCACCCGAACTGTTAAGCCAACACCAGGCTGTCTCTCACCTGTGAAGAATGTCTAAAAAATTCCAGGATCCGAAATCTTCACCAATATCTATTCAATTCATCCTTATCGCACACCCAACCTTTCCAACAAGTTTCGTCCGAATCCGTCCTTAACCATTTGAGATATCCTGCTCACAAACAAACAAACAAACAAACAAGAAGACGTCATGCAAAGCACGATGCTTGCAAAATCCACCCCTCCCCGCCCACCCAACAAAGGTTGCCATGAATACATCAAATTGTCTATTTCATTAAGATTAAAATTGCCGATGTAAATCAAAGCCTAAGGTCAATCGGATTAAAATTTATGATTTTTCAGATGAAAATTGATATTAGAAGTTTGACCTGGGAGTTGACCTCTGACCTATTTACTTTAAAATAGTTTGTTTCCCAATGCAGTGATGCATTATGCAATTGCTGTTTAATCTTCAAGTCAATCAGATGAAAATTTATGGTTTTTCAGATGAAAATTGATGATTTTAGAAGTTTGACCTTTAGTTGACCTTTGATCTTTTGACTTCAAAAATAGTTTGTCCCAATTGAGTGAGGCACTATGCAATTGTTGTTAATTTTTT
This sequence comes from Myxine glutinosa, assembly GCF_964187855.1. NCBI lineage: Eukaryota > Metazoa > Chordata > Myxini > Myxiniformes > Myxinidae > Myxine > Myxine glutinosa. The sequence continues at coordinate 36,774,982 of NC_136269.1, read as the reverse complement.
TCAAGTCCATCGGATGAAAAATGACGATTTTAGAAATTTGACGTCAAGATGACCTTTGATCTTTGACCTCAAAATCAAGAGGATTCTCAGTTGTGACGACCTCCACAACTTGGTAAAGTTTCATAACGATCGGTTTGGAATTGTGACCTGTAGGCGATTGACACATCAAAGATGCCAGGAAGGATCTCCCCAAGGCTCAAACACAGCAACAGGTAGCTACAAGCTACCAGAGAGAGATGCATATAAAACACCTTTGATGCTCTATCCAAATCTGAATGTTATCTGGGAAATGAAAAACAGGCAAACTATTATGAGGTTGTTTCCTTGGCCTGTTCGGATTTACATCACAAGCTGAACACTCCGTGCGGACCTCGTTTCATGAGTCTTCCTGGCATTCTCTGCTTTGCCTATAAATGATGCAATGGGCACCATGTCATCCACGGCTGTGCAAGGAATCAGGAGATGCACATTCTCGATGGTCGTGCCTCTTAATATGGGAGATCGGGCTGGCAGGATTGATGGCTTATGGGTATCTCGCCTCCACTATTCCCTGACAGTTCAGAGGGAGATTGTTTGACTGTTTTACACAAGCTTGTTCACTGACCTATAAATAATCAATAAATTGATGAATCTCATCTGTACCATCCAATTTAACCCTTAGATGCAGGCGTCAACAATCCTACATAAACGCAGCCATTGGGTCTCGGAGGCCCAACGGATGTATTCGTGTAATGTTTTTAAAACATTTTATAGATTTTTTTTTCTTTCATATCCTTTTTCAATCCAAATGGATGCTAATGGATTTGTATTTGCTCAGAAAATGTGAATCATTGATCCTATTAGTTGGAAGAATCCCATACAAGTAATGAATCTTGTTTATTTTTTTGGAAAAAAAAATTGTTCTTGGTTTTTGAACTTTTTTTTCTCTAAAAAGTTGAGGCTCATGGAGGAGTATTTGCTCAAAAAATATGATTCACTAATCCTTTTATTTAGAATGTATATGACGACAACTAGCAAAAAACCTACACCAATGCAGCCATTGGGCCTCGGAGGCCCCACAAATGTTCCCACTAACCTGAATGAAATTTTCATATTTTTGTCACTGAATTATTTGTAACCAAGTTATAGGAGCATATAATGAGGCTCATATCAAGAAAATAATGATATAACATAGTAGTACAATGACATTTATGCGGGGCCTCGAAGGCCGCGGGCCTGCATTCGTGTCGGATTTTCGGGTTACAAGTGAAGAATGAAGATTTTCCTACGAGCCTGAATGAAATTTTTATTTATTTATGTCACTGAATTTTGTGTAACAACATGAAAGTCGGTGAAAATGAGGCTCATTCCAAAAAAAAAATTGTACAGCATAGTTTTTGCAACAAAAAAAACCTTGTGGGCCTCCGAGGCCCAATCACTGCATCCAAGGGTTAAAGTTCCTTGGAAGGGAAAATATATTATTGGAGTATTTTTTTAAATATCTGTCGTTGTTACTTTTCCTTGTGTGCAAGTATCCGGGCTGGAAGTAGATCATCACTTTTACATTTCCTTCTGCAAGTTCAACGTGTTTAAGAAGAAAAATAAATATGGCAGAGACCTTGCTTTTCACAAAACCACACAACGTCGATATGAGTCCACAGTTCCAAGGGGTACAGTGGAAATCTGGACGTGGGAAAAACTGATCCGTTCCTAACCAACTGGGTCATAAATTCCTCATTTAGAAAAGTTTCCTTTGAAATCAACTACTAGTTTGGGAGTTGGGGTTTCTCCTTCGCAATTCACTTAGTTGTGGATCTTCATCTCCCAACGAACACTTCTTGATCTTAACCACTGAATAGTCCAATCATTCTTATTAATTAAAGTGGATATTCCTTCCGACTTCATCACGTCTTCCTATCACAAACTTCGGACAAGTGTCATGACCTTAACATGCCTGATAAATACCAGCTTTAGTACCAATTCCACTTTGCAATCAATTGCACCAGGACTGAAACATACTGAAGTTTCAGCTAATAACCACATTTTAAAGATAGAAGGTGAATTAAATTCATGTTCAGCTGTGATTAATTCCAGGATTAACCCCCAGCTCGTGAAACTGACAAAATTCCGGCACATTCCTCATCTCCGCTCATTTATTCCCTGCTTCTCCAGGCTCCGGAATCATTTTCCCCAGTCCGTTTGATCCCACTGTGCCCTGCAGGGTCTCAAGTGATAAAACACCACCATCTTATGTCATCCACCCCCATCCCTACCTGTGATCTTTTGTACCCTCATTAACCCTCCCTAACCTCTCCCCTTCTGCTTGCAGCTTCTGTTCACTTCCTTTTTCTCCGTCCTCGAATTGTTCGTTTTCCCCTTCTTGCGTCCATGTTTTTTCCGACTGCCCCGCTGTCTCCTAACCTCTATATATCATTTTACTCTTCAACGAGCCTATAATTTGGATACAAAAAAAAACCGATTGAGAGATTTTGACTTCACCAATTACAAAAAAATACAGAAGAACATCCTTTCTATTTTCTTACAAGCGAAGCCATCATCTGGATGGAGAGTATCTGTATTCGTAATAAAGCGTTGGAAGGGACAAGGCCCTGCCTGGCATGACCACCTATTGCCGACCAGTCTGAGGAGTTTTAATAAGCTTTTTAACATGGACCTCTAAATCAACGCAGCATTTGGGATTTGAATTTTGGGAAACGATGAACAGTTTTCGATGAACTAAAACAGATCCCCCTCCCCCACCCCAGTTCTGTCCTCCAAATATTCCTCCAGGTCGCACAAGATCTGCCAGTAACCCTCTTCTGGTGAAACTGCCAAAATCAAGACTCTCTGCTCACCTTCACTCTTTCATTCCTCTTTTCTCCCGCCTCTGGAACAAACTCCCCACTCTCTTCAATCCCTCTCCTCCCTCCAGGTCTTTAAAACAGCTGTTCACCACCATCTCTTATCTTCCCCCATCCAAAGCCTTGATCTTTTTCTACCCCCGTTAATGCACCCCAAATCCACTTTTCTGAAATACTGACTTCTTCCCTGGAAGTCCTAGCTGTGTCCATGTGTGTTTCACCTCTCCCACCCTCGTTCCCACGCCTCCTCCCCCCAAGCCCTTTCCCTCCCACAGATCTCCCGATGTCCCTGCCCTCAAATGTTGTACTTGTGTGCTTACTTCTCTCTCTCCTTATCTTGTCTCCCACTTCCTTAATTTTGTCATATGTGTCCGTTTTTTTTTTGTCATTAATGTGAGTTCTTACACGAGCCTCGATGTTGTATACAAAAAAAATACAAAAAAAAACAGGCAACCCTGCAATCCAAGTTGCGGACGTTATCAGTACCATGGAAACCCTCGAGAAGGGCCAGGCAATAATTGTACATCGGTGTTCCCCGATCAAAATCTTGCCCAGAGATTGGAAGAGGTTTATAAGCAAAGTGGATGTTGTTTAGTTCAGTGGGATGAAGTTGTAATTGGTGTCAAATAGTCTTTCTTTTAATATCAGCAACATTTTACTGTGGTGCATCTGACCTCAAATCCGATAACAACTGCATCGTCTGTCTCAAACGCAATTCGTACGATGAAGATCGCATGGTCGTCATGGTCTCTTTCACAGGAGACTTTATTGCAGGTTCCTCTGGGTTCCTTTCGATCGCTCTTCGACCACTCCAAATGATTCAAACACAATGGAATTCGGCTGGTGATATTCCAGAATACGTACTACATCTGTGATCATGAGGTCCTGCCTATGGAGATGGAAGGTGACTGTCCATATTACAATCAGGTAGACGTTATGTTTCGTCAATCATACAGTTGGCACTTTTTCGGGCATCAAGCACAAAAATGGTTTCAGATGTCTTGAAGGCAAGCACATACAGGTATTGTGTAGCGATTGCAACATTGCGATGTTCACCGATTAATATAAAAACCACACCAAAGTGACTCACCTTGGCCCTGGGCAAACTAGCCATGCGGTACATCACGGGGGTGTCGTTTCAGCTAAAGTGGTGCGAACACCCCTGTACGACCTAGAGCACCTGAACTGCACTTGGGATGATGGAAGGAGCTTCCAGTGTTAGCTATTGAAGTCCGTGAACACAGTGACATAACGCCTAACCTAGCACACCGATGAACACATTCTCCTGGGAATGAATGAACCAATTCCAAACGCAACGCTGCGCTTTCATGGTGTCTATGCCACTGGTTTGTGTTGACTGCACATGGAGGAATAATCATTTTATCCCTTCTGATGATTCCTCCACGAGTTCAACTGCGTTCCTAACATTATTAACATCCACCTATTATGCAGAGCCAATAGCAGAATTTGATTTTCCACTAAACCCATAATATCGCCCATGCGTTCACTCTTCCTTCCCTCCCCTCCCAACCTCATTTCCACCCCCTCCCCAACTCCTCCAAACTCTCTTTTCCACCTCTTTCCATCCTCTAATCTCCCTTTTATTACTATTTTTTCCATCACCGGATATCTCTGACTCAGTTGTGGACATCTATTATATACTGTATCGTGCATCCATTATTTAATGCGAACCATGGTGTCCGTTCATGCGTTCGTCTGTTTCCCGTTTCTGGTGGCCGCTTCCCATGCTGAGTTTGAAAAACTCAACATTCACCTTTGATAGGAGAACATGTAGAAACAATGTTGATGCCAACTTTTATTTCACAAGCAGGATATTTTACCCTCTTTTTAGACAAATTGAACCTCCGCCGCCCAATGTTGCAACACTATTTCACGGAGGGCGGTATAAGTAGCTCAGAGCTTTGACTCTGAGTGAAACCGAGAGACCAACACAATTCATCTTTAATGTCCAATGCTACTACTTTATGTTCAAAAAGGTTAAAAACAAGAATACTACTTTTTGTCCATTACTCACAAACATGCTTTTAAAGTATGAAGGTTACAGAAACTGAGGTTCGAGAAGTCCTCCATGTATCAGTGAAAACAGTACCATCACAAAGGTATTGAGGCCTGAGGGCTGTGATTGGGGAAATGAGGATGTAGATTGGGTAAGTGGGTTGCATTGGGGGATGTGGATATATATTGGGAGATTGGGTTGGGCTTGGGGGGTTGTGGATGTAGATTGAGAGATTGGTTTGGGATTGGGGGATGTGGATGTAGATTGGGAGATTGGGTTGGGCTTGGGGGGTTGTGGATGTAGATTGAGAGATTGGTTTGGGATTGGGGGATGTGGATGTAGATTGGGTTTGGTTTGGAGAATCTGGATGTGGATTGGAAGATTGGTTTGGGCTTTGGGGGTGTGGATTGCTTTTGGTTTGGAGAATATGGATGTGGCTTGGAAGATTGGTTTGGGCTTGGGGGATGTGGATGTAGATTGGGAGATTGGGTTGGGATTGGGGGATGTGGATGTAGATTGGGTTTGGTTTGGAGAATCTGGATGTGGATTGGAAGATTGGTTTGGGCTTTGGGGGTGTGGATTGCTTTTGGTTTGGAGAATGTGGATGTGGTTTGGAAGATTGGTTTGGGCTTGGGGGATGTGGATGTAGATTGGGTTTGGTTTGGAGAATATGGATGTAGATTGAAAGATTGGTTTGGGCTTGGGGGATGTGGATGTAGATTGGGTTTGGTTTGGAGAATCTGGATGTGGATTGGAAGATTGGTTTGGGCTTGGGGGATGTGGATGTAGATTGGGTTTGGTTTGGAGAATATGGATGTAGATTGAAAGATTGGTTTGGGCTTGGGGGATGTGGATGTAGATTGGGTTTGGTTTGGAGAATGTGGATGTGGATTGAAAGATTGGTTTGCCCTTGGTGGGGATGTGGATGTAGATTGGTTTTTTGGTTTGGAGAATGTGGATGTGGTTTGGAAGATTGATTTGAGCTTGGGGGATGTGGATGTAGATTGGGTTTGGTTTGGAGAATGTGGATGTGGATTGAAAGATTGGTTTGGCTTTGGTGGGGATGTGGATGTAGATTGGTTTTTTGGTTTGGAGAATGTGGATGTGGTTTGGAAGATTGATTTGAGCTTGGGGGATGTGGATGTAGATTGGGTTTGGTTTGGAGAATGTGGATGTGGATTGAAAGATTGGTTTGCCCTTGGTGGGGATGTGGATGTAGATTGGTTTTTTTGGTTTGGAGAATATGGATGTGGCTTGGAAGATTGGTTTGGGCTTGGGGGATGTGGATGTAGATTGTTTTTGGTTTGGAGAATATGGATGTGGCTTGGAAGATTGGTTTGGGCTTGGGGGATGTGGATGTAGATTGGGAGATTGGGTTGGGCTTGGGGGGGTTGTGGATGTAGATTGAGAGATTGGTTTGGGATTGGGGGATGTGGATGTAGATTGGGTTTGGTTTGGAGAATCTGGATGTGGATTGGAAGATTGGTTTGGGCTTGGGGGATGTGGATGTAGATTGGGTTTGGTTTGGAGAATATGGATGTAGATTGAAAGATTGGTTTGTGCTTGGGGGATGTGGATGTAGATTGGGTTTGGTTTGGAGAATGTGGATGTGGATTGAAAGATTGGTTTGCCCTTGGTGGGGATGTGGATGTAGATTGGTTTTTTGGTTTGGAGAATGTGGATGTGGTTTGGAAGATTGATTTGAGCTTGGGGGATGTGGATGTAGATTGGGTTTGGTTTGGAGAATGTGGATGTGGATTGAAAGATTGGTTTGGCTTTGGTGGGGATGTGGATGTAGATTGGTTTTTTGGTTTGGAGAATGTGGATGTGGTTTGGAAGATTGATTTGAGCTTGGGGGATGTGGATGTAGATTGGGTTTGGTTTGGAGAATGTGGATGTGGATTGAAAGATTGGTTTGCCCTTGGTGGGGATGTGGATGTAGATTGGTTTTTTTGGTTTGGAGAATATGGATGTGGCTTGGAAGATTGGTTTGGGCTTGGGGGATGTGGATGTAGATTGTTTTTGGTTTGGAGAATATGGATGTGGCTTGGAAGATTGGTTTGGGCTTGGGGGATGTGGATGTAGATTGGGAGATTGGGTTGGGCTTGGGGGGGTTGTGGATGTAGATTGAGAGATTGGTTTGGGATTGGGGGATGTGGATGTAGATTGGGTTTGGTTTGGAGAATCTGGATGTGGATTGGAAGATTGGTTTGGGCTTGGGGGATGTGGATGTAGATTGGGTTTGGTTTGGAGAATATGGATGTAGATTGAAAGATTGGTTTGTGCTTGGGGGATGTGGATGTAGATTGGGTTTGGTTTGGAGAATGTGGATGTGGATTGAAAGATTGGTTTGCCCTTGGTGGGGATGTGGATGTAGATTGGTTTTTTGGTTTGGAGAATGTGGATGTGGTTTGGAAGATTGATTTGAGCTTGGGGGATGTGGATGTAGATTGGGTTTGGTTTGGAGAATGTGGATGTAGATTGAAAGATTGGTTTGGCTTTGGTGGGGATGTGGATGTCGATTGGTTTTTTGGTTTGGAGAATGTGGATGTGGTTTGGAAGATTGATTTGAGCTTGGGGGATGTGGATGTAGATTGGGTTTGGTTTGGAGAATATGGATGTAGATTGAAAGATTGGTTTGGGCTTGGGGGATGTGGATGTAGATTGGGTTTGGTTTGGAGAATGTGGATGTGGATTGAAAGATTGGTTTGCCCTTGGTGGGGATGTGGATGTAGATTGGTTTTTTGGTTTGGAGAATGTGGATGTGGTTTGGAAGATTGATTTGAGCTTGGGGGATGTTGATGTAGATTGGGTTTGGTTTGGAGAATGTGGATGTGGATTGAAAGATTGGTTTGGCTTTGGTGGGGATGTGGATGTAGATTGGTTTTTTGGTTTGGAGAATGTGGATGTGGTTTGGAAGATTGATTTGAGCTTGGGGGATGTGGATGTAGATTGGGTTTGGTTTGGAGAATGTGGATGTGGATTGAAAGATTGGTTTGCCCTTGGTGGGGATGTGGATGTAGATTGGTTTTTTTGGTTTGGAGAATATGGATGTGGCTTGGAAGATTGGTTTGGGCTTGGGGGATGTGGATGTAGATTGTTTTTGGTTTGGAGAATATGGATGTGGCTTGGAAGATTGGTTTGGGCTTGGGGGATGTGGATGTAGATTGGGAGATTGGGTTGGGCTTGGGGGGGTTGTGGATGTAGATTGAGAGATTGGTTTGGGATTGGGGGGGTTGTGGATGTAGATTGAGAGATTGGTTTGGGATTGGGGGATGTGGATGTAGATTGGGTTTGGTTTGGAGAATCTGGATGTGGATTGGAAGATTGGTTTGGGCTTGGGGGATGTGGATGTAGATTGGGTTTGGTTTGGAGAATATGGATGTGGATTGGAAGATTGGTTTGGGCTTGGGGGATGTGGATGTAGATTGGGTTTGGTTTGGAGAATCTGGATGTGGATTGGAAGATTGGTTTGGGCTTGGGGGATGTGGATGTAGATTGGGTTTGGTTTGGAGAATATGGATGTAGATTGAAAGATTGGTTTGTGCTTGGGGGATGTGGATGTAGATTGGGTTTGGTTTGGAGAATGTGGATGTGGATTGAAAGATTGGTTTGCCCTTGGTGGGGATGTGGATGTAGATTGGTTTTTTGGTTTGGAGAATGTGGATGTGGTTTGGAAGATTGATTTGAGCTTGGGGGATGTGGATGTAGATTGGGTTTGGTTTGCAGAATGTAGATGTAGATTGAAAGATTGGTTTGGCTTCGGGGGAATGTTGATGTACAGTGCATTCAGAAAGTATTCAGACCCCTTCACTTTTTTCACATTTTGTTATGTTGCAGCCTTATGCTGAAAGCGTTATATTCATTTTTTCCCTCATGAATCTACACTCAATACCCCCATAATGACAAAGAGAAAACAGGATTTTAGAAAGTTTTGCAAATTTATTTTAAAAACAAAACTGAAATATCACATTGACATAAGTATTCAGACCCTTTGCTATGACACTTGAAATTTAGCTCAGGTGCCTCCCATTTCTCTTGATCATCTTTGAGATGTTTCTACACCTTGATTGGAGTCCACCTGCGGTAAATTCAATTGATTGGACATGATTTGGAAAGGCACACACCTGTCTATATAAGGTCTCACAGCTAACAATGCATATGAGAGCAAAAACCAAGCCATGAGGTCGAAGGAACTGTGGATGTGGACTTTGGAGAATGTGGATGTGGATTGAGGGATTGGTTTAGGCTTGGGGGATGTGGATGTAGATTGGGTTGGGTTTGGAGAATGTGGATGTGGATTGAGGGATTGGTTTAGGCTTGGGGGATGTGGATGTAGATTGGGTTTGGTTTGGAGAATGTGGATGTGGATTGAGGGATTGGTTTAGGCTTGGGGGATGTGGATGTAGATTGGGTTGGGTTTGGAGAATGTGGATGTGGATTGAAATATTTTGTTTTGGCCTTGGGGGGATGTGGATTGAGATTGGGAGATTTGATTTTGGTTTGGGGAATGTTGATGTAGATTGGACAATTGTACTCTGGTTGGGGAGTTTACATGTGGATTGCAATGGGTGTAGGTGTTAGGTGGGGGGAGGGTGTAGTTGTGCATTTTAAGATCGGGCTAAGGGTCGGGTTAGTGGATAGACATCATTTGGGACCATATTGTCCAAGTTAACAATGGTCGAGTCAAACTCTGTCCCATCCAATTGCTTTTCCATGGTTGTTCCGTCGCGTGTCAATAAAGTGCACCAGCTCGGGAAAATTTGCAATTTCCAAAACAAACAAATTAATTTCTTTTGTCGACTTGTCTTATCCCAGAAATGCAAGCTGCACGGTCAAAGGCTTTCACCATAATATATCGCGCCATTATAATGCAATTAACGGCAACAAAGAGTCAGGAATTGCTTTTTCCAATGATATTAACACAAAAATAATTTAATCAAGCTGACCATATCATTGTTATGTGCTTTCTCATGAGACAAACTATGTTAAAAAAAAAAGGAGAAAATTCCTCGCTTAGCAAATGAGGTCGAAATGGACCATGAAGTGGATTTTGATGCTTTGAGACAAATTTTCATCAATTTTACAAAACAATTAGCCTGGCAATGCCTTGCTTCATCACTGTACAAAGATTCAATGAACCCAAGCGTCAGGTTTTTCTGTGTGATCAGAGGCCAAACATCCAGGTTTGAAGGCTGATTGGAGTATTCTCCTTTTACAATCATCCAATATTTCGGCTCCCGGAGGAACTTTGTGTAAATCACATTCAGGACAAGGACATAATGAGACACAAGTGTGATTTTATAAAATTACAAGGACATTAGCATTCATATGAAGAAAACATATACTGTGTGGGTTCATTAATATTGATGAAATCGCTAAATTAAATTCAAAATTATATTGGGGCGGTTTGTGGGTGTGGCCTCGACGTCATCCGTTCCCAACTCCTCCCAACGGCAAACCCGTGCCCCACCCTCTTCACCTTGTGTGAGAACTGTGCTGTCCCGTTGAGATCCCTCCCATCTGAGGTGAGCCATTTCCTTCCTTCCGTGTAAGTGCTTCCTCGTCAGGATGAAGATTAATGGTTGCAGACATTGGAGAAAGGGAGGAGTCTCCTCTAGTATTCTCTGGGGGGGAAGAGGGGGCAATTTGTTTGAACATTGTCTGCAGTCAGTGCCCCCCACGTCCCTCCCCCACCCCTCTAGTTGGGTGGTTTGTGAAGGCCCATCCCGGTGGGTCCAGGAGGCGTCCTCCCTCTCTGACAGAGGACGGCACCGTTTCTTCCCCAGTTTTAAAGTGTCGGACTTGTGTGAAAATTCCTTTGATTGGCTGAGATGTGTATTTTGATGGGGTTTATTATGAAGAAAAATAAGTTTTTTGTGAATGACTTCATCGTGTTGTCTTTTTCCGAAGCTTAAAACATACTTCGACACCAAGTGTATCGTCCTGTCCCCTGCCCTCCCTGGCCTGCCGGCTCGCTTGGCCCCACCCCAGCGTTTCTTCTATCCCCCCCCCCCCCTTCTCAGTTTTCCACTGCCTCTTGCCCCGGTGGTTCTTACCCCCAACTTACCCCCCCCCCCCCGATTGCACACTCGCTTTCTCCCTCCCCTCAGTCCCTCCACCGTCTCTTGCCCCCCCCTCCCCGGTCCAGCGACTCTCCTACACCCCCCTTCTCAGTCTCCCCCACCACCTCCCTCGCACCTTTAGCAATGCCAGGTACTCCTGCTAGTTTAGAATATTCTCTTCAAAGGGTAATTCTGAAGGGTTTCTTTCGTTTCTCGGCTTTGCCTATTTCATGGGAGCACGATATCTCAAAAAGCTGTGGACAGATTCGGACGAAACTTGGTGGACAGGTTGGGTGTGAGACAAGGATAAATCGATTGGATTTTGGTGAAGATTCGAATACAGATCTGGATACGATCCGGATAAGTGATCCTTCAAGCGATTCTTGAGTGACAGGGCGAAAAACTATATGTAGCATGATATTTCAAAAAGTTGTGGACGAGTTATGACAAAACTTGGGGGATGAGTTGGTTCGGTGACAATAACAAGGAGATTAGATTTTGGTTCAGGTCTGGATCCAGATCTGACCGATCAGTGGGATACAAAAGGTAAACTGTTCAGCCTGGCGGAGGTATGCTCTGTACCGAGTGCCCTTCTAGTTTTTGGTCTGTATCTACTATTCAGATAGGAAATGCTGCATCAAGTGATATCGGTTCTTAATCATCTACGCATGACCACTATGGGACTTAATAACCTCCGATAAGGACAACTTCGGCTTATCACCTTGGACGGTACCTTTTTGGATCACATCCATCTGCATCAGTAAAGATGGTGGAGAAACATACTCTTTCCAGAAAGATGTGATACTCACAACAACATCCATCTGCATCAATAATGGTGATGGATGATCTCGACAGATCGTCAAGCTGCTCACAATAAGAACCAACCCTGGAAAGGGGAGCTGATGCAGATTTGATGCAGACTCCATCATTTGGTGCAGATATTTGTACTGAGTGCCCATGGGAATGAAACACAAACCAGGTAGGCCGTAAGGACAATGCAACAAGTCTTCACTCACTCGACAACCTGGTCACTCACATCGATTAATTGTACACCGCTCCTTTCCTATTCCATCTCTAGCTGCAGCATGATGTCATCGCCGGGCACCGAAGAGGATCTGGTGATGATGCGCGCTGAAAGGGAGTACTCAATTTTCATTCCAGTTTCTTTGTTGTTTCCTTGCTTGCTTGTTTCCTTGTTTGTTTGTCTGTTCGGGCGATATCTCAGCCATCCTTTGAGCTAGGAAGCTGAAATTTGGGCACAATAGTGAGCAAGTGATTTGGCTGTAAAGAGTATTTTTGATTTATTGATGAATCAATGAATCGATTAATTATTTATTGATTAGTCAATTAATATATTAATTTTTTTTCCCTATTAATGACTTATTTAATTAATTGTCACAAAGTTACAGCTTTGGATGAAACACTGGTGGTTGAGGTATGCTACTCGACAATTGATTAATAAATTCTGTTATGATTATTTATTGATTTTAATTATGCAATTAATCAATCAAGTATTGTATACCTCTCCCTCCCAATACCGTTGAAGGCGCCCCGGCAATACCGCACTGGAGGATGTTATTTATTTATTTGGCATGGGGACGGTTTACTTTGAATGTATCTGTACTTGCACAGTATTTAATTCAATAACAGTAGTTGCTGATCAGCAGTTATTGTTGCTCTTATATTATTGGTCTAATGCAGGACTACAAGGAGTTTAGACAAGGTGCCCCATCTCTTCTTTGTGAGCCATCATACATTTGCTATCTTACCTATTCATGATTTCTAAATTAAAGGAATATTTTGTAGCCTTGTGTCATGTCTTATATATGATCTTAAGTGGGATCAGCATGAGACAGACAAGACTCGTTCCATTCATGCTTGGCTTTTCACTCCATGGAAGGTGAAAAATCTCTTTAGTTTCAAGAAAGGAAAAATCTCAAAACAGGATTGATTTCGGGATTTCATTTTCCCTCGAGATATTTGTAAATCCATACATAATACATCTGACCGTTGTGGCGTATCAACTTGTGAGCCCGACTCGCTTGATAACTGTGATTTGAGCTCCATTCTTTGTTCTTCTTTGTAAACTTTGTAAACTGATGCATCACCACTAATCTCACCAAATAGACATCGATTTAATCTCTCTTATTCATAAGATTTCCATCGTGTAAAAAGCAAAATGTTACATTTCATATTGAGTGCATATATAGACCTGGTATTGATGCCCAGGTAGATAAAGCAATTTTTCAAGGTTAACTAGAGCCAAAAAAAAATGAAGAAGAAGAATTCTGACACCTTGATAAATAAATGCTGATGACAAAAGCAATTGAAAATTCTATTTTGTATCAGCAGTATAATTATGGTGTTCTATATATTATTTATCACAGAAAAGGTAAATTGGCTAAGAAATATGCGAGTCACAATGATTAATGCTAATTGATCATCTTTTGATTTTGTTAGCTGAGAGTTTAGATTTTAAACGACATTATAACCTTTTATGTAAAGCCGAAATTAATAAAAAAGATAAGTGTGTGTGTGTGTGTGTGTGTGTGTGTGTGTGTATTATGATTGTGTGTGTGTATATTGTTACGGAATCCAACGTCGGCCTTCCCCACTTACCAAGGGGGGATTAGTCCCCTCGCTTATATGACTGACCGACGTGGTCCTGGGGGTATGACGTCACACCCGGTCAGCGCTGGGTAGGGTATTAGGCCCAACCGTCCTATGACCTAAATACCAGCACCTACCGGTACGCAAGGAAATACTCCCCCGCCCACGGTCGCAGCGTAATGGACTAGTTGCGCCGAGCGAAGCGAACTGCACCGTGAGCCGGTTACCAAGACTGACCCGATCCTGAACGTTGGCCAAATCGTGCCACAGGTATTCAATGAAGGAAATCACTAAAGCGACCGAATGTGAAGAAGACGAAGGTAGGAAGAACAAATATAATTTATTACTACTATTTACAAGACCAAAAATAACCAAGGAAGAAGGAAGGATAATAAAATAAAGACAGAAAGAATGGAAGGAGACACCAATGCAAATATTAGCTTAACTATACAAGCTTAATTAATACCCCAGGACAACGTGAAAGACAGATGAACGATCACACTTACACGGGGAATGCAGGCAGGAATGAATGGCTGAAGGTGGATGGCTTGGAGAGGCAAGGAAGGTCCAGCGGGGACTGGGCACGGCCGGGCCGGAAGGGACCGCCGTCAAAAAGCCGAGCAGCGGTCGTGCGAACTCCCGCGGTTCCAAACTGCGCGGGCGAAGTTCCTTTTTCCGCACTACTGCGTCGCGCGCTCCTTGCATTGCCCCGGTCCGTATCTCCTCTGCAGCGCGGCACGTATCTCAGCTGCTTGGACTCATCTGCTCATCTGAGGTGGGGGCGTCTCCCGCGGGTTATATAAGCCCCACCCTTGAACCTTCGCGAACCTCCCAGATCGTTCTCTCTCCGCCCGCTCAAGCCAAACCCCTTCGTGCTGGGTTGGTTGAGCGGGGCCGACTCACTCCTCCTTTCTATGACAAGGTGCGGAGACACGCCTTTCTTCTCCCAACCGACCGCGTGCTCAATGGAGTCCATTTGCGGCGAAAACCATCCAAACCTGGCACTTTGAAGATGGGACCTAATCTTATTTAATTCGGTGCAATGGAGAGTCGACTATTGGGAAACACAGCCTTAAACTACATAGAATAAGGGAATAACTATTTAAAAGGATATATGGTGCCCTGCGTGTATGTTTATGGAATTAACTACGAGGACGACCTTCGACCTTTCTTTACATTACGGAGGGTGACATTTCCACACAACCAACCATAATTCTCACATTCGTTACACTTTCTCAAATTCGTTACAATATGTATGAGTGGGTGTATATTGTTTTTGTTTATTGTTTGTTTATATTGTTTGTTTGTTTATCGTTTTGTTTGTTTGTTTTTGATTATTGTATATTGTATATTGTATATTGTTTATTGTATATTGTATATTGTTTGTTTATCCGGAAACTATTCAATTGCTTGCAGGTTAAGGTTCTTGCTTTGGGTAGAGGAACTATGTTTTGAGGTTTACAATTTAAATAAAGTTGAATATGGGATGTTATGAATTTAACATCTTTTACAGAAATCCTTTAAATTATTTATATTTAAGTTTAGGAACAACCTATACTGTACAATTAATTAAATGCGTTTTTAAATAAGAATTGAAAAAGAGAAATAAGGATTGAAAATCATGAGATATAATTGTGAGGAACAAAAAAAAAAAAAAAAGATGTGTGTGTGTGTGTGTGTGTGTGTATGTGTGTTTGTATGTATGTGTATATATGTGCATAAATATGTGTGTGTGTGTGTGTTTTATGTGTATGTGTGTGTATGTGTGTATGTGTGTATGTGTATGTATGTGTGTGTCTGTGTGAATAAGAGAGAGACAGAATTGTGAGGAACAGAAATGAAAAAACGAGATGTGTGTATGTGTGTGTATGTATGAGTGTGTGTGTGTGTGTTTGTGCACATGTGTGTAATGTGTATATGTGTATCCATCACGCTTTATTCTAAAGTGTCCCTGCTGTCAGAGAATAATACATGTGGTACTGTTGGAAAGCTAATCATATATTTACTTGTTTGGAAAACTAATATCCGATGTACTTGGAACAAAAAATTGTGTCCGTTTAATTATTTAAGACCATCATTTTACCAAAATGAGATAAGAAGAAGAAGAAGAAGCAAGACCCGGAGCCTTAATGTTGTGATTCCAATGGTACGACAGCCGGACACTTTCGAATAAAGCGTGACGGACACAGAAGGATCACAAAAAATAATATGTCATACTTCTCAAAGCAATAGAAATATATATAATAGTACATGTTAGGAGAACACAAACAACCACAGCCACAACGACAGCAGTAACAATAAATACATATAATAAAACGTCCTTTTTCGCATTTCACTTCATTTTATATCCTCAGTAGGACTCACAGATAGACGTGCAATATGTTTGAGAAGTACAACATGTTGTCTTTTGATCAAACCCGTCAGGGAAGTGACATGTCGGCACGGCTCGGAGCCACTGCGGGGTTCTGGCTGAATAGTTAATAATATAAAAGGGCTGTCTGTTGTGTCTTCCTGTCTGTTTGTCGTGTTATAAGTTGAGAACGGATTAATGGATTTCAATGATACCAATGACGGTGGATTCACGGAACTCCCAGGAAAGTTTGTGATGCAAAAAAAGGGAATGTTTGTGTATCTCCAGCTTGATCAAAGTTAACAACGAATTTTGCCCACCCATAAAGGTTCAGAGAGGGGTAAGGCAAGGTTGTCCACTTTCAGGTCTATTATTTGCCCTCGCCTTGGAGCCCCTCTTAATCGCCCTCAGAAAGGATATCCCTGGACTTGTCCTTTCTCCAGGACACCCACCTTTGACCCTGTCAGCTTATGCCGACGACCTTTGTGTCATTATAAAAAGAAAATGCGACAGTGACGCCATGGCAAAGGGTTTGTCGGACTTCAACCTTGCCTCATCATTGAGGTGTAATTGGGGGAAAAGCAAGGCTCTGTGGATCCCCTTTCCAAAAAATGACTTACCTATGCCACCGTTATTACCACCACCTCCCCTTCCTGCAGAGCTTGTGTGGGCAAACGATGGCATCAAGTATTTGGGCGTCTTCCTCGGTCCCCCTCAGTATGCCCAGAACAATTGGGACAGGATCATTGACCAGGTAGATGGGCGTTTGAGCCGATGGAAAAGAGCTCTACCCCACCTTTCCTATAAGGGTCGCGTGCTAGTTGTCAACAACCTCGTCACTACCCTTTTGTGGCACCGGTTCATCTGCCTGCAACCACCGGAGGTTTTGCTCCAAGCTATCCAGAGGAAACTGGTGGATTTTTTTTGGGGAGGCTACCACTGGCTTCGACCCAGCGCCATATGTTGTCCCTCGGCCGAGGGTGGTCATGGCCTAGTCGATGTGAAATGCCGCCTGTTGGCCTTCCGGCTCCGCTCCATCCAACGCTTGCTTTATGCAGAACACCTACCAGGAAAGCCCTTAGCCTGCTCCATTCTTCAACGAGCTGGGAGGCTCGGATACGGACAGGAACTTTTCCTGACCAACCTTCAACACGTCGATACATCTCTGCTCCCAGTCTTTTATCAGAGCCTCTTGAATGCCTGGCAGGGCGTTTCGATAAGTCGCCAAACAGACTCGTATGGCACTAACATGTATGCACATGAGCCTTTATTTTTCAACCCACTTTTCCCCGATATCCCGAGGAGTCGCGACTTCTGCCAGCATTTTATAGTGGCCAACATCCTGAAAGTGTGTCATCTCCGGCACGACTCTGGACAGGGATGGAAGCCTGCGAACGAGCTGGCGGACCTAACAGGTGTTCGGTCCAGGAGGCAAATCGGGAACATACTAAGAGCGGTGATCTGAAGGGGCTACCAGCTTGGCCTACATTGGACGCAGGACGCAGAGGTTGAGCCCACAGTCCCAAAATTAGGTGTTGCTTTTACCCCAAACGAGCTGCCCCCCATGAGCGCAGGGTCACCCCCCCTTTCCATGCTATGAGCAGCAAGAGTATTTATAGGTCTTGTGTGAAACTTCTTCTTGGGGACCCACCTCTAGCTGGGGTTACCCGGTGGAAAGGACTCTTGCCTCCCGGTCCCCCCTCTGAGCCTTTATGGGATACAATGTATGCTGGACTTATTTCTAAAAGAACAGGTGACCTTCAGTGGCGTTTGGCCCACTGGATTGTTCCTTCCAATGCTGTCATTCGTTTTTTTCCCCCCATTTCCGGCTGTTGCCCCTTTTGTCCGGTGAGGGAAGATTTGTTTCATGCTTTCATTAATTGTGAAAGACTTTCTCCTTTGTTTCATTGGTTAAATTTTATTTCCCATAGATTGCAGGTTACCTTTTCTTTGAAAGCTTACATCTTTGGCTTTCCTCCCAAAAAGGGAACCACATCAATTGTATTCGGTTCCTAACCGCTACCGCTAAACTGGCCGTATACCTGTCGCGGAAGGCGAAGCTGGGCGGCAGACCCATGCAGGAATGCAGTATTATGGTGTTTTTTAGTTCGTTGGTGTCAGCAAGGCTCAAGCTTGAATTTGGCTGTGTCCAAACTGCAAACGACCTTGCAAATTTTGTTGCGACCTGGTGTGTTGGAGGGATTTGTGAGGTCCAAGATAACAAATTGTTAATTTCTGTATAATACAGTGCGGGTGTTTCTTATACACTGTTCCATGCTTCTCCTTGCTGGCGTTTTTCTCCCCCTGGTCTTGACCTACTCTTTCTTTCTTAAGTCTCTCCTCAGGGTTGCAGATGCGATTGTAAATTTGTACATATAAAATTATGCCTAGTTTAGAAATTATGCCTAGATTTTCTCCTCGTGTGTTTTTTTTGGTATTTGCACCTTTTCTGTCGCTTGGTTTGCAGTGCACCGATTGTTTTTTCCTTCTGCGATTGCTATGATTTTACTGATTTTCCTGGATGAATTGCTTTTGGTGGTACTCTTGTTTTATACTTTTATAATAAAAAGAGCTTAAAAGTCAAAGTCTCTCTCTCTCTCTCTCTCTCTCTCTCTCTCTCTCTCTCTCTCTCTCTCTCTCTCTCTCTCTCTCTCTCTCTCTCTCTCTCTCTCGGCCGTTTGTGGTGGGCGTGGCGTCATGGCGGCTGTGAGCAACTGCTCTGTGTTGTAGTGAGTTCTTTGTGAGTTTTCCTCCTCTCCTGCCCTCCCCTGCCCCCCCCCCTCCCTCTCCTTTCCATCCTGTGTACTTTGGCATTTTGTTTTCATCCTTTCTATACCTTTGTCTTCAAGAGAGAGAGGTTTGAGAGCGGACCCATTTTGGGTGCGGCCTACCGGCTTCGACGACGCTTTGTAAGCCTTTTTGTGCTTGTAATGCACGTTTATTATTTATTCTAGTTTGATTTATTTCGGTTTGGTACCTACTTGTCCGGTTCGGACAAGTGGGGGGTGTTAATTCGCTGGGATGGCGAATGCACGCTCTCGGTTAGAGGCGTTCGACAACTTAACAAGGAAGCATGCATTTGTGTGTGTTCCACCCGAAGGAACTTACACTGAGGACATTGTTTTGTCGGTGGGGAAAATAATCGGTTGTGAAAATGTACGAGCAGCGTCGAGAATGAATCAAAAAGTTGTTGTATTTGTGTCCGATGAAAAATTCGTTCACGATGTTGTTAGTGCGGGTTTAACCACAGAGACAGGTCTCTTTGTCTTGGCGTCACCTATGGACACTCCGTCGATGAGGGTCGTCATATCTAACGTACCCCCATTTATAACCTGCAACCAGCTGATGTCCGTTTTGTCCCGATACGGAACAGCTGTGTCAAAAATCACAATGATTCCGCTCCGGTCCCAGGATGAACGTGTTAAACATGTGATGAGCTTCAGACGGCAGGTGTATATGGTGCTTCCGGATCGAGGCGATGACACGGGGTTAAACATCACGTTCAAGGTAAAGGTGAACAACCATGAGTACCAGATGTATGCGTCATCGGCCTCATTAACATGTTTTCAGTGCGGAGCTTTTGGCTATGTGAAAAGGTTTTGTCCGAAGGTATCGTGTGTAAGGTGCGGTGAAGCAGGGCATAGTGACGCTGATTGTAAAAGAGATAACACCCCGGTCTCTAACGTACGAAACAACGTAAACTGAAATACCCGAACGGTTCCTACCGACGCTCCCTCGCACTCGAGGAGTAGGGATAATACTCCTGTTCGTCTTAGTGAAAACGACAACACCGCTGATTCGGTAAATAATGAAATAACCCCAGATAACCCACCTGTGGTGGCAGATGCTACGTGCAGTGAGGAGATGGAAGAAAATCCCATTGTGGTGACAAAGAAACGAAGAGCACCTGGTGCTTGTAACTCCAACATTACTTTGAAAAAGGTAGTGTTGGATAAAGAGAGTGTGGGTGCAGACGCCCTGGAACGTCTTTCTCAGGTGTCCACAAGCTGTGTTGACACCAGGGAGAAGGAACCTGAATTAATTAATTCTGAAACATTATCGTGCAGCACCGAAAACCTGGGAGAAAAAGTAGATGGTGAGACTAAACATGATGGTGAGCCCATTAGTGAGCCGCCACCTTCACTACCTGCTGAGACCGAGCGGATTGGGAATGTCTCAGCCCCAAGCTCCTCTTTACCCCTGCAAGATCTAAATCATGATACTGGTTCGTCAACTGAGCCAGTGAACATCTCCCTGCAGGAGGGTGAAGCCGAGATTTCAGCTCCTGCTGAATGTCCCGGGTACCAGAGTGAGGATGACTCTACCATAGAACATTGCAGCAAATCTTCGGACTTGGCTGGAATCAAAATGGGGACTGGGCAGACTGATATATGTGACCCGGGCAGAGCTGTTTCTGATTTGTCAGATTCAGAGGATGAAGTTGAGGTGACTGAGTTGTCTCAATCTTCATCAGATCAGTCATCCATAGCCCCTCAACTCGTTATTTCTTTTCTGAATGACACCTACCGACACCGAAATGTGATTGTAAAAGATCATTTTCCTGATTTAATTTCATTCATCCAGGCTGCAAAGGACATAATTAGGAGGCCGGATGAATTTCATTTAACAAGGTCGCTGTTTCATCGGCTTAGAAAGGCTGTTACAAAAGCAGGGAGCGAGATTTCCCAACAACCGCTCACGCCTTTTGATAATCCATGAAAAAAATCACCTTTGGAACCTTAAATATGAATGGCGGAGGTGCAAGCCAAAACCGCCAGGTTCAGGTGAAAAGTTTATTTGAGCGCAAGAAAATTGATGTACTCTTACTCCAGGAAACCCATATAATTCAAAATGGGGAGTACGACTGGTGTCGCCTCCTTAAAGGACAATGATTTTTTAGTAACATGTCTTCTTCTTCTGCTGGTGTAGCCTTTTTACTCAGACCAGGCCTAGTACCTGAGTCATGCCTCTTCCAGGAGGTGATTAAAGGCCGGTTTATTTCATTGGAACTGGTCATTAATAATTTTCGGTTTACACTATTCAACGTTTATGCACCAAGTGAGAGTGTGGACCGAAGAGCTTTCTTTTCATCTTTAATTCGACACATGCAGTCGATAGATCTCAATAATTGTATTTGCATGGGGGGTGACTTTAATTGCACCTTTAAACCCAGTATAGACCGAAATACAGCAGAACCTCATCCCGAAGGTAGTACTGATTTGTTAAATTATTTTTCGGCAGTGGGTGTGCTAGATGCATGGAGACTGCATTACCCCAACAAATCTGAGTATACTTGGGGACGATGTGCCAATGGGAGAATGACTTTCGCTAGACTTGACCGTTGGTACATAAACTCACAGTTCAGGAATGCGGTTATCTCTCCAAATCATTTTCCATCTTTGTTTTCTGACCATCATTTAGTTACCATGGGCCTCTTTTTCCCTCAACCCTTACGCAAAAGTGCATACTGGAAATTCAATACCAGTCTTCTCGAAGATGCTTTGTTTAAAGACGCCTTCCGTGCTTTTTGGGTCATCCAACTTTCAAGAAAGCCCTCTTTCTCTTCTTTAGCATTATGGTGGGATAACACAAAAGCTCAGATTAGAGTGTTTTGTCAGCAGTTTGTTTCGAATGATACTGACGTAAAAAATATAACAATGGCTTGTGTAGAAGCTGATATTATACGGTTAGAGTGTAAACTGGCTAAAGATAATATCAGAAGAGACCACAGGTTATTGGTTGAAAAGAAGGCTCAACTGAGAGAGCTGATTCAGGAGAAAGCAGCAGGCCTGTTAATCAGATTAAGAATAAACAATTTAAAGGTATCAGACACCCCGAGTAAATCTTTTTTCCAAATGGATTTTGTAAATAAGTCACCCAAAACCCTTTTCTCTGTACAAGACTTTAGGGGAAACATGGTTGCCAACCCTGGAGATATAAGGTTGTGCATTAGAGTTTTTTTCAAAAGTTTATGCAAAACAAAATGTTTGTGAGCAAACCATGGAATTTTTAACTTCTCACCTTTCATCCCTAACTGAGCCTCAGTGCCTGGGCCTGGATTCAACAATTACTTTGCCTGAGCTAACGCAGGCCCTAAGTGAAATGGACTCGGGGAAAGCTCCTGGGATTGACGGCCTACCGGCAGAATTTTTCTTGGCTTTTTGGGACCTTTTGGGCCCTGAATTATTGAATGTCCTGGAATCATCCTTGGTGCTTGGAGAACTCCCACTAAGCTTCAGAAGAGCAGTGGTGTCGCTGATTCCAAAGACTGGGGATCTACGACAGATAAAGAATTGGCGGCCGGTCTCGTTATTATGTACGGATTACAAAATATTGTCGAAAGTGTTGGCCAGTCGGTTGAAGACGGTAATCGGTGACCTAGTCCACCATGATCAGAATTACTGCATCCCAAACAGATCTATTTATAATAATATTTTTTTGATTAGAGATTTAATGGAATGTGATTGCTTGGAAAAAGATTTTGGGATAATATTCCTTGATTTGGAAAGGGCTTTTGACAGTGTGGATCATGTTTTTTTGTATCGTGTGCTAGAAGCATGTGGCTTTGGTGTCAATTTTAGGGCCTACGTGACTTTGTTGTACAACAATATATTTAGTTTATTTAAAATAAATAACGAACTCAGCTCTCCGGTACAGGTTCAAAGAGGGGTGAGACAAGGATGCCCGGTTTCTGGGTTGTTATTTTCCTTGGTAATGGAATCACTCCTAATTTTATTTAGGAAAAATATTTCAGGAGTGACTGTATCCCCTGGGAGTCCTTCAGTAGTTGTATCGGCTTATGCAGATGATGTCTGTGTGGTTGTTAAGAAGGAGAGTGATATCCCAGCACTTGTTGAATGTTTAAATTTTTTTTGCCTCGCTTCTTCTTTGAAGTGTAACTGGGACGAGTAAGGCCTTATGGATTCCCTGTCTCAAGAACATTCCACCTGGAAGAGTGCTGGTACCACCTGTGCATCTACCAACAAAGTTAAAATGGGTGGAAGACGGAGTCAAATACCTTGGGGTTTTCCTGGGATCTCCACATTACGTCCTCAAAAATTGGGACGGGATTGTTGAGCATGTCAAAAAAAGACTGGGACTGTGGAAACGAGCTCTGCCCCACCTTTCCTACAAAGGCAGGGTTCTAGTGGTTAATAATTTGGTGGCTTCTTCCCTGTGGCATAGGTTTATCTGCCTTCAGCCACCAGAGGCACTACTAAAGGCAGTGCAGAGGCTACTCGTGGATTTTTTTTGGAGTGGTCACCATTGGTTGCTACCAAATGTCATATATAGCCCCTTGTTTGAAGGTGGCCAGGGACTGATCGACATAAAAAGTTGTATCATGGCTTTTCGGCTGTGTACCATACAGCAGTTGCTGTACAAGGAACGACTGCCAAGCCGACTTCTGGCCTATCACGTGCTGCGAAAAGCAAGCGGGCTCGGATACGGCCCTGAACTTTTCTTAGTCCAACTCCAACATGTCGACACATCTCATCTACCATCATTCTATCAGAGCCTTCTGAATGCCTGGCAAAGCCTTTCGACTAGTCACCAGCAAGAAACCTATGCTACAAGCATGTTTGTGGAAGAACCCCTTTTTTACAACCCACTGTTTCCTGCAATTCCAAGAAGCCGAGACTTTTATCAACACTTTATTACATCGGGCATAATCAAAGTGTTGGACCTCCGCCATGATTCTGGTTGGGGGTGGAAGACGGTGCAAGAGCTGGCTGATATGACTGGAATATGGTCAAACAGAATAATCGGAAGAGTACTAAAGGAAATAGTAAAGAAAAGCTTCCAACTTGGACTAAGATGGACCCAGGAAGTTTTGGTGACATCCAATGACTGGCATTTTCCTGGTTTATTGGTACAGCCTAGTCACGGAGACTTGCCCCCAATTAGTGAGGGACAAAACATTTTTCAGAAATGCAGTAGTAAAGACCTGTATCGGTTATGCACTGCAGTTCTGCTTGGGAACTCACCGTTAAATGGAGTGGCCAGGTGGAAATGGCTAATGCCGGAAGGACTCCCATCTGAGCCTGTATGGGAATCAATATACAGTAAGCTGGTAAGCAAAAGGACAGGTGACCTCCAGTGGCGAATGATACACTGGATCATTCCGTCTAATAAATTAGTGAGTCATTTCGCGCCCACATCTACGTGTTGCCCATTCTGTGTTTACACAGAGGATGTGTTCCATGCGTACGTTGATTGTGCAAGGCTTGTGCCTTTATTTCAATGGCTGAACTACATGGCTGGAAAAATGAAGATCACTTTTTCTCTGCGATCATTTATTTTTGGTTTCAATGATATGAAAGAACATGTACATATTGTTACAGACGCGGCTTTAGATGTTATATTGACCGAGCGGTGGTGTATTTAACCGCGTCCGAACAGTTACTCCCCGATTAGAACCCGATTCCACCCGACGTTGACCAGATCGCCCCACAGATATTCAATCCGGAAACCTCTAAAGCGACCGAAAGAGAATGAAAAAGAAGGAGAAGAATACGGAGGAAGAACAGATTTATTATACACACACAAGCAATGGATGGAAGAAGCAGTAACACAGCGAATCGTTAACTTACACTATTCATTTTTACTTAACCCCAAGACAACGAGCAGGACAGGATGTTCACACTTACACAGGGGATAATGCAGTCAGGTAGGGCTTGAGGTGGATTGCTTGAGAGGGAGGCAAAGTCGGGAGGCAGCAGCTCGCAATTCCTCGCGGTTTTGGCGGGAAAACCCTCCGTCGTGTATCCGCTGCGGTAGACGTCACGCGCTGGTTCGGCACACCTGCTCCTCTTCTTGTGGTGGAGCCGTCTCCCTCCTTTCAGCGCGTCTCTCCAAAGCTGGTTTCCTTGCCGAGTACCTCTCCTCTTTGGCTTGGAGCATTTCGCATCTCACCGCTCCTCTTGGTGCAGCCTCTTTGCTCATCTTCCAGGTCATCTCCCAAGGCCTCTGGTAAAGCAGTCCCTCACAGTCGCTTTTATCACCTCGGGCGAAATCAAGCCGCCGGCTCCGAGGGCACGCCTACCGGGTCGCTCACCGCGGTGCTGATTGGCTGTTAGGGCTGGCGCACTCCTCCCCCCTTATGATGAGGTGGAGACACGCCTTTCTTCTCCGACTCAAAGCACATGGGCAATGGCGGCCTGTGGGATTGAAAACAACTCCCCTTTTGAAAGGAACTTTGGAGAGCGGAGATGTTTGGGGAAATTGGAAGGGCCTACGCTTATTTTGTTTGATACAATGCAAAGTCAATCTAGTGGGAAACACATATTTAGCCTACATGGAATAAGGAAATACACTATTTAAAAGATATATCGTGACCTGCGTGTAAGTTTCATGGAATTAACTAGGAGGACGGCTGCGACCATTATTTACATTACGAGGATGTTACCATACTTTTGTAACGTTCACATTGTAACGTTTCCACATTCGTTACACTGCACCCTCCTTTCTTCAGGCCCGTCCTCGGGCCTACTAAACTTTAACTTAGTGTGACACGTAGGTGTAATTCCCTCTACAATTAACCTGACCCTGAGTGTGACAATCTTAAAACACAAATAAGTATGTCCCCCTATTGCATTGCACCCTGTCTAACAGACTCAAGCCCACAGCTAACCGAATTACGGAATTATTCTCAAACTATACATTTACGGTGGGGAGCATTATTTACAATGACGTGATTTCTTATTTACAACGCAACCCAGGACCTGTGTGTTTTGTTTTTTTTCTTTCTTAGGGAACAAGAAAAAGAAATTCCTGTTGGGAGGGAGGAGACAGCACGCATTGCATCGATGCACCAGTACCAATACCACCAAAGCACCCAAAAGCACCAAAAGCACCAAAAGCACCACAAAGCACCAAAAGCACCACCCGGTGCGCAGTCACCATGGTTCATAATAAACACAACAAAACAACTGGTGGTGGTCTTCTCTTTCTCTGCTGGGCCGATGTTCTTCCCGACGTCTTCTGGCTTCATGCGGCCTAGTTGGAAATAATAAAAAGCACAACTTGTGTCCATTTTTATTTAGGGCCTCAGAGGCCAACTAAGGGTGGTCCACCTGTTTGGCATAGGTGCCACCTTACCGAGGTCCACAAGCAAGATTCCCTGGCCACTATGGCCGGTCTCCAACAGAGGTGCCCTGCCCCAGAACCTGGGGTCCATCAAGTGGTACTTGGCCGCAGAACAGCGGTCCATACAGTGGTACATCAACGCAATGCATGCTGGTTCTGGGAATCTCGGGCGCACAATGGCCACCTCACGCACGCTCCCATCGGCACCCAATGGCGCACAGGTCATGTGGGAGACAAAAGAAAGACAATTGAGCGAGGGGTAAGGTCACAAGGGTACACGTCAATAAGGCAATGCAAGGTGAAATGCGTACGGAGGGCGAAGTGAGAAAGCTCGTCCCTACCGTACGTCAACCCCCTGTCACCTACCCTTGCCCTTGCCCTTACCCCATATGTACAAAATCTACACATTACCAATTCGTCACTACTGTCACGTCTTCCCCATATTTCCCCTATACCAAATTCGTCACCACAATCCCTCTACTTCAAAATTTGGCATCACCAATTCATCATCAATCCTCATAAGGAGGGAGAGATGGAATTACGCACAATGTCACACCCACGTCATGATGCGTCTCACAATCCAAACATTTGCATCATAAAAAATAATCAAAACATGGCATGGTGTGGAGTACCTGTCACCTCAGGTGAGTGGATGCAGATGGTGCGAGGAGATCCTTCATCCTAACTATTTTCTAAATGACTTTAACACACTTTACACTACCCGGGGTCTTTCCCTGCCAATCCATTGGCCAACTTACACTATGGGTTCTAATAACCAATTCCCATTGACCAAACTGTGGTGCTTCTCCATTTGGGGTCTCACTCCCCCGATTCATCTCCCGGTGCCCTCGCACAATTTCTGGGCTGCGACGTGTAGCTCTCCCAACAGGTCTACCCACCTGCACACCTCCACCACTGTAGTTGCCACCCGAGCTTACCTAGCTCCTCACCCTAACCTATCTAACTGGGGCAGGCCCCTCCTGGCTCTGTCACCCCACTCGGTGCCCTCTGGCACTGGGCTACCCGGGTCCGTCCTCCGGATCCTCGGGCCCCATCCACAACAACTACTACCGGCTCCCAGAGCCCACCTGCAGCCTCACCTGGCCGGCATCCTCACAGTGGTGGAGTGCCCAAACCAACTACACACACTAACAGGCTACACGCCCAGCCATTTCCACCACACTGCTGCACCCATTCAAAGACCATTCTTTCACCCGCACCACAGATGCCAATATCCAACCACAATTTACCTATACCCTCTACCTAACACTTACACTACCCGCCCCGGGTATCCGTGATGGGGGTCCACTCTTCCCCCATTCACACCTTCGCACCATCCACTCCACTCCACAATTTCCACCATACTCACTCCACGACCATCCATTCCAATACTCCATACCATTTATTCCATACACCTGTCCTCCATTCACCTGTCGTTGCACACCTGTGCAATCATACCTGGTGCCACCTGCACCCTCCTCCTCTTCCTGGACCAGTTGGTCAACACAACACACATCACCATTACTCACTCATACACTGCTCCACACACCTGTTCAGTTGCACACCTGTGCAATCACACCTGTTCAATTCTCACCTGTTCAATCCTCACACACGGCATCATCTCAGCTAACTACTCCCCTCTGAAACTTGCGCTTCCCAGTCGTCCCTTTAAACTATTGCGCTCCCACGTCATTATCATCCACACTAAACTACCTGCGTCCCCACTACAGGTATCAGTCACTAACTAAACCTTAACGTTACCTAATGTCATCTTCGCTAGATCCCTATCAATATAACCTAACCCACCCGGGCTAGTTTTCACTGCCATACACCCCATAAGCTATTGCGCATTTGCCCCACCTGTGAGGGATGGTGGATTTGCCATCCCACCACATCGGGGGTCTCTCACTATCAATTTTGTTCGTCCAGATTCCAACCAATTCAAAAATTTTCCATTTACTGCCAATTCTACTCACTTTTCTAAATTTCGTTTTAAATCACTATCACTATCACCATCACCCGTCTACTTATTACATCCTCTCGGTGCGCCAATTCACGTCTACAACCCGGCTTCGTACAGCCGAGCAATGAACGCAGATTCTTTTGTGCCGGCGGCTGGATGCGTCCCGCATTCGGGGCAGGGGCGGGGGCTTACCCGGGCCGAGATCCCACGCACCACCTCGGCGTGGAGCCATCCAATGTCCCGATCTCGACCTGCCGGCACGTCTCAACAAAACGTGGTCGCCATGACGACCCTTCCTATCCAGCTGCCCGCTCCGCCTAGTGGAGCCCGGACGCGGCCGTTCCAAGCGAGGCACAGCGTGGATCGCGTACGGCGGTTCTTACGAAACCGCCGTGGTTCGGATCCCCGCTGGTCCTCGCGGCACGCGAAGCTGCCCGACGCGCACCGAGGGCCCGATTCGGCTATAAGTCGCCCTAACCACTAAACCGGTTACCGTCGACGCTTCACCTGGACGCTTACATGCATACGCTACCCCTTGCTTGCTCATACCTTTCCTTACACACCCAGGTACCCTCATTCCGCTCACCGACTTGGTCACACACCTGACCACCGAACACCTTGGCACACATTCGTCGCTCGCACACCTCACCAACACACCTCTTCGCGCCCCTTTCTCGGTCACCTCCTTTGTGACAATCACAGGTGTGCTCTCACCTGCACACCCAACCATGTGCCTCACGACCAACTCAAATGTGCATTCCCGCACACGCTCTACCATTCCAGGTGTGCATCCTTCCATTCCAGGTGTACATCCTCGCTCACCTGTCACAACCAACTCACGCTCCGTTTCACTCTCACTACTCTCACCTCCATTCTTGACAGCGCACTCGCCCTTACTCTCGACAGCGCACTCTTTCCTCATGCACCCGTCTGTTACACACCTTTCTCGCGCACACTCTTCCGCACATTGTCCCGTTACACCCTCTGTAACACTCACCACAGGCATGCATTCTCCCTTACTCTTGACAGCATGCGCTTTCGCCATGCACCCGTCCGTTACACACCTTTCTCGCGCATCCTCTTGCGCACACTTTTTCGTTACTTCCTCCGTAACACTCACCACACCGCGCTTCCCTGTGCCCCCTCGCACACGCGCTTCGACCAACTCACTCTTGACGGCACACTCACTCCTCGGCGTGCACTTTTTCCTCACACACCCCATGGTCGGACATTCTCGCACACCTCTTTTTTCGCACACCAGACCTGTCGCACACTTCACCAACGGCCTTTCACGAACACCCGGATCCAAACCAATCCCCAAGCCGACTGAAGTTTTCCTCACATCATATACATTGCCACTCACCTCCGTACTTCGTCTCCGCACCTCCTTTGCCACCTGCAAACTCTTTATTTGGTTAGTGAGCACCTCATCATGATTTGAACACAGACCTTGTACATATTCCATTACCTCCTCCTGGATTTCTCTCTTAGTTTCTGTCCGTCCCTTCTTAATTTCACTCACCTCTTCTTCCACTTCCTCTAATTTTTGTTTAACCTCTTTTATTTCTCGGTGCGTCTCCTCAAGTTCGTCCTCTAAGGCTACCGTGACCGTCTCTATGTGCATCCTCACCTGCCGGTCCTTTGTCTCCATTATCTCTGTCACCTCGTCCACCCTCATTGTCAGTTCCTCCCGTACCATCTGACATTGCCTCTGTGTCGCTATTAATTCGATTTTAATTTCTTTTTGTGTCGCCTTTAACCCTCCGAGTACTGCAGTGTTCCTTTGCACCTGCTCCACTAATTTCGTTTGTCCCTCCGTCAGCTGTTCCACCTCCTCCGTCAGATCTTCTATTCCCCCTTGTAACTTAGCCGTATTATTTCTCACCTCTTTCTCCATACGCTTCTCACCTCGCTTTACCTCCTCGCGTAGCCCCGAAACCTCCTCACTTACCCCTCGTCGTATTTCCTCCATCTCTTTTGTAGATGCCACCCTCATCTGTCCCAATTCATCCCTCTGAGCATACAGTTTGGTTTCTACCCCGATTTTCACCTCCTCTATCTGCTCTCCCATTTGTTTGATTTCCCTGGCAGATTGTTCCCCTATTTCCCGCAATTTGTCCTCCATCCTATTTTCTAACCCCATTAACCCATTTTTCACCTCTTTTATCCCGTTGTCTAACCCCTCAAAATTATTGTCTAACTTCCCAATTTTCTTGTCTAACTCCCCGATTTGATTTCCTAGTCGCTCCCCCATTCTGTTTTCCATTCCCTCCATTTCCCTGGCTCTTTTTTCGTTGTCGCACTTCGACTGTGCCATGTATTCGCTAAACCGTGCCATGAACTGCTGCATGTTAAAGCCCGCTGATACAGCGGGCTCGGCTACCGCGCGCTCGTGCGAGGCGCCTCTTTGCGCGCCTGATACCCCCTCAACCGTCTCCTCATTGCTCTCCTCCTCCCTTTCTTTCCCTAAGTCCTGGGTTACCCCTAACCCGTCTATTTCCCCCACCGACATCCGATCGCCTTGATTGTCCATGGCGCGATCTCAAAATTCGGGTTTTATAAAACAAAATAAATTTCGGCAGCTTATAATTTTGAGCGCGTTAAGCACGCTTCGGGTCCGATTTCGGGTCCGATCTCCCTCCTCGACACCAATTGTTACTCTAATAGTACAATTGGTGTTCCAAAATTTGGGCCTAACAAATTTAGTCCCAGGTCCAAATCCAACTCCTGACAACCAATTGTTGTCAACTCCTTTCAGCGCGTCTCTCCAAAGCTGGTTTCCTTGCCGAGTACCTCTCCTCTTTGGCTTGGAGCGTTTCGCATCTCACCGCTCCTCTTGGTGCAGCCTCTTTGCTCATCTCCCAGGTCATCTCCCAAGGCCTCTGGTAAAGCAGTCCCTTACAGTCGCTTTTATCACCTCGGGCGAAATCAAGCCGCCGGCTCCGAGGGCACGCCTACCGGGTCGCTCACCGCGGTGCTGATTGGCTGTTAGGGCTGGCGCACTCCTCCCCCCTTATGACGAGGTGGAGACACGCCTTTCTTCTCCGACTCAAAGCACATGGGCAATGGCGGCCTGCGGGATTGAAAACAACTCCCCTTTTGAAAGGAACTTTGGAGAGCGGAGATGTTTGGGGAAATTGGAAGGGCCTACGCTTATTTTGTTTGATACAATGCAAAGTCAATCTAGTGGGAAACACATATTTAGCCTACATGGAATAAGGAAATACACTATTTAAAAGATATATCGTGACCTGCGTGTAAGTTTCATGGAATTAACTAGGAGGACGGCTGCGACCATTATTTACATTACGAGGATGTTACCATACTTTTGTAACGTTCACATTGTAACGTTTCCACATTCGTTACACTATGTTGTTTTTGTTTTTAGTGGCCACGGCGAAAATGGCAATTTATTTATCGAGGAGGGAAAAACTGAAAGGAAAGCCGATTGGGCAATGTGATGTCTTGTTCTTTTTTAATGCCTTGACATCTGCAAGACTCAAACTTGAATTTTGTGATTCTGAAAGGAAGAAATGTATTGATGAGTTTATGAACATCTGGTGTTTTGATGGGATCTGCATGGTGCAGGAGAATGAATTAATGGTATATTTGTAGGTTTGTTTGGATTGATTCAGTGTGTGGTCGGTTTTTCTGTTGTTGTTTTTCTTTTCTAGTTCATTGTACTGTTTTGATTTCCTGTCATTATCTCTTTTTCTTTTCTGTATTTTTGATTATTGTGCCTGTATTGAATAGTATCTTCACCGACTGGCTTGTATTTTTATATTTTTGTAATAAAAAGTCTTTCTCTTTCTCTCTCTCTCTCTCTCTCTCTCTCTCTCTCTCTCTCTCTCTCTGTCTCTCTCTCGCTCTCTCTCTCTCTCTCACTCTCTCGCTCTCTCTCTCTCTCTCACTCCCTTCCCCTCTCTCCTACCTCTCTCCCCCCCCCCCAACTATTCACCTTCCCCCCCCCCCCTACTCTCTCCCCCTCACTTAATATTCCCATCAGCGAAACAACGGGTGGTATTTGCTAGTAACAGATTAATTAAGATCGGATAGCTGAAGTGGCCACTAAAAATAGATCCACTAGGAAGATGGTTGTGCAAAACCACCTTCAATACCTCAGAGCAAGAAAGTTGAATTGAACAAAGTTTGCTTTGAGATGTTATTTCACTACAGGGTCAGGAGAAGCATGCACATGTCCAGCATCGATTGGCTGTGATGGGATCAATAGCAATTTCTCCACAACAATAGATCGAAGATAATAAGAAAGCACCAGATAATCTGCAGTGATATTTCATTTCATTGCCTCCAACTAGTCCCAGGATGAAAAGATAAAATCTCACTTCGCTGCCTATTTTGTGCATCTAAATATCATAGGACGGTCCAGCAGGGAAATGAAAGATGGCGGTCGGAGGAAACTTCGCTGAAAAGAAACTCCTTTTCAAATTGTTTATTAGCCAAGCACATATTGAGGATCAAAAATGTAATTCTATCAAGTCTTGTATGTTATTATTATCATAATATTCATTTCTTATTATTGCAAGAGCAGTTTTAGTTCTTAATTTATAATCTTATTATATAATGCGAACTGTGGTGTCTGTCCATGCGTTTGGTTGTCTCACGTTTCCGCGGCTGAAACCCATCTGATTAAATCAGACTTTTTCCATCTTAATTTACAAATTGTAACCCACAACCTCCAAGTGAAAAACAAATTCTACAAATTCAAAAAAATTGATTAAAAATACAAAATGAGAATATCTTGGTTGTTAGCTCAGGTGTAACCAATCACCTTCAAAACCACACACCAAGTTAATTGGCCAAGTTAATTAACATATTGTAGTGATTCTGATTATTTCAGAATAAAATCAGCTGTTCCTATAGGTTCCCTCTGCTGGGTAGAGCATTTCACAGCCAAGACTCAACCATGAGCAACAAGGAGCTTACAAAAGATTTCTGCGATAAAGTTGTGGAAAGGCACAGATCATGGAATAGGTATAAAAATATTTCGAAGGCCTTGAATATCCCTTGGAGCACAGTCAAGACAATCATAAGGAAGTGTAAGGTGTATGGTACCACCAAGACCCTGCCTAGATCAGGCTGTCCCTCCAAATTGGATGACCAAGCAAGGAGGAGACTGATCAGAGAGGCGACCGAGAGGCCAATGGAGACTTTGAAAGAGCTACAGGCCTTTATGGCAAAGACTCGTCACTGTGTGCATGTGACAACAATATCCCAAGCACTCAACAGATCTTGTCTGTATGGTCGGGTGGCTAGAAGGAAGCCATTACCCAAAAAGCCCACCTTGAATCCCATTTGAGGTATGCAAAAAACCACTCCAGAGATTGTTAAGCCATGTGGCAAAACGTTTTGTGGTCTGATGAAACCAAAATAGAACTTTTTGGCCTGAATGCAAAACGTTATGTTTGGCGCAAACCCAACACAGCACATCACCCAAAGAATATCATCCCAACTGTGAAGCATGGTAGTGGCAGCATCATGTTCTGGGGATGTTTCTCATCAGCATGGACTGGAGCACTTTTCAGAATAGAAGGGAAAATGAATGGAGAAAAATACAGAAAAATCATAGAGGAAAAACTGCTGCCCTCTGCAAGAAAGCTGAAATTTGGATGGAAGTTCACCTTTCAGCATAACAAGGACCCGAATCACACAGCCAAAGCTACACTGGAGTGGCTAAGGAACAAAAAGATAAATGTCCTTGAATAGGCCCAGTCAGAGCCCCAACCTAAATCCAATTGAAATCTGTGGCATGACTTGAAGATTGCTGTCCATCAAAGCTCCCCATACAACTTGACCGAGTTTGAACAGTTTTGTACAGAAAAATGGCATATATTGCCCAATCAAGGTGTGCAAAGTTGGTAGAGACCGATCCCAACAGAGTCACAGCTGTAATTGCTGTCAAAGGTGTTTCCACCAAGTTTTAACTCAGGGGGTGGACACTTATCCAACCAAAAAATATCTAGTTTTGTATTTTTAATTAATTTCCTGAAATTTGTAGAATTTGTTTTTCACTTGGCAGTTGTTGGTTACGATGTGTAAATAAAGGTGGAAAAAGTCTGATTTAATGCAATTTCATTCCAGGCTATAAGGCAACCACAGGTGGAAATTTTGAAAGGGGTGTGTAGACTTTCGATAGGCACTATATGTTCATTTTCAAGGATCGGATTTGGTTTGTGTTTCCTTGATTGTTCTGGAAACGGAATGTTGAAATGTTTACAGATATGCCATTGGATTATTCTACAGATGCTGTCATGTCTTTCTGTGTACAACTGTTCCGACATAATTTTTTTGCATCCCGAAAGGAGGTGACTTCCCGATCCCGAAACCCTTAGTGTAGTGTCCTTGTTCTTGGGTTTTTATGATTCCTGCTGCATCCCAATTAATTTGACTTCTTCTTAGCCATTCCCTTGAGTCTTCCTTGGCAATCCTGTTCTGCCAAGCTCTTTTTTGAATCTTCCTGCTCTTTTGTCATTCTCCCATTTGTCAAAGTATATCTGCTGATATTTTTTTTTGTAGTTTTCCTTTTTCTTCTTTGCGATTATCGGGGCTGCATTTGTTTCTGTTTCGTTTTCCTTTGTGATATCCTCCACTTGCACCTGTTTTTGAAAGTTTGTAGATAAATGGATTAAAGATACATTTTCTGATTTGTGTTTTCTTGCTCATGTACAAATCTCATTTGATAGTCTGTTGAGCTTTTCACATACTCCGCTTGTGCTGCACACGCTGTTCTGTGCATTTGGTTAAGCTCCATCAAATCACCTCCTCCTTCTCGTCTCGGCAAGTAAAACCATGGAATACATTGTTATTTGTATACTATCTTATGAATAGTTTAAATTTCCTTGTTTTGGTGTGTACGTTGTTGATCTCCGATTGTGGCTAGTTTATAATTGCACAGCTACACTGGAATACCGGTACTCCGAGTTGGTTTATAGCTTTGATTTTGTTCAATGGAGAGAGATGACTTCAGAATTAGTATTATTCTGCGTCGGTACTCTTTGCTGATAATTATTTTGCACATTTTTTTTGTGGTACCTGGGGACCTTCTTCTATTCCCAGGTATCAGTAGGATGCTTCGTTTTCTAGTTCCGGCATTGTTGTACTTTCATCGATTGAGATATTGTGTGTTCTTTTTGTCTTCCCATGCAGAAATGTGCATTTGGCACATTTGTCAAGACCAAATTCCATTTGAATGTCCTCCGAGTAGCGCTTTACTAGTTTCAGTTGATCTGCCAATTTGTCAAACATTCGGTGTGAAGAGTTTTACATCATCCATGTACAGTAGATGTGTCACCTTTCTAAGTTATTTGGTCATTTTACTGTTACACGTTAGATTGTATCTGTGTCCTTGTTCATTGATGAGGTTACTCAGTGGGTCCAGAGCCAGACAAAACAGGAGGGAAGAAAGGCTGTTACATTGTAATATCTTTACCCCTGGGATTTCAATCTTACCTTTGAAGCGAGGTAGTATTAGCATTGTATTCCAGAATGTCATTGCTTTCTCTATCAGTGTGACTATTTGGGGGTTAACTTTGTATATTTGCATGCATTTTATAATCCATGAATGTGGGACACTATCAAACACTTTTTTTGTAATCTATCCAT
The DNA here is from genome assembly GCF_964187855.1 of Myxine glutinosa. Classification (NCBI taxonomy): domain Eukaryota; kingdom Metazoa; phylum Chordata; class Myxini; order Myxiniformes; family Myxinidae; genus Myxine; species Myxine glutinosa. The sequence continues at coordinate 36,739,431 of NC_136269.1, read as the reverse complement.
GCTGTGGATAAGTTAGTTTGTCAAAGCTTGCAATTTTCGAGTATGGTCTTGTTTAATAACAAATGGTCTATCATTCCATAAGACCCTCTCTTACATCCTTTCTGCTCTGCCTCTAAAGCTCATTGTCGAGGTGTTCTTAAATTGCATCGGTGATCAATCCTGTTAAAAGTGTGTATGCTGTTGGTTGGCATGTTATCGGTCTACACCTGTGGGGTAGATGAGTTTCATTAGATTTTTGGGATGAGAAGAGTGTTGCCTTCTGTGAACCATTTATCCATTGACTGTTCCTCTTGGATGAGTTTGTCCCATGCTCGAGCATCGTGAGGGTGGAGAGCATACAGTAGATGTGCCTTTTTCCTTTCCAAGTGCTGTATCTAATCGACTTCCTTTTTTTGACTTCTTTCGTATTCATGTATCCCTTTCCAGAATTTTTCAAGATCCTCTTTTGTTTAGGTGGAGTTGCCACATTTTATTTCTTTTTCCCTAGTTCTCAGTATAACTTTTTTGGGTTGTTTTCAAACTGTTGATTTTGCTTTCTTCTGTTGTCCTCATCATAGTTTTTATTTTCCCTGCTATCTGTTATTTGGAGCTTATTATGGGCAGCTAATGGTTCGAGCCCATTGTTTTCGTTTTTGTATATCTCTTTTATTTTTGATTATATTATTGAGCTTTGGACTCCTGTTTCCCTTCTTGAATTGTTATATTTATCCTGTTTCCTTCCTCAGTTGGTCTCACTGCTACTCACGTCTGTTTCCATGGTGGTGTTTTGTGTCTGGTTAGATTTATCAGTTCTTTCTTTTTTGCGTTGTTTGCCTATTATTTTCTCTTGGACATACAGTGCTACTACAAAGCTCATTCATATTGTTAATTTTTCTCAGATTGGGTGACTTGGGGAGCATTTTAGTGACTGCTTGGCTTATACTCCTTACTTGTATCTTCTGTTATTTATTATTATTTTTATTCGGTAGAGTTGCGGTATTTGCCTGGATGATGTTAATTTGATTTCCTCTATTTCATTAGCCAGCTACTCTTCCAGCCTATGCTGGTCATTCTTCTTTTTCCTCTTATTCATGCTGGTGTTGTCCCTTATTCTCCTCCTCATTGTGATCTGTCTTTGTTGCTTTTATTTGTTAACTCAACTGGACTATGTCCAGCTGAGTTTTTGTCGACACCCAGTGTCCGTCGTCCGTCTGTCGTCTGTCTGTCTGTCTGTCTGTCGTCTGTAAACAATTCGACGTCTACGCTCTAAACGTCACAAATATTGATTAAGTTTGATGAAACTTGTTATGCAGCATCTTTAAGACATAAACTAGTTTGGGATTGCATTTGGGCGTTGCACGCCCAAAAATGGGTGCGGCAGGGCAGCCATATTGAAAAATCAATTTTTGTCAATCTCGTACTTCCTAATGTAGCTAGAAAGCTGAAACTTGGTGTGTAGACAGTATGTAACAAACCTCAACACATATATTACGGGTTTTGACGATGTCTGAAAAATGACCTCGTCATGACCTATGACATGATTTGACCCATAAACATCAGTTTGGACGACGTCCAAGCTCTAAAAGTCACAAATATTGATCAAATTTGATGAAACTTTTGCCTTTTGCCCCTTAAAGATATTTGAAAACACACATATAAACGCACATATAAACATATAAACGCACATATAAACTATATAGTTTGTGGTTCTATTATGCAAATTCTAACCATATTGATATAGACCAGTTAAGTTCAGGTTCCCTGGAACCTCTAGTTTTGTTTGCAAAGGTGCTATTTGAGCTGAGTTAGTAATTTTGAGCTGTCCTTTCTCTCGGGGTGTTGCTGCAGCATTTCCTTTTGCCAATCTTAGAACCTGTTGTGGAGTTTTGAATGTTGTTTCCTGATTCAATTCTCCATTCTGTTGCCCAATCTCTGTCTCTGTTATTGTGATTAAACTTGAAATCCCATTTACTTCAGCTCTCCTCTCTTGCTGTCGTATTCCCTGCGTAGTAAGTTATATTGGTTGCTCCTTTTCTTTGGGAGTTTTTACTCTGGGAATCTCATCCCATATGTATGCCATTGTGGCATTGGTTGGAGTTCGCCATCTATAGGTGACTAGTTATTTGTGATTGCCTCGACAATTTGTTAATCTCTTAATCTTAGTTCCTCCTCTGTGAAAAATTTCTGTTGGAGGAAATTGGTTTTTCTTTAGCTCAGTGTTGCCCTATTATAATTAACTTTATCAGAGCATAATCTTCAGAATAGCTGTTCCCAGGTGTTCGCACTTTCTTTTCTCATGTCTTTTCGTTTGGCATACTCCATTGACCACAATGAGGCCCATTTTCCTTCTTTGTCCAGTTTTTCTTTTTTATGTTGATTCTCTCTTCTTGGGTCATCCAATTTATGGCTTCAAATATTTCTGTTTTGGTTTGTCAGTTATTTCCTTTATTCTTTCCTGGGTGAAGCATCTTTGCGTCATTGATGCTACTGCATGAATTTCTCCAATGGAACTCTTTGGGCCTTGCTTGTCAGCTTTATTTGTTTCAAATGGCTCATGAATCTTTCTCCTTTTACCGTTAATCCCCCATGCTTCATGCATAGAGTATGCTTTGCACTGGAGGATAATTTCCTTCTCCTCGAAGCTTCAGCTCTGTTCATTTAATCTTCTCCAATTCGCCTGGACCCTAGTAGTTGTTGGTTGTGGAGCAGGCAACACCTTTTTAGCCTCTAGCTTTGGTATAGAGCTCTGTCCTATCCTGTCCTAGTTTAGCCTTTAGCTTTGGAGGATCCCCTCCTTCACTGAAGAATGTGCAGTCATCCTTTTCAGCACACATTCCGTCTGCTCGATGTGGCATCACAGTCTTGGCCTCAGCCTATAAGGAGTCTGTGTCCCTTCGTCATTTTCTGTGACTGATTGCCATTGTTTGGCATCTTTTTGTTGCAGCCAGCCATTTTGCTTTCTCCAAAAGGCTGTAGGTCCTCGGCTGCTTGACAAAGGTCACCCATGACACTCAGAGGAGTTGTGCCGAGAAGGTAAGGGGGTGTTGCAAAACATTTTAGCTTTTTTTCCCCCGAATGCATGCACAACCGTAACGGGTTCTCAAGGGGAAAAAAGGTAAAATGTTTTGCAACACCCCTTATATGCCAGGGTTGTGCATCTGCCTGCTCACGTTCTCCTCACTGGTTTGCCTAATCGCTTACTGTCACTCGGTAACTGTCACTCGGTACTTCATGGTACTGGTACATGCTCACAGGGGAGGTATTCACAACCAGACCTCCCAATTGTCACACTGTGTGTTTCTGTTTGTCTGTCTGTCCATTTTCTTATATCTTGTATATCTTGACAATGAAACGTAGGACCACCAAATTTGGCAGTAATAATGGGGACCCAATGGGGAGTGTCATGGGGGTGGCTGGCGATCTTTAGGGGGTTGGCGTTGGGAAAGGTACGAGTCGGGAGGGGAGGGGGAATGATTAGAGATTTTGGGATAGGGATAGGGGTTAGTTGTGTTTGTTTTCTTGAGAACAGTGGGGGCATAGCATGTGGAGCCCCTCCTCCCCCTAGCACTTGACACTTGTTTTTATTTAGCTGTCAATATGAAGTGCCATTCATAACAGTCTCATCATGTAGCAGACAGGTTGTTACCATGCGCACCAAAGCGAAAAGCAATTGGTTCATGTCCATCCAAGCAGTTTATGATCGTAAGGCTGGCTAAAATTTTTTTCCTGTTTATCATCACTTTTTTTCAAAAAAGTGGGTAGGGATGGAGGGTTTTTTTTTTGGTTTTTTTTCAGAGTGAAATTTTAATGGATTATTCAACGCACAATATGTTTTTTTCTTAAATATACTTGATCGGACAGACATGATGAATCATGTTATGATTTCTAAACTAGTAAACCTTCGTATGTACGCACTGATACGATTCAAATAAAGAAAATAAATAAACCAATGTCACATTGAGTTCTGTTTACTTTTAATATTTGCTGATACATATAACAATGGTAGACCAAAACTCCGGCTTTTAAGAATAATGTCCGGTTGCCATACATGTATCTATCAGCAGCTATTGCCATAGCAAACAAACAACAACATGCATTTTAAAGGCCATTTTCCCTGCTAGAGCGGGGGTTAGCCTTGCGGTCCCCATGACAATCTTCTCCATTTTGCCCTATTTTCTGCATCTCTCCTTGTTAACTCCCTTGCCCGCATTTCTTCTTCCACCATCTTTAGCCAAGTCTTTCTCGGTCTTCCCCGTCTTCTACTTCCTTCTACATTCATTTCCATCACTCTTCTCAACCAGTCACTTTCATCCTTCCTCAACACATGACCAAACCATCTCAACCTGTTCCTCTTCACAGCATCAATCACAGGCTCTATTCCCATCATCTTTCGCAATTCATCATTTGTCTTCCTCTCTCTCAACGATACTCCGCACATCCGTCGAACCATTCGCATTTCCACCCTTTCCAACCTTCGTTGCTGCTCTACGATACATTTAAAAACAAAATTTATTGCCATAGCATTCATACATATTTGACTAGAATTCCTCGCCACGAAATAGCTCTTCATGGTACCAGTACATGCATATTGAGCAGTTTGGTAGACATGGAAGAGGACATAAACCACATCAAAAGAATGTCTGATTCGCGTTTATACATCTATCTATCAGCAGCTACTGCTATTATAGCACTCATAGATGTATCTATCTATCAGCAGCTACTGCTATTATAGCACTCATAGATGTATCTATCTATCAGCAGCTACTGCTATTATAGCACTCATAGATGTATCTATCTGTCAGCAGCTACTGCTATTATAGCACTCATAGATGTATCTATCTATCAGCAGCTACTGCTATTATAGCACTCATAGATGTATCTATCTATCAGCAGCTACTGCTATAATAGCACTCATAGATGTATCTATCTATCAGCAGCTACTACTATCATAGCACTCATAGATGTATCTATCAGCAGCTACTGCTATAATAGCACTCATAGATGTATCTATCTATCAGCAGCTACTACTATTATAGCACTCATCGATGTATCTATCTATCAGCAGCTACTGCTATAATAGCACTCATAGATGTATCTATCTATCAGCAGCTACTACTATAATAGCACTCATAGATGTATCTATCTATCAGCAGCTACTACTATCATAGCACTCATAGATGTATCTATCTATCAGCAGCTACTGCTATAATAGCACTCATAGATGTATCTATCTATCAGCAGCTACTGCTATTATAGCACTCATAGATGTATCTATCTATCAGCAGCTACTGCTATTATAGCACTTATAGATGTATCTATCTGTCAGCAGCTACTGCTATTATAGCACTCATAGATGTATCTATCTATTGACTTCCGCTTCCGGTCCGGTCTGGAGAGGACGCTGGCGTTACTTGTTCGCCGCTTCTCCGACTGGGCCATTGTACATAGTTTGCTTTTCTGGTGGCCGTGGCGGATTTTTGACCGTTGGGTCTGCCCTCTGCTCGGTCCCGGCTCTGCTCCTGGCTTCGCCTGCCCGGCTCCTCCACTGTTTCCTCAGGCCCGCTCCCGTTGTTTGCGGTGGTGGCTGTTTGCCGCCGTGGTCTTGATTAGCGGCTGCAGTCGTTTGCCGCTGCGTTTGCCGCTTTGCCTCCTCGACCTTGGCCTCGTACTCGTCCCTTCGCTCCTGCCTGGCATGGCTCTGAAGTACTCCGCCGCAAGGCTTCTTCTGCTCAATACCCGCTCCACCCCATCATGCATCTCTGCCATCAAATCAAATGGACTCCTCCGACGACCCAGGTACATTCACCGTGGCGCCGGTCGTAAGTTTGTTTATTTGCAATCAGGTCACTCCATCCCCGTCCTCTGGTCGGCTCAGCGCACTCTCACTCTTCGTCCCAGCGCACCTGGTCACAGCAACCCACACGATCGCACCTCCTGCCTACGAACCCTGGCTAAATCACCTGAATTCATCCCTGCTGTTCAAAACAACATCAAGCTCACCCTGTTCAACACCCGGTCCCTCAACAACAAATGCCTCATCCTGAACGAATACATCCTGGATAACAAACTGGACTTTCTCTGTCTCACCGAAACCTGGCAACAACCTCTGGACTACTACACACTTAACCTCACCACACCCAATGGATATTCCTACGTCAATAAACCACGCTCGGAGGGCCGAGGTGGTGGAATTGCCGTTATCCACCGTCAAGACATCAAGACCAACCTCATCTCCATCTCATCTGCTCCATCATTTGAACACCTGGCTTTAAAACTCTCTGGTCACACGCAGTCAGTCATGGCTGTCGTCTACCGCCCTCCCAAACCACACCCATCATTCCTGTCTGACTTCTCCTACTTTCTGACCCAGCTATGTTCCCTCTCCCCCTCAATCCTCCTCCTTGGTGATTTCAATATCCACATGGACTCCACTGACTCCACAATAACCACTGACTTCACTGATTTACTCACCTGCTTTAACCTCACTCAACATGTCGACTTTCCTACCCATATCCGTGGTCACATTTTGGACCTTGTCTGCTCCACTGGATTAAATTTGCACCATCTCTATGGCTCCGACCTCACCCTCTCTGACCACTTAGCCATCACTCTGACCATCAACATCCCCGCCCCAACACCAAGGCATTATCGCACAATCAACTTCCGTAAGCTAAACGCTCTTTCACCTACCTCATTCTCATCCACCCTCTCTGAAAAAATGTCCACTTCTCCCTTCATTGACCTCCACACCCCTTCCGACCTCACTGACTACTACAACCACACTCTCTCCTCCTGCCTTGACCAGCTTGCGCCTGTAAAAACCAAAACAGTTTCTTTCACCCATTCTGCTCCCTGGTTTACCCCTGACCTCCACCTGATGAAAACTCGTGCTCGCCAACTTGAAAGACTCCGCAATAAAACGGGTCTCACAGTTCACTCCCAAGCCTACAAGGACCACATACAACACTACAAAGATGCCCTCTCCCGCGCCCGCTCTGCCTACTACTCTCAAATTATCCACTCTGGCTCCGGAAACCCAAAAGCACTCTTCTCGACAATAAACAAACTCCTCCGCCCCCTGAACACCACCACCCAGTCATTCACAGTAGACAACTGCATCTCCTTCCTCTCTTTCTTCCAACGCAAAATTGACAACATCTACAACAGCTTGACCACCGCCGCACCCGCTCCCCCTCCAACCACCTGCCCCCCCTTGTCCTGCCATCCCCTGTCTCGGTTCTCCCCAATCTCCCCTACTGACCTCTCTGAACTCCTCATAGGAATGAAAACTGCCACCTGCACTCTTGACCCCATCCCCTCCAGCTTTGTCAAAGCCTCCCTCCCTGCTCTCTCTCCACTTATCATTGCAACAATAAACTCCTCCCTGTCTACAGGCATCGTCCCACCTTCCCTCAAAATTGCTGCTGTTACCCCCATTCTAAAAAAACCTGGTCTAAACCCTGACACCCTAAACAACTTCAGACCCATCTCCAACCTACCCTTTCTGTCAAAAGTTTTGGAACGCGCTGTAGCCACTCAACTCAAACATCATCTCTCTGCCAATAACCTGTATGAAACATTCCAATCCGGATTCCGCTCCAACCACAGTACTGAAACTGCTCTCCTCAAAATCACCAACGACCTTCTCCTCTCCTCTGACGCTGGCAACCTCAACATTCTCGTCCTCCTCGACCTCAGCGCTGCCTTTGACACCATCGATCACACTATCCTCCTCACCCGACTTGAATCCACCTTTAACGTTACCGGCACTGCCCTCTCTTGGATTAAATCATACCTCTCTGACAGATGCCAGTTCATCTCCATCAATAACTGCAAATCCCCCACTGCTCCCCTCCCCCAAGGTGTCCCCCAAGGTTCAGTTCTTGGCCCCCTCCTCTTCATCCTTTACCTGTCCCCGCTCGGTCACTTAATCCGCCGTCATGGTCTCCAATTCCACTGCTTCGCCGATGACATCCAGCTTTTCATCTCCACCAAGTCCGTCTCCACCGACACCCACTCTATCCTGACAAACTGCATCACTGAAATAAAATCCTGGCTTCAAATCAACTTCCTCAAGCTTAACTGTGATAAATCTGAAATAATCATCATTGGCCCAAAAACGCTCACAAAATCCACCCATAACTTTGCCCTCAACATCGACGGTATCCCAGTATCCACCTCCCCTCACATCCGGAATCTTGGCGTTATCTTTGACCAAACCCTTTCCTTCGACAAATACACTAAACAGATCACAAAGTCAGCCTTCTTTCACCTGAAAAACATTGCCCGTCTCCGCTCATCCCTCTCCTCCACGGCTGCAGAAACCCTCATCCACGCCTTCATCACCTCCCGTCTGGACTACTGCAATAGCCTCCTCTATGGTTCACCCTCAAAAATCACCAATAAACTCCAATACATTCAGAACTCCGCTGCCCGTCTACTCACCCATTCCCGGACCCGTGACCACATCACCCCTGTCCTTTACAAGCTTCACTGGCTCCCCATCCCCCAGAGAATCCAGTACAAAATCCTCCTCTTGACATACAAAGCCCTCCATAACCTGGCCCCATCCTACCTGGCTGACCTCCTCTCCAGACACACTCCCACCCGCAACCTCCGCTCTGCTGGTACCAACCTCCTGACCCCCTCCATCCGGACCAAATTCAGATCCTGGGGGGACAGGGCCTTCTCCATCGCTGCTCCCACCCTCTGGAACTCACTACCTCACACCATCAGAGACTCCTCCTCACTCACCACATTCAAAACATCACTAAAGACCCACCTGTTCAACACTGCATTCAACATTCAACCCACAGCATTTAACCCCTGACTATCTCTTCTCCTTCTCCCTCCTTTTGCTTTAAATATTTCCCTATTGATTCTTGTCTTTTTGCAATTGTTGTTTTCATGTATTGTTATGCATTATGTTTGCCACTCTGTCAAAGCGCCTTTGGGCTTCTGGAAAAGCGCTATACAAAATAAATGAATTATTATTATTATTATCAGCAGCTACTGCTATTATAGCACTCATAGATGTATCTATCTATCAGCAGCTACTGCTATAATAGCACTCATAGATGTATCTATCTATCAGCAGCTACTGCTATAATAGCACTCATAGATATATCTATCTATCAGCAGCTACTGCTATAATAGCACTCATAGATGTATCTATCTATCAGCAGCTACTGCTATTATAGCACTCATAGATGTATCTATCTATCAGCAGCTACTGCTATTATAGCACTCATAGATGTATCTATCGATCAGCAGCTACTGCTATTATAGCACTCATAGATGTATCTATCTATCAGCAGCTACTGCTATAATAGCACTCATAGATGTATCTATCTATCAGCAGCTACTGCTATTATAGCACTCATAGATGTATCTATCGATCAGCAGCTACTGCTATTATAGCACTCATAGATGTATCTATCTATCAGCAACTACTGCTATAATAGCACTCATAGATGTATCTATCTATCAGCAGCTACTGCTATTATAGCACTCATAGATGTATCTATCTATCAGCAGCTACTGCTATTATAGCACTCATAGATGTATCTATCTATCAGCAGCTACTGCTATTATAGCACTTGTAGATGTATCTATCTATCAGCAGCTACTGCTATTATAGCACTCATAGATGTATCTATCTATCAGCAGCTACTGCTATTATAGCACTCATAGATGTATCTATCTATCAACAGCTACTGCTATAATAGCACTCATAGATGTATCTATCTATCAGCAGCTACTGCTATTATAGCACTCATAGATGTATCTATCTATCAGCAGCTACTGCTATTATAGCACTCATAGATGTATCTATCTATCAGCAGCTACTGCTATTATAGCACTCATAGATGTATCTATCTGTCAGCAGCTACTGCTATTATAGCACTCATAGATGTATCTATCTATCAGCAGCTACTGCTATGATAGCACTCATAGATGTATCGATATATCAGCAGCTACTGCTATTATAGCACTTGTAGCGGCTACCGCTGGGTATACACAATCGCCTTGCACCTACCGAGGACGCGGAGCGATCACCATGCCGGGCTCGCCCAGGACGCCCGGGCATGCCCGCTCTCGACTTGCCAGGCCTCGTCCAGGACGCCCGGGCACGCCCCCTCTCGCCTTTCCCGGGCAAACCCTCCGGGATAATGTGTATATATATTGCTGCCCGATAAACGGGCTTTTCAGAGTACCGAGTTGATTTGACACAATAAAGAAACTCAGACGAATTCCAGCTTTTTGTCGCGTCCATTCTTTCGATTTACGTTGGAGCATAGCTCCTACATTGGTGACCCGACATGGACACGGCAGTTGCCCTCAAACTGCCTACCTTCTGGGAGGCTCACGCGGCGGTTTGGTTCGCCCAGGCGGACTCCCTGTTCGCCCTGCGAGGCATCACGGCCGACGACACCCGCTTCCACCATGTGGTAGCAGCACTCGGCTCAGCCACCGCGGCCCGCGCCCTGAGCCTCCTCGAGAGCCCGCCAGCCGCTGACAAATACGACGCGATTAAAAAACTCCTCCTCGACGCTTTCGCCCTCTCATCAACGGAATGCGCACGGTGCCTGCTCGACCTGCCCGAGCTCGGCGACACGCGCCCGTCCGAGCGAATGGACTACATGCTTTCGCTGCTCGGCGAGCACTCTCCGGCATTCCTGTTCTGGGAGCTGTTCCTCCGTCAGCTGCCTAGCCCGGTACGCCTCGCCCTGGCAAGCACGACAATCACGGATCCCCGCGCCCTCGCCAGGGAAGCCGACAAGATCTCCTCGGCAGGCCAACTAATTGGAGCAGCGACCTGGAGCCCACCGCCGTCCGAAGCAACTCCCATGGCGCCCGAGCACCCGGCATGGTCGAAGACCGAACTGCCAACGCAATTGGCGGCCGCTACGCCGCGCCGACCACCTCCAGCACGACGACCGGAGCCTCAACCTGACCAGGCGTGGTGTTATTATCATGCCAGGTTCGGACAGAAGGCCCGGATATGCCGACCCCCGTGCACCTTCGGCAAGCCAGGAAACGGCCGGGCCGGCGTTCATTACCAGCCATGAGCGCCGGCCACACGGGCAACTTACTTTTCATCACGGACAAAGCGTCCGGACGGCGCTTCCTGTGTGACACCGGCGCCCAACTGAGCGTCATACCCGCCTCTGATCAGGACAGGCAGTCCGCGGTTTGCGGCCCCTCCTTGGTTGCGGCCAACGGATCGGCCATCCGCACCTTCGGCCCGCGCAATGTCACCCTCTGCTTCGGCGGCCAACGCTTTAATTGGACTTTTGTAACCGCAAGCGTGCCCATGGCTCTGCTAGGCGCCGACTTCCTCTGCGCACACGGACTGCTGGTGGACGTCCAACGGCGTCGCCTCATCAACGCCGAGACCTTCAGCTCCCTGGCATGCACATTGAGCAGCTCCGCCCCGACCGAGCTGGCATGCGCCCTCCCGGCGGCGAACGAGTTTGCTCGCCTGCTCACGGAGTTCCCGGCCCTCACGCAGCCGACGTTTTCGGCCGTCGCAGTACGACATGGGATCGAGCACCACATACCAACCACGGGCCCGCCGGTCTACGCCAGAGCCCGCCGCCTCGACCCAGCCAAGCTCGCTGTGGCCAAAGCCGAGTTCGACGCTTTGGAACACCTCGGCATCGTGCGGCGCTCCGATAGCACATGGGCTTCGCCACTACACATCGTCCCAAAACCAGGGGGCGGCTGGCGCCCATGTGGCGACTACCGCCGCCTTAACGATGCTACCACCCCCGACAGGTATCCGAACCCGCACATCCAAGACTTCTCCGCCCGTTTGGCAGGCCGGGTCATTTTTTCAAAGATCGATTTAATACGGGGATATCACCAGGTACCTGTCAGGGCGGCCGACGTCCCAAAAACGGCCGTCATCACGCCGTTCGGCTTATTCGAATTCCTGCGAATGCCGTTTGGCCTCAAGAACGCGGCTCAGGCATTCCAGCGCTTGATGGACGGCGTGCTGCGCGACCTGCAGTTCCTCTTCGTTCACCTGGACGACATCCTCGTCGCCAGCACGTCCCGGGCCGAGCACCTCCTCCACCTCCGAACACTGTTCGGGCACCTCAGCGAGCACGGCCTCATCGACAACCCGGCCAAATGCCACTGCGGCACGATGGCCATTGATTTTTTGGGCCATCACATCACCAAGATCGGGGCCGTGCTGCTGCCAACCAAGGTCGAGGCCATCACCACGTTTCCGCGTCCACGCTCCATAAAGGCCCTGCAGGAATTCCTGGGAATGGTGAATTTCTATCACCGCTTCATGCCCCGCGCTGTTCAACTCATGCAGCCCCTCTACGAAGCCCTCTGGGGCAAGCCGGCCAAGTATGACGTCGTCTGGTCCGCAGCAATGGACGCGGCCTTTAAAAGCTCAAAGCGGGCCCTCGCCGATGCAACACTGCTCGCTCACCCGGTGCTCAACGCTCCCATCGCCCTCACCACGGATGCCTCCGACTACGCGGTGGGTGCCGTACATGAGCAATGGGTGAACGGGGTTTGGCAGCCACTCGCTTTTTTCAGCCGGCAACTCTGGCCGAACGAGCTCAAATATAGCACGTTTGACCGTGAGCTCCTCGGTCTACACCTGGCCGTTCGCCATTTCCGCCACCTCCTGGAGGGCCGACCCTTCATGGCGTTCGTCGACCACAAGCCGTTGGTTTATGCAATGGCCAAGGTCACGGAGCCGTGGTCGGCCCGCCAACAGCGCCACCTCTCCGCCGTGTCGGAGTTTACCACGGACATCCGGCACGTCGCCGGCAAAGACAACGCCGTGGCCGACTGTCTTTCTCGGGCCAGCGCGAACGGGGTCCACCTCGGCGTGGACTTCGCGCTTATGGCGGCGGACCAAACCACCGACACCACGGTGCAAGCCCTCCGGGCGGCGGACACGGGCCTCCGCCTGGCCGACATCCCCTTCGCAGACACTGTCCTGCTCTGCGACGTCTCCCAAGGCCAGCCTCACCCCATCGTGCCCGTTACCTGGCAACGCCGCATCTTCACCTCCCTCCACGGCCTTTCCCACCCGGGCCGGAAAGCTTCCCAGAAGCTGGTGTTGGCGCGATTCGTCTGGCACGGCCTTCAACGGGACGTCCGTGATTGGACCAGCACCTGCACAGCCTGCCAACAGGCCAAGGTCCACCGACACACCCAGGCCCCGCTGGCACCTTTCACCGTGCCCGAACGACGTTTCGACCACGTCAACGTGGACCTGGTGGGCCCCCTCCCCCCATCACGGGGTTTCACACACCTGCTCACCATGGTGGACAGGACCACCAGGTGGCCGGAGGCCGTTCTCCTCATCTCCACCACCACCGCCGACATGGCGCAGGCTTTCATCGCCACCTGGGTCGCCCGCTTCGGCGCACCGGCGGACATCTCATCGGACCGCGGACCGCAGTTCACCTCCGAGCTGTGGGGCGCGGTCCCCCGCAACCTGGGGGTCAAGCTCCACCGTACTACGGCCTACCACCCCCAAGCCAACGGGTTGTGCGAGCGATTCCACCGCTCCATGAAGGCCGCGCTCATGGCCGGCCTTCAGGACGGCGGTTGGGCCGACTGGCTGCCGTGGGTCCTTTTGGGCCTCCGCACGGCCCCCAAGGAGGACCTCCGGGCGTCCACCGCCGAGCTTGTCTACGGCCAGGCGCTACGCGTCCCAGGCGAATTTGTGCCCGACCCTACCAGTCCCTGGTCCGCAGCTCACCAGCGCTCGGACCTCCAGGAGACCGCCCGACGGTTTGCCCCCATGCCAACGTCCCACCACGGTGACCCCCAGTCCTACATCCCCCCAGCGCTTTGCACAGCGGAGTACGTTTTTGTGCGTCATGACCGCTCTCGACTTGCCAGGCCTCGTCCGGGACGCCCGGGCATGCCCGGGCACGCCCGCTCTCGACTTGCCAGGCCTTGTCCAGGATGCCCGGGCACGCCCCCTCTCGCCTTTCCCGGGCAAACGCTGCGGGATAATGTGTATATATATTGCTGCCCGATAAACGGGCTTTTCAGAGTACCCGAGTTGATTTGACACAATAAAGAAACTCAGACGAATTCCAGCTTTTTGTCGCGTCCATTCTTTCGATTTACGTTGGAGCATAGCTCCTACACACTCATACATGTTGAGTAGAGTTGAACACCAAGAGAATGTTGGTTGCCGTTTATTCATGTATGTCTCATCACCTACTACTACATGTAGTGGAGCGCTCGTTTAATTTTTGACTAAAAATCCACAGCAATAATTATCATATGAGGCTCTCCCGTTTGCCGATGATATTTGGCTTCTCCTTTAGAATACCAACTACTTATTGAACTTCCGAGTGGGCCTCTTCTCGGCAGTACGACTCTTACTGCAGGTACTGCATATAGGATATGACGCATCTGTGGTACTCAGCTCCTCAACACAGCCACAGAAATAGCACACGTCTTCATAGCCAACCGTGTAGTATGGCTTCTCTGTCGCATCGTTGCATGTGAGTTGGCTTTGGCGTCGACATTATTGAAGACGTTTGCCTCATTGGTCTCCTGCAGATCGGCGAAGTTCGAGCACATGTAACTTGGCTCAGACAGTACGCGAGCACATACAAAATTCGAACATGTTCCACTGAGTGGGAGCGGATTTTACTGACTTCGCGAGCAAAATTTTTTATTTTTAGGGGCGGACGACTTTTATGGGGCGGTCGGCGATGATAAACAGGAAAAAAAATTTAACCAGCCTAAGTGTATGATCGAGGGACAACTTATTTATATTGAATATTATATTTTGGGCACAAATCAGAGCATGAATAGGAAGACAAGTCTGTCGTTTTACTGTAACTTTGTTCAAAATTCATCCCAACCGCACATGCGCAGAGAGGAGTGAGTTTTTTCCCCTCTTTATGCCTGTCTGGCAGTCAACAGAATAGAAAATCATTCCAAACAGGTACCATATTGTTTTTAAGGACGTTATAAATGATACAAAAAGAGAATCGAATAACTAATGTGACGTTGAAGGAGCTGCGCTCCAACGCGAGTCGAAAGAATTGACGCGACCAAAGACGGAATTCGTCCGAGTTGCTTTATTGAAACAAAACAGCTCAGGTATTCTCCCCAAAGCCCGTTTATCGGGCAGCAATATATATACACATTTATGTCGGGAAGTTTGCCCGGCAAAAGCTATACCGGGCATGCCCGGGTGTCAAGGGCGAGCCTTGGAAAGGCGAGTCTGGAACTGCCCGGGCGTGTTTGGCTGCGGCCTGGCAAGTCGAGGCTGGGCGTGCCCGGGCGCTCTGGACGAGCACTGGAGAGGCGAGAGCGGGCATGCCCGGACGCTCTGGGCGAGCCCTGGAAAGGCGATAGCGGGCATGCCCGGACGCTCTGGGCGAGCCCTGGAAAGGCGATAGCGGGCATGCCCGGACGCTCTGGGCGAGCCCTGGAAAGGCGATAGCGGGCATGCCCGGACACTCTGGGTGAGCCCTGGAAAGGCGAGAGCGGGCATGCCCGGGAAAGACGAGACCGGGCGTGCCCGGGAGGTTCGGGCGTGCCCGGGAACAGTGAGTCCGGGCATGCCTGGGAGAGGCGCGTCTGGCCGTGTTCTGGCCGGTGCAAGGCGATTGTGTGCATCCAGCGGTAACCGCTACACACGCCCCTCCAGAATCGACCTGCACCGGCAGGGTCAATTTAAGGGGGGTCCGGATGACCAGGCCGAAGCGACCCCTGGAGGGTTGTGGGGAGGGGTCCGACGTGGTGGTGGGTGGTCGAGCGGGGGGAACTGTGGACGGGGGGCGGCTTCGCCGCGGAGGAAGGGCCAACCGTGGTGGTCGGTCGACGTCCATGTGCGCCGGTTTGAGGCGGTCCACAGAGATCCGGTCCGACCGGCCGCCAACGTCGACAACAAAGGACTGGTCGCCCCGTCGCAGGACCCGGAAGGGCCCGTCGTACGGCGGCCGGAGTGGCCCCCGGTGCGCGTCATGACGCACAAAGACATACTCCGCTGTGCGAAGCGCCGGGGGGACGTAGGACTGGGGGCCACCGTGGCGGGACGTTGGCACGGGGGCAAATCGGCGGGCGGCCTCCTGGAGGTCCGAGCGCTGGTGTGCGGCGGACCAGGGACTGGTAGCGTCGGGCACAAACTCGCCCGGGACGCGGAGCGGCTGGCCGTAGACGAGCTCGGCGGCGGACGCCCGGAGGTCCTACTTGGGGGCCGTGCGGAGGCCCAAAAGGACCCACGGCAGCCGGTCGGTCCAACCGTCGTCCTGAAGGCCGGCCATGTGTGCGGCCTTCATGGAGCGGTGAAACCGCTCGCACAACCCGTTGGCTTGGGGGTGGTAGGCCATGGTGCGGTGCAGCGTGACCCCCAACGAGTGGGTGACCGCGCCCCAAAGTTCGGACGTGAACTGTGGGCCGCGGTCGTACGAGATGTCCGCCGGTGCGCCGAAGCGCGCGACCCAGGTGGCGATGAACGCCTGCGCCACGTCGGCGGTGGTGGTGGAGGTGAGGGGCACGGCCTCCGGCCACCTGGTGGTCCTGTCCACCATGGTGAGCAGGTGGGTGAACCCCCGCGATGGGGGCAGGGGACCCACCAGGTCCACGTGGACGTGGTCGAAACGCCGTGCAGGCACGGTGAAAGGTGCCAGCGGGGCCTGGGTGTGGCGGTGGACCTTGGCCCGCTGGCAGGCCGTGCAGGCGTTGGCCCAGTCGCGGACATTCCGTCGAAGGCCGTGCCAGACGAAACGCGCCGACACCAGCTTCTGAGAAGCTTTCCGGCCCGGGTGAGAAAGGCCATGGATGGAGGCGAAGATGCGGCGCTGCCAGGAAACGGGCACGATGGGGCGAGGCTGGCCCTTGGAGACGTCGCAGAGCAGGACGGTGCCCGCGAAGGGGATGTCGGCCAGGCGGAGGCCCGTGTCCGCCGCCCGGAGGGCCTGCACCGAGGTGTCGGTGGTCTGGTCGGCCGCCATGAGCATGAAGTCCACGCCAAGGTGGACCGCGTTCGCGCTGGCCCGAGAAAGACAGTCGGCCGCAGCGTTGTCTTTGCCAGCGACGTGCCGGATGTCCGTGGTGAATTCCGACACGGCGGAGAGGTGGCGCTGCTGGCGGGCTGACCACGGCTCCGTGACTTTGGCCATTGCGTAGACCAACGGCTTGTGGTCAACGAAAGCCGTGAACGGGCGGCCCTCCAGGAGGTGTCGGAAATGGCGAACGGCCAGGAATAGACCGAGCAGCTCGCGGTCGAACGTGCTGTATTTTAACTCGTTCGGCCGGAGCTGCCGGCTGAAAAAAGCGAGTGGCTGCCAAACCCCGCCCACCCATTGTTCATGGACGGCGCCCACTGCGTAGTTGGAGGCGTCCGTAGTGAGGGCGATGGGCGCGTTGAGCACCGGGTGAGCCAGCAGCGTTGCGTCGGTGAGGGCCCGTTTTGCGCTCGCGAAGGCCGCGTCCATGGCCGCGGACCAAACAATGTCATGCTTGGCCGGCTTGCCCCGGAGGGCCTCGTAAAGGGGCCGCATGAGCTGAGCAGCGCGGGGCACGAATCGGTGATAAAAAATTCACCATGCCGAGGAACTCTTGTAGGGCCTTGATGGAACGGGGACGCGGGAACGTGGTGATGGCCTCGACCTTGGTCAGCAGCGACACGGCCCCGGTCTTGGTGATGCGGTGGCCCAAAAAGTCAACGGTCGTCGTGCCGAAGTGGCATTTGGCCGGGTTGACAATTAAGCCGTGCTCGCTGAGGTGACCGAACAGTGTTCGGAGGTGGAGGAGGTGCTCGGCGCGGGACGTGCTGGTGACGAGGATGTCGTCCAGATAGACGAAAAGAAATGGCAGGTCGCGCAGCACGCCGTCCATTAAGCGCTGGAATGCCTGGGCCGCGTTCTTCAGGCCAAACGGCATCCTCAAAAATTCGAACAGGCCGAACGGCGTGATGAGGGCCGTCTTCGGGACGTCGGCCGCCCGGACAGGTACCTGGTGGTATCCCCGTATCAGGTCAATTTTGGAAAATATGACCCATCCCGCCAAACGGGCGGAAAAGTCCTGGATGTGCGGGATCGGGTACCTGTCGGGGGTGGTAGCGTCGTTGAGGTGGCGGTAGTCGCCACACGGGCGCCATCCGCCCCCCGGCTTTGGCACGATGTTCAGTGGTGAGGCCCACGCGCTATTGGAGCGCCGCACGATGCCGAGGTGCTCCAACGCGTCGAACTCGGCCTTTGCCACGGCGAGCTTGGCCGGGTCGAGGCGGCGGGCCCTGGCGTAGACCGGCGGGCCCATAGTGGGTATGTGGTGCTCGATCCCATGCCGCACTGCGACGGCCGAAAACGTCGGCCGTGTGAGGGCCGGGAATTCCGCGAGCAGGCGAGCGAACTCGTTCGCCGTCGGGAGGGCACACGCCAGTTCGGTCGGCGCGGAGCGGCTCATCGTGCACGCCAGGGAGCTGAAGGTCTCGGCGTTGACAAGGCGACGACGTTTGACGTCGACCAGCAGCCCGTGCGCGCAGAGGAAGTCTGCGCCCAGCAAAGCCATGGGGACGCAGGCGGTCACAAAGGTCCACTGAAAGCACTGGCTGCCGAAGCAGAGGGTGACGTTGCGCGGGCCGAAAGTGCGTATGGCCGAGCCATTAGCAGTGACCAAAGAGGGGCCGCAAACGGCGTCCCGCCTGTCCTGCTCGGAGGCGGGTATGATGCTCAGTTGGGCGCCGGTGTCACAAAGGAAACGCCGCCCGGACGCTTTGTCCCGAATAAAAAGCAAGTTGCCCGAGTGACCGGCGCTCATGGCTGGGAATGAACGCCGGCCCGGCCGTTTCCCGACTTGCCGAAAGTGCACGGGGGTCGGCACGTCCGAGCCTTGTGTCCGAACCTGGCGTGGTAATAACGCCACGCCTGGTCAGGTGGAGGCTCCGGCCGTCGTGTCGGAAGCGGTCGGTGCGGCATGGCGGCCGCCAGTTTCACCGGCAGTTCGGCCTGCAACCGCGCAGGGCGCTCGGGCATCGTGGGCGTCGCCTCGGACGGCAGCAGGCTCCAGGTAGCCGCGCCGATGTGTTGGCCCGCCGAGGAGATCTTATCGGCTTCCCTGGCGAGGGCGCGGGGATCGGTGATCGACGTGCCAGCCAGGGCGAGGCGTACCGGGTGAGGCAGCTGGCGAAGGAACAACTCGCGGAACATAAAATCCGGAGAGTGCTCACCGAGCAACGAGAGCATATAGTCCATGCGCTCGGACGGGCGCGTGTCTCCGAGCTCGGGCAGGTCGAGCAGGCGCCATGCGCGTGCCGCCGGTGAGAGGGCGAAAGCGTCGAGGAGGAGCGTCTTCAGCGCGTCATACTTGTCGGCAGCCGGCGGGTGCTCGAGGAGGCTCAGGGCGCGGGCCGCGGTGGCGGAACCGAGCGCTGCCACGACGTGGTGGAAGCGGGTGTCGTCCGCGGTGATGCCTCGCAGGGCGAACTGGGAGTCCGCCTGGGCGAACCAAACAGCCGCATGAGCCTCCCAGAAGGTAGGCAGTTTAAGAGTCACTGCCGTGTCCATGTCGGTAGGTCACCAGTGAAGGAGCTGCGCTCCAACGCGAGTCGAAAGAATTGACGCGACCAAAGACGGAATTCGTCCGAGTTGCTTTATTGAAACAAAACAGCTCAGGTATTCTCTCCAAAGCCCGTTTATCGGGCAGCAATATATATACACATTTATGTCGGGAAGTTTGCCCGGCAAAAGCTATACCGGGCATGCCCGGGTGTCAAGGGCGAGCCTTGGAAAGGCGAGTCTGGACCTGCCCGGGCGTGTTTGGCTGCGGCCTGGCAAGTCGAGGCTGGGCGTGCCCGGGCGCTCTGGACGAGCACTGGAAAGGCGAGAGCGGGCATGCCCGGACGCTCTGGGCGAGCCCTGGAAAGGCGATAGCGGGCATGCCCGGACGCTCTGGGCGAGCCCTGGAAAGGCGATAGCGGGCATGCCCGGACGCTCTGGGCGAGCCCTGGAAAGGCGATAGCGGGCATGCCCGGATGCTCTTGGCGAGCCCTGGAAAGGCGAGAGCGGGCATGCCCGGGAAAGACGAGACCGGGCGTGCCCGGGAGGTTCGGGCGTGCCCGGGAACAGTAAGTCCGGGCATGCCCGGGAGAGGCGCGTCTGGCCGTGTTCTGGCCGGTGCTAGGCGATTGTGTGCATCCAGCGGTAACCGCTACAACGTGTTAGATTGGGTGGTGTAATAAATGCTTGGGGAAAACGACAGTAAAACCAGGAATTAATGAATTTGTACACTTTTAAACTTCTTTAAACCTGATTATAGACTTGAAGACTGTAGAACACATATCGCCTTCATCATACTTCCAAGAACCATGAATTATATCGACTATTGAGATACCCGTGCTACGCACGGGTGGGAGGCCAGAGGCAAACGGCGAATGCCAAAGCATGAAACCAATAAATTCCACATTCCTGTAGCACCTTCAGTCGCACGTCAGGCATGGACAACAAGTTCGTGAAGGACTTCCATGAAAAATGTACCCGTTCGCAAACAAACGGGTACGTTCACGCATAGAAACATCGATCGTGGGTCCGTGGCGAATCTGCATGTGGCGTTCCACGAAGTTCACGTTTAGAGAGTAGAAACCATCACGGCATGTCGTCATTCACTTGAACTCGATATCTCTTTTTTCATTCCAAACAGCATAACTCCAATCACAAATTAATCACAAAATAAACTTTTAACAACATTGTTAATGTTTCCTTCATTGTAAAATCTACCAACTCAACAGTTAAAAGGATTTTGAGCCGATCTGTGAACAGGGGGCACTGCATCAGTGGCCCAGCCGTGCTCCCATCAATGATGAAACCAGAAGCCTGTAAAGTATCTCGACAAACTGCGATCAATTGTCGTACGCGTTTATTCACTCTGCCGATCAAGGCCCGATTCACAGCAGCGCCATCCGAGCTCTGGCGTAGGGATACAACCCGGTCCCGGTGTAGGGATACAATGGTGAACATTTGCACTGCATACATGACATCCTCCCCTTTAAGTCCAAAATTACCAAGAGCAATACGTGCTAGATTTCCAGAATTGACATTTCAAAAGCAACATTTCCAAACCATGTGAAAATATGTGTGCAAACGGTTATGAGAATAATGAAAATACGTGAAAATAGAACATGTGTCAACGTGAAAAAAAAACATCTTCAAAGATTCAACCGGTCGGGTGCTTTTCTCTCACGCATTGAGCGTCGCGGTGTACCAGTGGATACAGAGTCCGAGGTGATTCCTTTGGGTCGCGGTGTACCAGTGGATACAGAGTCCGAGGTGATTCCTTTGGTCTCCACGAAGGGTGTAGCGTTTGCAGAGGTTTTCGGGGCATCCGAGCCGGCTGGAGCGGCCACGACGATCTCCGGCAGTGGCGGGTCGAACTGTTGTCCTGACTGTGACGATGCTACAGGCTCCATCGACTCACAGTGACGGTAGGTTATGTGGTCCTGATGTCGACGAATTTCGCGGCCGTCCTGCAGGCGAATCACACTGGACAGTGGACCTGGCTTCTCGATGATGTCTCCCGGTAGCCACGTCGCACCTGCACCAAAATTTCGGGCAAACACTGGATCTCCAATGTTGATACATCGACTGTTGGACGTCTTATCGTGCACCAACTTTTGATTAAGCTGGCTCTGATAAACATTTGATGATATGTCTGGTTTGAGATTGTCAAGTGTCGATCTCAAGTGTCGTTTCATCAATAACTCAGACGGAGCTGCACCGGTTGTTGATTGTGGCGTGATGCGGTATTTGAACAGGAGACGAGACAGCTTTGTTTCCAGGGTTCCCTCCTGAAGTTTCTGCAATCCGGATTTGATGATTCCCACGGATCGTTCGGCCAAGCCATTTGAAGCCTGGTGTAGGGATACAACCCGGTCCCGGTGTAGGGATACAATGGTGAACATTTGCACTGCATACATGACAAAGCCAAAGGCTTTGACACTAATTATACTTTATTTTATACTAGCAGAAGTACCCGGCGTTGCCGCGCAGGGAGGGGGAGGGGAGGGGAGGGGAGGGGGGAGGGGTGGAACGGAGGGGAGGGGTGAAGGGGAGGGGGAGGGGAGGGGAAAGGAGGGGGAGGGGAGGGGGGAGAGGGAGTGGAGGGGGAGGGAGGAGGAAAGGGGAGGGAGGAGGGAAGGGGAGGGGGGAGGGAGGGGGTAGGGGAGGAGGGAAAGAGGAGGGGATGGGAGGGGGGAAGGAGGAGGAGAGGGGAGGGGGGAAGGAGAGGGGAGGGGGGAAGGTGAGGGGAGGTGGGAGGGGAGGAGGAAGGGGGAGAGGGGGGAAAGGGTGGAAGGGGGAGGGAGGGGAGGAAGGGGGGGAAGGGGGATGGCGGAGGGGTGGGGGAAACGGGGGGGAGGGGGGAAGGGGAGGGGAGGGGGGAGGCAGGAGAGGAAGGGGGTTCATATATATGCTGGTGGGTGAATGTGGCGTTCATCACGTTTCTGAGTTAAGTGTGATGCCGTTCAGGAAGAAGAAGAAGCCGTACTACCAAATTCGTACACTTCCAGAATTCTTTGATTTATTTGTATTCAAATGTCTGGTGATTGTTTAGTATATTTATTTATGCGAATGTGTACTTGCATATAACTGTCATTAATTTTAAAAGGTTTAGGCACTATCGAGCGATTTTTTTTTTTTAACTCCAAAAAACCCGATCTTTTTTTTCATATTTTTTTTTGTTGTTGCCTAAAACACTCCCAGGCACTCCCTGATGAACCTCTGAAAGTTTGACGAAGATCCATTCAGCCAACTCTGAGAAAAATGGCAACACACACACACAGACACATCTCTCTTATATAGGAGATTCTTCATAACTCTTTTATTCATGAAAATAAATAGCACAAAACAATGCACAAACTTGCTAATTAAGGGTACAGTTTGGACAAATGTTAAAGTTGATGTCCCTAACCATCTATTTTCCCCATTACCCCCTAAGTTTGCGCATCGCAGATTTGTGGTTCACGGGGATTTCAGGAATGCAACCGAGCTGTGTTTTCTTTTGCACATTCAATAACTTGATAGTTGAATAATTCGTGAAGAGCTTATGATCAGTCCTCAGTTTTCTCTCATCCGTGGAATCGAGCCCCTGTGTCTCATGTAGTCTTGTGGCTTTCCCTAATATCATTCAAGAGTGCTGTCTAGACACTAGAGTCACTGCAGGCTTTCTAGGCCATCCCTGATTTGGGGTCAAGGTGACAAAATGAGTACCACGAGCCAGTTTCCTTTTAAAGAGTACAAATCATGACATCACGTACCAAAATTACCCAGAATCCCACGGGGGGACCATGCTCAAATGACGTCGTCAACATGGCCACCGTTTATTTACCTTGCTATGACCAGACATTGAAAGCCACGAAGCGAAAAGCGGGGTTAAGCATTCATGTGCGTGCGTACGTGTGCCGTGTCTGCATTTTTTAAATTCATTTTCTCGAAAACCCGGATTGACACGACATTTTACCGTTGGAGCGCCTCCGCCTGTAGATTTTTTTATTCATAGTTATGACGTCATAGATCACGTGGTATGGACGCCATCTTTGAAAAAAGTTACACCTCCATATCCCCCAAATCGCTCAATGGAAAAAATGAAAACATGGCTCATTGTCAAGTACTCCCCATGGGGAATAAAATATGTTGATGATGATGTCATCGGTGCCTTAATTATGATGTGCTAATTCGACAAGTACAACGCTTGATCTGATCAGTATGAATTTTTTTTTATTCCTCTGCAACTGTTAGTCCGATTGGCACGAAATTTTCAGAATATAAGCGGCTACTCCTGTGGAATTTTTTAAATGATAATTATGACGTCATATGTCACGTGGTACAGGCGCCATCTTGGAAAAACCGAAAAACGTTGCACCTCTGTATCTCCGAAACCGCTCTATGGAAAAAATAGAAACGTGGCTCATTGTAAATAACTCCATATGGGGAATAGGTGTTGTTAACGATGACGTCATCGGTGCCATAATTCGACAGGGACAACGCTTAGTCTGATCAGATTGAAATTTATTGAGCATGATCTATGCAACAATTATATTAGAGAATATACACTTATGATGTCATCGCTCACGTGGTCTGGCAGCCATATTGGATTAAAAACAAAAGAAACGTTCACAAACAGAAGAGTTGGCTCACACCAAGTTGACTGCGCAGGGTAAGTATTCCATGAATACCATCTAGTTGTCCTGTGGTATTCTACATTTCATGTTGAGCTGTCATTTAATTATAATCAGAACATCTTTTTGCACACTTTTTGTTTAATTTTCTAATATAATACAACGAATGAGTCAGAACCACACTTAGATATTTCGAACAATTATATTATTCAACCAATATTGCCTATTAGTCGAATGACTCAATCAATGGCATTCATTCATCTACGTAAGATGGTGGATATGCAGCCCTTCTTGGTGAGGTCAGTCACGTGTTACATTTTCGTCGGTGACTGTACAAGCCAATTTGCGAGCGACAGTCTACCACAGGTAATACATCAGAAGTAGTGAGTGAGGTTGGCGTCTCCTCCAACCACTGCTCATCATGATGGCTTAAGCCAGCCCATAATTGATGAGGCCATGTGGCTCTGCAGTTATCTACAGTTTCCCAAGTGTCAAAATTGGTGTGTAGGGCTTTCATATCCAGCTTACAGACATCCTTGTACCTCAGCTTCTGTTGCTCTTTTGGTCTTTTTGCCCCAGCTTTCTCCACATATATGGCGTCCTTTGGGATACGTCCATCTTCCATCCTGTTGTCACATCCTTCTGCAGTCACATGACGATATACCTGTAATATTGTATTAGTAAATAATTTGGCTCAAGATCTGGGAGATGGTAAAAAAAATAAAAAATTATGAGGAATTTAGTTTTAATGCAGTTTTGAAAGTCCTAGAAAAGATGTTTATTAATTTTAAGCTTAAAGTTTTAAATGGCTCTAGATTGTGCTTTTCAAATGATGGCTGCCAAAACACCTGAAACTAGAATGGCACTCGGTAGAGAGCGTACCTCCACCATGCTGAACAGTTTACGATTTTTGTATCCACTGATAAGTCAGATTTGGATCCAGACGACCGGACCTGAACCAAAATCAAATCGGCTTGTTCTTATTACATGACCCAACTGATCCACAAAGTTTTGTCATATGTCGTCCACATCTTTTGGAGATATCGTCCTATATATGGTTTTTGGCCCTATCACTCAATGGTGAAGAATCACTTAAAATAATTTAAAATTCTCATAATTTAAAATATTCCGATCTTCACCAAACTCTAATCAATTCTTCCTTGTCACACACCCAACATGTACACCAAGTTTCGTCCGAATCCATCCATAACTTTTTGAGATATCAAGCTATATATCGTTTTTACCCTGTATATGGTGAAGCATCACTATAAAAAATCTCGGATTCAGGTCCGAATGCGAATCTTCAAGTGAGTCGAAACATTTCGTCCTTGTCACAAACCCAACCTCTCCACCAATTTTCGTCCGAATTTGTCCGCAACTTTTTGAGATATCTTGCTATATATTGTTTTTTTAACCTATCAATGGTGAAGAATCACGTTAAAAATTATCGGATTCAGATCGAGATTCCGATCTTCACCAAACTCTTATCAATTCGTCCTTGTCACAAACCCAACCTCTCCACCAATTTTCGTCCGAATTTGTCCGCAACTTTTTGAGATATCTTGCTATATATTGTTTTTTTAACCTATCAATGGTGAAGAATCACGTTAAAAATTATCGGATTCAGATCGAGATTCCGATCTTCACCAAACTCTTATCAATTCGTCCTTGTCACAAACCCAACCTCTCCACCAATTTTCGTCCGAATTTGTCCGCAACTTTTTGAGATATCTTGCTATATATTGTTTTTTTAACCTATCAATGGTGAAAAATCACTTTTAAAAATCTCGGATTCAGGTCCGGATACGATTCTTCAAGAGAGTCGAAACATTTCGTCCTTGTCACAAACCCAACCTCTCCACTAATTTTCGTCCGAATTTGTCCGCAACTTTTTGAGATATCTTGCTATATATTGTTTTTTTAACCTATCAATGGTGAAGAATCACGTTAAAAATTATCGGATTCAGATCGAGATTCCGATCTTCACCAAACTCTTATCAATTCGTCCTTGTCACAAACCCAACCTCTCCACCAATTTTCGTCCGAATTTGTCCGCAACTTTTTGAGATATCTTGCTATATATTGTTTTTTGAACCTATCAATGGTGAAGAATCACTTTTTAAAATCTCGGATTCAGGTCCGGATACGATTCTTCAAGAGAGTCGATACATTTCATCCTTGTCACAAACCCAACCTCCACCAATTTTCGTCCGAATTTGTCTGTAACTTTTTGAGATATCTTGCTATATATTGTTTTTTTAACCTATCAATGGTGAAGAATCACTTTTTAAAATCTCGGATTCAGGTCCGGATGCGAACCTTCAAGTGAGTCGAAACATTTCGTCCTTGTCACAAACCCAACCTCTCCACTAATTTTCGTCCGAATTTGTCCGCAACTTTTTGAGATATCTTGCTATATATTGTTTTTTTAACCTATCAATGGTGAAGAATCACGTTAAAAATTATCGGATTCAGATCGAGATTCCGATCTTCACCAAACTCTTATCAATTCGTCCTTGTCACAAACCCAACCTCTCCACCAATTTTCGTCCGAATTTGTCCGCAACTTTTTGAGATATCTTGCTATATATTGTTTTTTGAACCTATCAATGGTGAAGAATCACTTTTTAAAATCTCGGATTCAGGTCCGGATACGATTCTTCAAGAGAGTCAATACATTTCATCCTTGTCACAAACCCAACCTCCACCAATTTTCGTCCGAATTTGTCTGTAACTTTTTGAGATATCTTGCTATATATTGTTTTTTTAACCTATCAATGGTGAAGAATCACTTTTTAAAATCTCGGATTCAGGTCCGGATGCGAACCTTCAAGTGAGTCGAAACATTTCGTCCTTGTCACAAACCCAACCTCTCCACTAATTTTCGTCCGAATTTGTCCGCAACTTTTTGAGATATCTTGCTATATATTGTTTTTTTAACCTATCAATGGTGAAGAATCACTTTAAAAATTATCGGATTCAGATCGAGATTCCGATCTTCACCAAACTCTTATCAATTCGTCCTTGTCACAAACCCAACCTCTCCACCAATTTTCGTCCGAATTTGTCCGCAACTTTTTGAGATATCTTGCTATATATTGTTTTTTTAACCTATCAATGGTGAAAAATCACTTTTTAAAATCTCGGATTCAGGTCCGGATACGATTCTTCAAGAGAGTCGATACATTTCATCCTTGTCACAAACCCAACCTCCACCAATTTTCGTCCGAATTTGTCTAACTTTTTGAGATATCTTGCTATATATTGTTTTTTTAACCTATCAATGGTGAAGAATCACTTTAAAAATTATCGGATTCAGATCGAGATTCCGATCTTCACCAAACTCTTATCAATTCGTCTCTCTCACAAACTCAACCTCTCCACCAATTTTCGTCCGAATTTGTCCGCAACTTTTTGAGATATCTTGCTATATATTGTTTTTTTAACCTATCAATGGTGAAGAATCACTTTTAAAATTATTGTATTCAGATCCGGCTCTGATTCTTCACCAAAATCGAAACATTTCCTCATTGTCACAAACCCAACCTCTGCACCAAAATTTCGTCCGAATCCATCCACAACCTTTCGATATATCTTGTTCACCAACAGACAGACAGGGATGAAAACTTAATCTGTGGTGGTGGAGGTTGTTATTGATGAAGGGTGAAAAAAAAAGGTTCAATTTCAAGGAGATTGTGTGGATAGATTGATACATTTTCAGGCTACGTTTAATAAATTTGCATCGACAGAATGTTTTTTAAATAATAAAGTTTCTAATCTTTGTTACATGCATAATCTAAGCATTCCCAATCACCCAATCACCATCAAACCTTTTGTCCGCCCCATCCTTCCCTTTCTCCGAGCTATTCTGAAATCTCTGACACACCTTCAACAGCTCTCCCTACCTCTTCCACCTCTTCCACATCTTACCCTACCCCTCCTCCCCCCTGTTCTGTATCCGATGCTCCCCCTTCCTCTTCATTAACGGTATGGACCTCAAACATCCGGGGCCTTCGTTCAAACTTAACTGATCTCTCCATACAGGTTGCTTCTGACAAACCAGACGTGATCTGCTTAACAGAAACTTTCCTCCTTCATGATGTCTCTGATTCCTTAGCATCTCTCCTGGGTTACTCCCTCCTCCGGTATGATAGACCTGAGCCTCGTCCTGGAGGTGGGGTTGCTATCTTTATCAAAAACTCTCTTCCTCACACGCCCTGCACTGCACTCTCTCCACCTCACCCCCAGGAATACCTCTGGATACGGCTTCCCCTTCGCTCCCCCCTCTTGTTCATATGTGTGTTGTACCGTCCACCAAACAGTGATGACTCCATCTACATCTCGCTGTCTGATAATATGGACCAACTTCTATCTACTCATCCCAACTCTCTCTTCCTCATATGTGGTGATTTCAATTGTCACCATGCCAGTTGGCTGGGTGTGGGTACCTCTCTCACCAGCCATGGCTCCTCAGCAAACGACTTCTGCGACTCACTGGGACTGACACAATCTGTCAATTTCCCGACCCGGATCTCAGTCAACAGAACATCTTCTCTTCTGGACTTGGTTATGACTAACTTCCCTGAAAATGTCTGCTGCTCTTCTTCTGCTCCAATCGGCTCATCTGATCATGTGCTTGTTAAAGTGGACATCTCTCTGACCATTCTCAGGGAGAATGCTCAGCGTCGACGAGTCTGGCATTTCACTCAGGCCAATTGGCATGGTCTTCAAGCATCCATCAATCATCTGGACTGGTCTCCCATCTCTACCACCTCTGACATCAACTCATCCTGGGAATTCTTCCAAAGTAAATTGCTCTCTCTCTCATGCACAGATTTATCCCATCTCGTCTTCAGTTGTCATACCCTTCCTCCCGTCCATGGTACACGGAATCTTGTGGTGAGGCTGTTGCCCAGAAACAACTTGCCTTCGTCTCCTGGAAAGCAAATCCAACGGAAGGAAATCTCATTTCCTTTCACAAAGCCCGAAACAAATGTGTGTCCACCCTCAGGAGAGCCAGGAAACAATATCTTTCCGTTCTCAAGACCGAACTCTCTTATCTGTCTCCCTCTTCCAAATCCTGGTGGCGTCTGGCCAAATCTGTTTCTGGTGTTTGTTCCCCCTCCATCCCCTCCCTTACTTCAAATGGCTACACAGCTGACTCCACACGTGAAAAAGCTGAATGACTCAAGTCTGTGTTTGCCTCTAAATCTTGTGTCCCAAACCCATCCCTCTCTGTACCCACCGTACCCAGTCATACCCAGGTGCTCCTGGACTCCGTGTCCTTTCCTCCTGACAAGGTGGAAAAGTTTCTGTCAACCCTCGACTCTGATTCTGCAACTGGACCTGACGGCAGCAGCCCACGGGTCCTAAAATCCTGTTCTTCTGCTCTTTCGCTCCCTCTCTCTGTTCTCTTCACCCTCTCTTTTGCTCAAGGTCAACTGCCATCTGCTTGGAAATCAGCCAACATCAACGCTTTGCACAAAAAAGGTGCAAAAACAGATCCTAGCAACTACAGACCAATCAGCCTTCTCCCAATTATCAGCAAAGTCATGGAATCCATCATTGCTTCGGATATGAAATCTTTCCTCTTCTCCAATGGCTTGATCTCTGATCATCAATTTGGTTTCAGACCAGGTCACTCTACTCTGGACATGCTGCTTCTGCTGTCTCAACAATGGATGGAGGTCCTCAATGCCAAACAGGAAATTGGAGCTGTCTCCCTCGACATATCACGTGCCTTCGATACGGTCTGGCACCCCGCTCTGCTCACCAAACTCTCCTCCTTTGGTATCAATGGAAATCTCCACGCATGGCTGGTGGACTTCCTCTCTAGTCGTAGTCAACGTGTGGCCCTGAATGGGTCTCTCTCATCTCCTCTTCCTGTTCAGGCTGGAGTTCCTCAAGGCAGTGTTCTGGGCCCTGTGCTTTTTCTGGTCTTCATCAATGATCTCTCTGACTCTCTTGAAAATCCTCTCTATCTCTTTGCTGATGACTCCACTCTCTGCCGCTCCATTCCTCATCCCTCAGATCGGCAGTCTGCAGCCTCCTAACTCTCTGCAGACCTGGACAAAATCACAGATTGGGCAAACAATTGGAACATGTCTTTCAATCCTGACAAATCTCACACTCTTACGACGTCTCTCTGAAAAGACCGACTAGACAACCCTCCCATCTACTTTCTGAATAATCCTCTCCAAGAAGTTCTGTCACTCAAGCTTTTGGGTGTCACTATCTGCCATGATCTTTCCTGGGAAAACCACATTTCCAAGCTGGCCTTCAAAGCCAGTCACCGACTGGGCATCCTCCGTCATGCGAAGTCCTTCCTTGGCACACCTGAGCTCCTCACCACATACAAGGCTTTCATCCGCTGCTCAATGGAGTACTGCTCTCCCCTCTGGGCTGGTGCTCCTGCCTCACACCTAGCTCGTCTTCACGCTGTTGAAACCAAAGCGTTCAGAATCATTGGAATCTCCCGTGATGACGCTATCTCCGAGGGCCTTTCACTTACTCACCGCAGGCAGGTTGGTGGTCTTTCCGTCTTCTGCCGACTCCTCTCCGGCCTTGCTCCTCCAGCTCTCTCTGGGCTCTGTCCCCCAAATATTTCTACAGGTCGCACAAGATCTGCCTGCAACCCTCTTATGGTTAAACTGCCAAAATCAAGACTCTCTGCTCACCTTCACTCCTTCATTCCTCTTTTCTCCCGCCTCTGGAACAAACTCCCTCACTCTCTTCAATCCCACTCCTCCCTCCAGGTCTTTTAAAAAACGGCTGTTCACCACCATCTC
Organism: Myxine glutinosa; assembly: GCF_964187855.1. Taxonomy (NCBI): domain Eukaryota; kingdom Metazoa; phylum Chordata; class Myxini; order Myxiniformes; family Myxinidae; genus Myxine; species Myxine glutinosa. The sequence goes on along the minus strand of NC_136269.1, from coordinate 36,708,540 downwards.
TTATCTTCCCCAATCCAAAACCTTGATCTTTTCTACGGCCGCTAATTTCACGCCAAATACACTTTTTGAGGTGCCGACTTCTTTCCTGGAAGTCCTTGGTGTCCTTGCGTTTTATACCTATCCTGCCCCCCCCCCCCAGGCCTTCTCCCTCCCACACATCTCCCGATGTCCCTGCTCTCAAATGTTGTGTTTGTGTGTTACCGCCCCTTCTCTCCCCATCTTGTCGACCGCTCCCCTTTTTATATACTTTGTTTGCTTGTTTGTTTGATTTGTTTGTTTGATAAATGTTAGCTCTTTCACGAGCCTCGACTCTGTATTTATAAAAAAAAATTAAAAATTCCAACAACTCGATGTAGTCCGAACTCCAAAATATGATAAAAGTCACTTTTATTTTTCATGTGACCTTTCGTGTACTTTCCTATTCTAAAATGATTTCGTTAACGTCAAAATCACACTTCAAGTCATTATCCAGAACATCCTGTGCTACTTTTTCAGAGCTGTTTGGATTACAACAACGTTTTTCGCTGCCCTCGCATCACCACACTTCTGAACAAGCTAATCAATCTCGATGACAAGGGCAAAGCTGACAAGGCAATGACAGGGACAATGATGTCATCCTGCACAGTCCAGCCATGTCAAACAAAGCTTGGAAATAGTGATTTTGCTAAATGGGCCGTTGTCCATGACTTGGCTTGCCACGATGCTGATGAACTTTTGCTATGGGTACTTTTTGGGTACAAAGTCGAGGCTCATGGAAGAGCTAGAACACTGAACGGATCAGGATGCAACATAACTAAAGGAAGAGTAGAAAGAGAGGGGGATCACTAACAGCATAGTTGAGGGACAAAATAGAGGGAGGAAGTATGTGGAGAGGAAATTAGGGGTAGAGGAGAACATATGTGGTCGACAAGGTGGAAACAAACGCAAATTCTCAGGAAGGAAAAACTTTGGAGAGAGGTAGGCTTGTGGGAATGAGACGTGGTGGTTGAGGATAGAAAAGATCATGATTTTGAGATGGAAGATTATCTAAGATGGTGGTGAATTGCTGTCTTGAAAGACTAGAGGGAAGAATGAGATTGAAGAGAATGTGGAAGTTGGTTCCACAGGTGGGGAAAAAGAAGAACGAATCAGTGAAGGTGAGCAATCATTCTGCATTTCTGGAGTTTGACCAGAAAGGGGTTGATGGTGTAACATGTGCACCCTGCTGATACTTGGGGAGAGGGCATAGCACGATAAGAGCAGAGGGTGCAAGGCCAGAGAGAAGGTGGTAGAAGACAGAGACACCACGATAGGAAAGGGAAAGGCCATTTGACTCGGCTTTGTAGTGGGAGATTCTAATGATCTTGAAGGCCTTGGTTTCCATGGTGTCAAGCTGAGCAAGGTACGAGGCAGGAGCGCCAGCCCAGAGGGGAGAGCAGTACTCCATCCAGCTGCAAATGAAGGCCTTGTAGGTAGATCTGAGTTCTGGTGTGCCAAGAATGTACGACAGAAGATGCCCAATGGGCGGCTAGCTTTGGGGGCCAACTTATAAATGTGGTTTGCCCAAGAAATATCATGGCTGATTTGAATCCAAGAGTTTGAATGACTGAACTTCTTCAAGAGGAGTGTTCGGAATGTAGATGGGAGGGTTTGTCATACGGTTCTTTCATAGAGAGTGAGAATGTGAGACTTGTTAGGATTGAAAGACTTATTCCAAGTGTTTTAACAGCTTGTGATTTTTCAATGCTTGAAGAGAGGAAGCTAGAGACTGTTGGCTGTTTATCTTAAGGATGAGGGATGTTATGGCAGAGGATGGAGTCATCAGCAAATAGATAAAGGGAATTTTCCAGAGAGTCAGAGAGATCATTCATGAATATCAAGAATTGGACTGGGCTCACCCTTGGGGAACTCCTGCCTTATCAGGTGGAGGGGATGAAAGGATTCCATTGAAAGCCACACATAGGCTCCGAGAGTAGAGGAAGCCAGTAATCCATGTGTGGAGTTGGTCTTCGATGCCATTAGAGAAGAGAGTTTGGAGACCAAAATGGACTGTATTAGAAGCTGGAGATATGTCGAAACTAAAGAGACGGCCATGATCACATTTCTGATATTGAAGGCCTCCATCCATTGCTGGGTGAGTCGTAGCAGCATGTCCAAGGTGGAGTGACCTTGTCTGGAGGGTGTAGAATAATAAATTAACTGCTGTTCTACTTCAGAAACTTCAGAAACTCGTTTTAGCAAAATCAATGTTTTATTCACTTTTGAGAGTTTTGCTGTATTCTACTAAATGTACTAATTAGATATTAATGACGTTGTTCTGTCGGTCGTGGCTGTAGCTCCTTCTGTAGGTCTTTTGTTGAACCTCGTTCAGTTGTTGACCAGTCTCCAGTTGGTTGATCAGGTCAACTGGTCTTCAGTTGTTCAGTCACTCTCCCAGTCCACTGCTACTCCGTCACTCTCCCAGTTCTCTCTGCTTTTTTAATCGCAACTTTCTCTTGGTTTTTAAAGGCCCAGACTCCTTCATCCAAAAGCCTTTATTTGGCTCTTTGGCCAGCCCTCTATTTTGGGAGACTGAGAGCACCACATTATTTCTGTTCAAGAGGTCAAATGCTCTGACCTGCTGAGGGAGAATTTGCAGCCTGTGTGCAGTGAACTGAACATAGGCTATTTTTGATAGACAGATGGCGGTCCAAGAGCGTTACACATTTTGTCTGAAATTAACTCTCTCGATCACCTGTTAGCTCTAGTTCTATGCTCTTGGCTCATCTTGTGTAAAGTAAAACATATTCCACTTTACACAAGATCACATTGAGATATATTCTAGCAATATTGTCAATATGAATATTTATTCCCTGACAGTCCCCGGTTTTTCTCTTTTATGTTTATATTAACCATTAATCTAAACATTACCACATTAAATATTCAAACCACTAATCTGGTAATTCAATTTCCTAAGGCATACACCGTCATTCTGGAAGAATTTTGATCACAATACATTTCCTTGTTCATTGACTCTTTTTATGTTGATAATTCAATTCAACTCATTTGCATAAAGATCACAAAACATTTCACCTTCACCAAAACGCAATAATTTCAGTTCATCATTAAAATAATAAAGCATCTGCAACATTTGGCAAAATATTTGCCTTTAATCAAATATTGACTTTCTTTGTTTGAAAAAAAAGGGGCGGATCACTTGTGTTTGAAATTTCAGCATAAAACATTTTTCTCCTGTTGTCTTCATCACACCTTCACTATTTGCGTAGGATTTTCTGCTGTTCTGATAGCTGGGCAGAGTCATAGACTGACCCTGCTCTCCATGCAGCATCCTTGCCACTCTTGCTGTGAGCCATAGTAGATTTGAACAAGGCCTCCATCCAGTTGTAGTCGACTTGCCTCCTCACTCATCGTGAGCATGGAGCAAGTGTTGATGTGATGTTGATTTGTCAACAAGATGTGGGGCAGGGATGCCGGATGCATCCGCAATGATGATGTTGGGACCATGGTACTCAGTTGTCCATGGTCCATACCAGGAGCACACAGCAGAATCGTGCACAGCTGTTGTGAAGGAAAAGGCGCAGACGTTCGCTTGCAGCTCCATGCTGGCTCCCCGGAAGTTGGTGAAGTAATGACACACGTCACCATATCCCGTAGACGTTGCAGGTAAAATGTCGTCGTCCTGCAATTGCTGATGTGATGAATGTTCGAGGTATTTAAACACAAGTAAGTGATCGCCCTTTTCCATATGTTGCAGTGTGACCCAGACAAATGGACACATAATTTTCCCTTGGTGAAGGTAAACATCCATCTTCCAAAGGAGTATTTCTTCATCATTCTTTGAGAAAGAGGGTGTATGCCAGGATTAACTTCATTTTCACAAATTTTCCTTTTTCAAACTTCTTCCCAGATGTCGTTATCACTCCATTTGGGATGTGGTCTTGTCTTTCCTTTACTCAGCCACATTTATATCTGCTCTCCACACAGATTGAATCAGATGGGGTACATTGTAACATGAAATCACTATATTTTATAACAACTTCACACGAATAATATTCAAATCAGACATGTGTTTTTCACTACTAAACTTAGAATAGCATCCACAATTGCTTTCAGGTTCATATAATTTAAAAATTAACTCATGCAGGTATTGTAACCCAACTTCAAAGAAAATAAATGCATTAATAATGAGTATATATGATTGAAATCACAAACAGGAATATCTAATTCCCAACAAATCTTGCAAACAAGCAAACTATGCATAATGTATTATTAGCATAGTCCTCCCCGCTTTTTGTTTTTCTTTAACAGCGTAACTTGTGGTGATATGAGTTCATCGATCTTGTAAAACGGACATAGTTCACAACATTTTGTTATGCCCTTATTTTAACTCTACTGTATTCATTTTCAACATTACTTGATTCAATCGTTGAATCTCAGTATTCATGTCGCCATAGAAGTCTTCCTCTTTTGTGGTTCCACATTCATTTCCTCATTTGTTGCTTTGTTTATTTCCTCTTTTGTGGCTGCTTGCACTATCATAGTGTTGTTTGTTATCTTATTCAAACCCACCATCACTAAGGTTTTCAAGCAAGCCACTACTAAAACTATTGCCAATATAACCACTAATCCAATAAACAAATATTGGAGTATCTCAGCTGCTACTCCTCGTATATGTTCATACCTATAACATAATTATATGTCAATGACATTCAACATTATATACCAAACTAACAACTTCTTAAAATGTGACTAAAGAAAAATCCCTTAATATATAACATAAATCTGATTATTTGCCTTATCCTGATGCCCCTCTTTCCCGGGGTCCATATTTGTTTCTATTGTTATCAACTTCCTATGATCTGTGAATTCGTTCCAAAATACCACAACCATAGGTTTTAACAAAGCTCTACCATACTATTTCCAAGTTTAACTCAAAATACTAGTAAAACAATCAATTCAAAGAATTAACTTCAAAGGGTCAGCAAATTCATTCTATAACCAGATCTAATTCTCCCTTCCAATAGTTTGCCTTGACACATGTCATATTATAACACTTTAATAAACCTTCAGAAATGTTTCCCATCGCAACAACTTCCCTTTTACAAATAGCCATGTGTAAATTACTTATTGAACTACAATTTCCTCTCAGTTTATTTGGCCTAAATGGCCGCAAAAGTGGCTGCCAACATGCAGTACCTTTTTATCTACCAAGTAAGTGCTCGTCGACATAAGACCTCTACCAAATGTTGTTTGTAAAAACAAATCTGGGATTTCTAATTACATGGATGCCCACTCTCAGGACATTGCAGGCTGCTGTTATCAATCCATTACGATAAAATAATTTCTTTACCCACAATCAAATAATTAACACAAATTGAGGATATTATCCTTATCACATTCATTTATAGATTCATTTGGTTCTAATTCTCGCTTTTCCCACTGCTATAAGGAAGAACAGTAGCTCTTATAAGTCTTTGTAATATCTCATTAAATTTACCCAGCATTTAAGAATTTATTTACTATCCATTTCCCTTCTGTTTACCAGTAACTTTGTTTAAACTCCATAACTTAATTTGATAAATCCCGTGTGTACACTGTACAGCTACCACTTATTGAAACCCCTACTTTTGTAGAAAATATCCAAATAAGTGGTTGTATACCCCCTTAACTGTTGCTCATCCATTCCTATGCAACTTAGTGAATACTACTGACACCAGTATGCCAATATAGGTGTGGCAGATTAACAAAATATGTTGCAGGTACACGTAACATCGTGTTCTGAGTGTAAAAAAAACATAACAGCGCGTTCACGTCTGCCCCTTGGTTTTAAGATTCAGGTTTTAAGATTTTAAGTTTTAAGATTTAAGATTCACAATGCATTTCGTTTTAAAACTCACAATAGTTCAATTCAACAAAATTGTCTTTACTATCTGCCCATATCATCTATGCCTAAGACACATCCATACATACAGCACAATTTATATGCTGATAAAGGTCAAGTTTATATATGTAAAAATCCATGAGCAGAGTACTCTGGAAAGTCAGTGTAAGACCACTTCCAAATTTGACTAATGTTGTACTCATTTTGTTTATGAAGCTCCTATCCATAAATAGCTGTTATTCTCATATAAATTCTATCAAAAATGGAATCCCAAAATTAGTCACAATTTTACTATTAATTAATGGCTGCTCATAACCTAGCACATCAAATCTGTATATTCCATCGCCCTTGACAAAAGAGATAATGTTCATAATCAAATTATATTCCTATTTTATTTTACGAATTTTCTGGATATTCTTGTAAGATTGACACACAAAACAAAAAAAACATTGACACACAAACATACACAAACCCAAGCATTATGTATATTTGTTTGCATTTGAACCATCATTAACAGATCAAGATGGGTGTCAATTTCATTTCAATTTCGTAAAATTTATCCTTTAATTTTAGAAACGCTAATACACAAATAGACAAAAAGTTTATTTTTAGAAAACCCCTATAATGTCACATTGAAATTACCCTTTTTGGTCATTATCCAAATTTTACAACACCTCTATTTACATGTCAGTCGACCACTGACCTATCAGCATGCAAAAGAATAGTCCAAAATGCCCACCTGCTGATCATGTGATGCTCGTCACTTGGTTTCCAAAAAATTTTGCAAAGCAATGTTCCACACTTTGGTAATTGTTTTGTTGTAAAAAATTGTTTCACCCAAAATACTCCCTAAAACGACATTTATAATTGGCAAATATGAGGCTTCCAGAATGAACTCTAATTCTGGATCTTTTAATTCATGTTCCAAAAAAAATCCAATTTTGGCATTTAATCAATTAATTATTAATTAGCTAATAAGCAAAAGTAAAATTCATTCTTGCTCCGAAAATTTTTGAGACAAGAAGCATGAACAATTATTCATGTTGGTCTTATGATTTAATCTGTTGAGGCCTGTCGTCATTTGGGATCTGCAGCAATGAAGGCCTAATCGTTATCTGAGGTACCGGTAAGCACTGGTACCCTTGATCTTGGTTCGTCCTATGAACTCGTCTTCCTATTTGAATATGGACAACATCGTTTCCAGTGTCCAATATTTCCACAATTAAAACATCGATTTCTGTCATTGGCTGATCTGTTCACCTATTCACTTGTATTTCTAGGCTGCATCTCTTGGTTTCTGGGTTGCCACTCCACTCTCTGGTTATCTCCTACTGCATTGTTGCGTTGTTGCCCAGAAAACCTATTGCGTTGATTCGTAGTCATCAGGGCTTGAGTCTGTAGTTGCATCAATTTCTCGGCATTTACAGCACTATTCCTGGCTTGAATCCACTGATGATGCAAGGCATAATTCAATATTTCTTGCATTGGCTTGCCTCCCAAGCAATACATTGTCTTTCCACTTCACTCTTCAATTTGGGCAACAGACCATTAAAAAAAAGGGGTTTTAAGGCATTGTCAATTTGTGCCCAGTCTATTCCTGAATATAGTCGGAAAACATCTCGCAATCTATCCAAATAATCGCTAGCATCTTCGCCTGTTTTCTGCTTGCATGTAACCACTTTGTTCCAATCCGTCACTGGTGGCAATTTTTGTATGGCCTCTATCAATTTATTGATCTGTGCCATTCTAGCCTCCGTGGGCATGTCTACCTGTCCATCTTCCATATTTACCCAGTTGGCCTCATGCATTAAGTTCCTCAAAGTGGTGGTATTAGGAATTAACCACTTCAAAAGTATTTCCATGTCTCTTGCAGTGGGCAACTGAGTTTCCACAATTAACCGCAGTTCTTCCGCAAATTGAAGTGGATCTGTTTTGATTGATGGCATACTACTCTGCAATGCCTTCAATTGATGTACCTGCCATGGTCTATACATCAGATCTGGGTGTTGCTGATTTGCCCCTGGAAATTGCCGCTGAGGAAAATTCATAACACCACATTGCTCAAACCCTCCTTGTGAGAGAGTCAACTTTTGATCATTCATTAGCCAATCACATTGATCGTTAGATTGATTGGCATTTATCACACGATCCTTACTCCTTGTAAGGTGAAATGGAGAGCATGATAAAGGTATAGCAGCTGGTTGCATCGCTCGCCCACTTTGAGTCGGTTCCTGTGCCCGAATCTGTTGCTGTGGCACCATTTCACCCTCTTGGGTAGTTACCTCAAATGGGTCACTCCTTTCACCTGTCCTCTGTTGACTAGAACCAATCGCTGCACTCCGTTCTGGTCTTTCGGCAGGTACAGGTACAGGTACTACCTGTGGCTGATATACAATATTTCTCCGATAAGGTGGAGGAGTTTCCTCTTCCAGTTCATTGATCTCGTATGATCTGGCTTCTGGATAAGTTTGTTCCACCTTATACAAAGTAGCGTTGACTGCGTTGATGTCTAGCTTATTCCTATAAGCTCCACTCTGTGGTCTTCCAGGAAGTATCTCTCCACCTTTTCAATCGATGACTTCAGGTAATTTCCAGAGAGTCTCCCTGTCCTGTGGCTTTTCCCACACCCCAATCTCACTGATCGGTGTTGCAGATGAGTCTGGATCAGTAAGTCCTGGTGAGGGGGGATCAAACAAAATAACCACATATAATATAACAAATAACTACCAGACTCACCACCTCGTTCATCGTCCAAGGTTGTCTGCACATTGATGTTTCGCAAATGTCTCAAAGCTTCTTTCTTGAGACCGCAATTTTTATCAATCAAACAATCAATATATTCAATTCAATTTATTCAGTTCAATTTATTCAGTTAAATTTATTCAATTAAATTTATTCAGTTCAATTCAATTATTCAATTTCAATTAATTTATCAATATTCATCAATAAATCAAATTAATCATTTTGGATGACTCCTTGCATAAGCCCTTTCCCCAATGATGTCAGGACAGGTCCATCTATTGACTGAGATCGCAGCTCATCGGTCGTCACCTCTGGTTCATACCTCATGTCAATTGACGAATCACTGTTCTGTCCTAGGGTCATATCTGACCTATTTTTCCATTTTGCCTGGTCTCCACAAATTTCCTTTGCAACCACTAAAGGCAACTCATCCTTCATTCGTGAGATCGCCAAAATGGATGGCAGATATTAAAGTTCTTTGGGAAAAATATCTCATCATTTTTCTTTTAATAGTACCCAAATCTCTTGGCAATATAATTTTCGTAAAGTCCTGAAATGGGACTGTCAAATTCCTTCAATCATGCTAAATTTTGAAACTCCATCGCTTGTAATACCCAATTTATCCCATAGGGCTTGAAAGTTCTTTTCCAAGTTCGTGCAATCATTCTGCATTGGAACCCTATGATATCATTCATAATAAGCATCATGATTTTATAACCATGGTCATATTATAATCATCTATTTGAAAAACAAACATTTCCTTTATCACCACAGCTATGTGGTATAATCAACAATAAAATAAACTGTACATAGCAAAAGGCTGTACATAGCAAACTGTACTGTACATAGCAAAACTGTACATAGCAAAGGCAAAACTGTACATAGCAAAAGGCAAAAGGCTACCTCCTGACCACTTAGTATACCTATTGACAATAAATCATAACAATATCGACTAATCATTAAACAATTGAAAGAAAAATCGCTTCTACTGCTCCAGCCGCAGCATTCGTCATTTTGTCTGTTCATTCGCGTGACCAAAACGAAATAAAGGGAGCTCAACCATTACACGGCGCTTTTAATGGCGCATGCCATAGGAACTCAACGCAATTTCGACTCTGCCAGAAAAACGAGCAAATTTTGCAGGATGTTAACTGGAATTTGTCGTGAAAATATATACAAAATACACAAAAATATATACCCACAAAAATAAACAACAAACCCAAACAAACCCAAGGTCGACCATATTCAATTCAATTAATCAATGAATTCAATTCAATTTCAATGAATTTATCAATATTAATCAATAAAATTCTAATAATAATACATAATAAAATATCATAAATGATAATATCAAAAGTCACATTTATCAGTCTGATAACTCTATACCTAAACCTTTTCCCAATGTTGCCAAAACAGTTCCGTCCGCTGGCGGAGGTATTTGATCATGGACGTCACTTTCGACCCATACCTTCCGTCAATTGACAAATAACCGTTCTGCCTCTGGATCATATCTGACATATCTTTCAATCCTGTCTGGTCACAAATGCAAGTTTACCAACCACTGAAGGCAATTCAACCCTTCATTTGTGAGACAATCAACCAAATTGATCAGACAGATATGAACCAGTTCATTGGGTACCCAAAGTGCTTGATAATTAAAATGTTGTAAGATTCCTGAAATGCCGTACCAATGAATGGCAATTAATTCATAATATTGACCCATGTAATCCAATCACACTGAAAGTGCAACCTTCCAACAAACTTTGTGACCTGTAATACAGCATTTATCCTGCAGGGCTGTAAAACTATCCTTAACAGCCCATGCACTCAATTTACATCAAAACCCAATGATGACATGCCTGACATGATAGCAATTTTCATGATTGTAAAACCATTTTCATTGTAAATCATTGTAATTATAAATTGTAAATGTAAATTTACCCTTATTGTAAATTGGCAATTATAAATTATAATTGTAAAAAAATTGTAAATTGTAATTTGTAATGCATTAACATAATCAGAGTCATACCATAATCAGTCATTTCAACAAACTTTGAGAATGAACAAGACCACTGATCATTAATGATGAAGGGTGGGGAAGGGAGGAGGAGAAGTGGCAGAATGCCAAGGGAGGGATGAGGCTGGGGGGGGTGGGGCGGGGCTCCCTTAGAGATATTAATACTATGCGAAATACGACACTCATTGTATTTTTCTAAAAATAACTGTGTATTATTGGCTGCACTTATTCTCCCTTACAAGGCTGTGAGAGATTTCATGGTGGATACTATTGTCCCTCTCAAACTTCTGTGCAAGCCATACACTCATCTGTATATTATCTAACGATGTAAACTGTGTCGTACCATTTCACAAATTATTTTAGCAGTATGGGGCCATGGTTGGAGGAGGGGGGAAAGAGGGGTGCAAAAACACATGCATACCCACACATACATACCCACATACCCATACCCACACACACAAAAACACAGCAAGACCACATAATGAGGTGATATGCTAAATCAATATGGGATCCAATGGGATATGGGATCCACAATCCCATCCAATCCCATACAATCAACAATCCTATTCAACAACACACTTCTATACATGCCTCACAATCTGTAATATAACCTGACTTGGTGGGGAGGATGATGGCAGGATGGGGTTTAGGATTGGGGTAGAGGGGACAGGAAATGGAAGGGGGGGGGAGGGGGGAGGGAAAGGACGTGATGTTAGTTCACCACTTGAAAGGGTCACCAAATCCATTTACCTGTAAATTCACCCATATATATACAGATCTAAGTTTTGTTTCATCAAACAGATACAATTTTGTGTTTGGGTCCAGTTAATTGCCTTGCCACATGGCATAGTATCTTATTTCAATAAATTCCTGTATGACCTCCCCAATACTCATCTGTAACTTACATATGTAATTACAATTGTCTCCCAAATGTGTTTGGCTGGGGGTGTAGGGCAGGAGAAGGTGAAAGAGGTTACATTTAAAAAAAATCGTTTCTGATCCCATATGTAAGAAGTGGACAGGGACCAAGACGCAACACCAAGCGTTGCCATGGGCAACCTGCCTGCATGCATTTTACAATGTGCCCGGCTGGAAGTGGAAAAGAATGCCTATTCTTAGACCGTCCATCGACTCGTGCAGACTAGCACGTGTCGGATTAACTTTTATGACAATGCTAAACTCACTTTTGTAGCACAATGGGAATTTATGTTTGAAAATCGAAGCCAGCCGATTTTCCCTTAGCACTGTATACTATATAAAATGCAGTTTTTGTACAAAAATCGCTAGTTATTTAAAAATCCTCAGATAATCGTTTTTTTTTAAATCGCTGTTCAACCTGTGCGAGAGCATATCGACTCGTCCCTCGTGACCACATCAAAGAAGAGGCTCACCACAGGAAAAATATTATATAAGTCTCAACCATACGAACCCAACAATATTTGAATCATCATACAAAAGGAACGGGCAGATATGTGACGCAGACCATTAAACTGGAATCACGTATGAAATCAAATGAATACACAAAAAGCATATTCATACACAAAATATTTTCATGACTGGACGAATGCAGCACCCTTTTCGCTAACGTCCCGGGATTCGTTAGTGGCTCTTTGCAGTCGTAGAATGTACCGAAAAAAAATTCAAATTACAGAAAAAAACAAAAAAACATTTTTTTTTTTTTTTAATTTAATCGTCATGACTTCTGAAATCTTTTCACACCTTTAAGACCCCGAAGGGACCAAGCGGTCCTCCCTCGAGGAGGTGTGCCTCGTGGCTTTTTCCACCTTCCACATATCAACAAAAATACACAAAACTCAAACACTGAACAATTTGCGCAGATTAACATCAGACTACACAGATAACAAACAAAAGCTTACCTTGTTCTGTGGAGTTGACTCCCTTACGGACCACCAATTTGTAGAATAATAAATTAACTGCTGTTCTACTTCAGAAACTTCAGAAACTCGTTTTAGCAAAATCAATGTTTTATTCACTTTTGAGAGTTTTGCTGTATTCTACTAAATGTACTAATTAGATATTAATGATGTTGTTCTGTCGGTCGTGGCTGTAGCTCCTTCTGTAGGTCTTTTGTTGAACCTCGTTCAGTTGTTGACCAGTCTCCAGTTGGTTGATCAGGTCAACTGGTCTTCAGTTGTTCAGTCACTCTCCCAGTCTACTGCTTCTCCGTCACTCTCCCAGTTCTCACTGCTTTTTTAATCGCAACTTTCTCTTGGTTTTTAAAGGCCCAGACTCCTTCATCCAAAAGCCTTTATTTGGCTCTTTGGCCAGCCCTCTATTTTGGGAGACTGAGAGCACCACATTATTTCTGTTCAAGAGGTCAAATGCTCTGACCTGCTGAGGGAGAATTTGCAGCCTGTGTGCAGTGAACTGAACATAGGCTAATTTTGATAGACAGATGGCGGTCCAAGAGCGTTACACATTTTGTCTGAAATTAACTCTCTCGATCACCTGTTAGCTCTAGTTCTATGCTCTTGGCTCATCTTGTGTAAAGTAAAACATATTCCACTTTACACAAGATCACATTGAGATATATTCTAGCAATTTTGTCAATATGAATATTTATTCCCTGACAAGGGTAATAAATGGAGGATTGTAGATTTTGGAAAATAAAGTGCAGTTTGATTTGAGCAAATGAAGTCCTCATTGGCAAATTACTTCATCCGCATCATCGTTAGTTGTTCATGCACATTTTTTCACCATCTGAATATTTGCATGCTCCAGTGCATTTCAGCTTTCCACAAGTACAATTCACTGAGGCCCATCCCTTCTTGCATCCACATGATACAATCTCTTTGCATGATTCTGGAATGGGTGGGAGTGATCCAAGGTCAGGTAGAAGTTGTCCATCCACCAGTTTTCAGCCCATGGTTGTAGGTGAGGGTAGGACAGGCTGCAGACTGATGGCCTATCTTCACACCATCCTTTGGTAGTGTGTCTGGTGAATGTCGAATAGCACAGCATGTTGTTGGAGGAGGTGACTCAGGAGATTTGCATTTGCAAAACAATGTCACACAGGCCTTGCCACAGCTTGTTGCTCCTGGTACCTTGTATGTTTTGCACACAAACATTTATGCATCCTTTATTATGTCTCGAGTCAATTCTCCTTTTCCAAGATCAGTTAGGAGAAGATTGTCTGGAATGAACACTTCCCATACTGTTTTCTTACTATGACCAGACAGGTATGACACTGTCACATCCAGTTATCACATGAAAAGGGAGCAGTGTCTCAAATACCTGCTCATGAAATGACAGCTTCTTTCATAGCTCATGCACTAGAACCACTTTAGAGGCCATTTTCCCCCACCGAGCAGGGGTTGGCCTTTTTTGGGCACTGTGGTCCCCTTTTTGAAGCAATGTTTTATGGCCGGAGGCTCTTCCTGCCACCAACCCTGTTAGTCGCCTCTTGCGACACACAGGGAATTACCAGTGAACTGGTACTCAATTTGCCGACATCAGAACGATGACAGGCTGAGTCAACCCCCCTGGTGTTAACTCAGCAATTTACCGGGATTCGAACCCAGGATCCTAGGATCCCAAGCCGGCACCCTAACCACTAAGCCAACACCATGCTCCTGTGAGGTCTTTTTTATCAACGAATTTATTAATTTAAACGTATAAACGTTCGGTTATGGACAATTTTGACACATATAAATTAAACGCACATGCCAACTACATGCTGGAGATTTGGGACGAGGGGGAAGGGCAAGGAGGAAGGGAGGGAGAGTACATGCAGGGGGAGCAGGAGGAATGGGGAGCAGGAGGACAGGGATGGGGAAGAGCAGGTTCTAGTCACCTACCCAAACCATCCACAATGTTTTGAAATATCACGAGCTATATATTGTCACCTGTGAGGCCCCGTTAACACAGTATACCTCAGCACCAGGACCTTTCGTCCAGGGAGATGGTCCAAATGGTCTTTCATTGCACTGCGTTCAATAATTCTTCCAACTTTACCGTGAGCCAGGATCATTCAAAATTGGACTGAAATGTATGGCACATGCACAAGAAAAGCACATGCCTCAAACATGTCTTCTTACTTTTTAAAGAATTTATTTACTGAACAGTACAAAGAAGACGGTAGATGCTATTATAAAAGATGGTAGATGCAAGATGCTATTATAAATGGTATGAATGAAGCAAATTAAAAGGCACAAAGAGGTAGATGGAACACTCAAAATTGTATTCAAGGATGAGAAATAAAGCTCAAAACCTAACCAACTCTAAATGCCACAGAACATACCTTTACAACGACTTTAGAATGCAGCAGGGACTTCCCTTTGTCTACGATATGCAGGGTGGACGTAGGACTCAATTCAACCCGCTTTGGAAACCAGGTGTGAGACGAGAGTCAGTGACAATGTCAGGTCCAAAGATGAAGTAAAACTGCCATGAGCAGTGCCAGCGATGAGTAGCACACATAGATGCAGTAAGCTAAACAGAGCACGATGAAGTGAATTAGGCACGAGGAAGGCCATAGCTCATGCACTGATATATACCATTGAGAGACCTCAATAAAGGCTGCGGCACCAGGGACAAACAATCGAAAAAGTCTCGTCTGATCAGGAGTATCAAAGACAAACTTGTCCCAGTGTTTAATGCTATTCATTGCACATTTCGCTTGGATGAAATGCAAACAGTTGTGGCTGAAGGCTGGTACATTAAAGAAACCATATACAGTGGTACCTCGGCTTACGAGTGCCCCAACGTACGAGTTTTTCGGGATACGAGCCGTCGCTCGGGCGGTTTGTTGCTTTGGGATACGAGCCGAGATCCGATGTACGAGCTCAAAAAATTTATTTTTTTGAATTTTCCGGTTGTGGCTTCCGGTTCCGGTCACGTGGTTATCTTGCCGTGAAAGCATCTCTGCTTGGATATAAAACACGCAATCGTCGAAATACATGAGCGAGGAATCTCCTTGCTCCAGCCGGTGACGTCATCGGCGGGGATCCCCGCCTCCAGAGTGGCTGGTCACGTGACCGCCAAAGCGTGTCGCGCGTGCGGGTATAATGAGCTACACCTGTGGATCACGTGACCACGGAAGCACGCCTCGCTTGAGAGGCATGGCTTTCGGTTTGCGTTATAAGGCGCGATAAATGGGCTTTTGAGTGTTAGCGGTTCATGGCGTTGACGGTTCATGACGGTTCATGGCGTTGACGGTCAAAAACCCATTACATCAATTTTACCAGGCACTGTACAGTAAGTACAGTGGACACCAAATGCACGGTGGAAGGCTAGAAGTAGAAGATCGTCCAAGACAAGTGAGAATAAGCCATACTTTGGAGATGACGTCATTCGCTGGTCCGATAACCAAAGATGTGGTATAAAAAACCAGGTGAGCTAACAATGCAGCAATGAAGGAATTCGGCCAAGGCACCGGCACACAACGACCTACCTACATCGAAAGACTCAATGCCAATGGTGACAGAAGCCAAGACGGCCGGCTTAAACACCGCCGAAAGACCACGGTGTACCAACTTACGATGCAGAACATCTTGCACTTAATATGATGACAACAGGTGCCATCCTCTGACGTACCATTACAGGTACAGGTACAGTACACGTGAGCACAGAGCAAAAGTTCACTGAAACCGAGATTAAGAAAAAAGAAAAAACACCTCGTGGTCCGTGCTCGATATCCGAGTTTCAATCTTTTCAAACACATGATGCTCTCGGTCACGGTATCTCCTGCGAGCTGCTTCTCCTTCAACCACACAAACAACAACTTCTCCATATCTTCATGGATAGAGGTCCGGAGCTTTGAAATAATCGTAACGCCCTTGGCTGGCGTTATAGCCTTTATGGACTCCTTCTGCTTCAAAATCGTACATATCGTCGAAGGAGTACGATCGTACTGCCTCGCCAAGTCGACAACACGCACACCTCACCTGGCATGCTCTTCTCCTCTGCTGAATAAAACCAGTTTATTTCTTTACATTCTCTTGTATTATGTACAGTATATACGAGGTCGTGCTTGTTTATACATTATTTGTTATTTATAAAGTACATTTTTGTTATTTAAAAGCACCTAACAAAAAAAATTGGTGTTTTTTTTTTGAGGCTGGAACGGATTAATAGCATTTCAATGCATTTGAATGGGAAAATTTGCTTTGACTTACGAGCGATTTGGCTTACGAGCTCCGTCACGGAACGGATTAAACTCGTAAGCCGAGGTACCACTGTATATATATATATATATATATATATATATATATATATATATATGGTTTCTTAATATATAAATCTTAATATATTTTGGTTTCTATATATCTATATTATAATAGCCGTAGATGATTCTGTCTGTCTGTCTGTCTGTCTATCTGTTGGGTGTCTGTCCGGGGTGTGGCTTACTCGGTTTGCAGAGTAGCTCCACCCATAGCTCCACCCATTCTGGGAGTGGCTATAAACAAATATCCACCATTTTATTAACTCGCATAGCTTTGAGTCCTGTTTTGTAGGCCCGTGGTGTCTTGCTCTCCCCCAGTTTTATTTCAAATCAAATCCGATAAATCATTTCATTTTTCACAGTCGCTAACATAGTTTTAGACTCGGTTGAAAAAAAACGGGAAGAAAATCCGATGAAAGTTGCCGTTTATAGAACGAAATGAATTCTCAAAGGCCTGTAACTTCAAGGCCATTGAGTCTCTCTCACGCCTTTATCTCCAATCTAACTCACCATATGATTTCATTTTTATCGATGGTTTTACTTTTAGACTCGGTGTCAGCAATAATTGAGAACAATCCACACACGCGGGAAAATGCAGAGATATATTTTTTAAAATCGCGTCATGGTGTATCATACACCGCCCAACATGACACCGACGGCAACGTGTCTATATATCTTAAAAATTCGCTTTTGCTTTTCCGTTATGATATATTACTATTTCGTTTGATGATAGTCGTCACAAAAACGTCAACAATGATGCCGACATATATTTCTTCGTTTTTATTTCATTCAACATATTAGCCGGAAGTAAAATATGTTTCAGGAAATTACCGAGAGATATTTCTTCGTTTTTTTTATTAGTTATGTGCGCATACACTTTAAATAGGTTTATTTGAAATCTTTAATTTTCCACAAACATTCCACACACGCGGGAAAATGCAGAGATATATTTTTTAAAATCGCGTCATGGTGTATCATACACCGCCCAACATGACACCGACGGCAATGTGTCGATATCTATTTTAAATTTCATTTTTCACAGTCGCTAACATAGTTTTAGACTCGGTTGAAAAAAAACGAGAAGAAAATCCGATGAAAGTTGCCGTTTATAGAACGAAATGAATTCTCAAATGCCTGTAACTTCAAGGCCATTGAGTCTCTCTCACGCCTTTATCTCCAATCTAACTCACCATATGATTTCATTTTTATCGATGGTTTTAGAGTCGGTGTCAGCAATAATTGAGAACATTCCACACACGCGGGAAAATGCAGATATATTTTTTAAAATCGCGTCATGGTGTATCATACACCGCCTAACATGACACCGACGGCAACGTGTCGATACATATTAAAAATTCGATATATCATTTCATTTTTCACAGTCGCTAACATAGTTTTCGACTCGGTTGAAAAAAAACGGGAAGGAAATCCAATGAAAGTTGCCGTTTATAGAACGAAATGAATTCTCAAACGCCTGTAACTTCAACTTCAAGGCCATTGAGTCTCTCTCACGCCTTTATCTCCAATCTAACTCACCATATGATTTCATTTTTATCGATGGTTTTGGACTCGGTGTCAGCAATAATTGAGAACATTCCACACACGCGGGAAAATGCAGAGATATATTTTTAAAAATCGCGTCATGGTGTATCATACACCGCCCAACATGACACCGACGGCAACGTGTCGATATATATTAAAAATTCGCTTTTGCTTTTCCGTTAAGATATATTACTTTTTCGTTTGATGACAGTCGTCACAAAAACGTCAACAATGATGCCGACATATATTTCTTCGTTTTTATTTAATTCAACATTATTAGCCGGAAGTAAAATATGTTTCAGGAAATTACCGAGAGATATTTCTTCGTTTTTTAAAATTAGTTATGTGCGAATACACTTTAAATAGGTTTATTTGAAATCTTTAATTTTCCACAATATAATTTACTTGCCATTTATCATTTGATGATTACGAGACAAATTCCTCTTGAGGATCGTGACAATTCATGCGCTGCGTGGAAACTTCTATTTCCAAAATGAATGAGACGATCGATGAAGAACGCAGACTTGAACAGGATGCAGCAAGAAAACGAATGAGACGGGCGAACGAGTCCATCGACGAACGTCAATGCAAACTTGCGGGGTCACCCGTGGGAATCCCACGGGCATGGATGTGTGTGACATTTCGACATATTGAGTTAGATGCTGCACATTCATTTTTACAAAATGGTTACTGGCAAGTCATCAGATCCAGAAATGGTGTAAAAACCACCGTTTAGAGGCCATTTTTCCCCGCAAAGCGGGGGTTGGCCTTTTCGGGGACCGTGGTAGTTGTTGTTTTTTTGTCCCCTTTTTGAAGCAATGTTTTACGGCCGGATGCCCTTCCTGACGCCAACCCTTTTTGCCGCCTTCAACGACAAACAGGGAATTACCAGTGAACTGGTACTCAATTAGCCGACCTCGGAAGGATGACAGGCTGAGTCAACCCCCCTGGCATTAATTCGGCGATCGACCGAGATTCGAACCCAGGATCCTAAGCCGGCACCCTAGCCGCTAGCCCAACACCAGAAATGGTGTCATGAACACAATTTATTTACGCACAAGCACAAAAGCAAGACGGGCCGATTTCCGATTCCGACGGGCCGACGGGCGAGACGGGCCGATTTCCGATTCCGACGGGCCGATTTGGAGCAAGAAAAAGAACGAGACGGGAGCAAAAGGAGAGAAACGAGACGGGGAAAGCCGATTGGAGAGGCGAGTGAGGCGCGATTGGAGAGGAGTGTGAGGCGCGATTGGAGAGGAGTGTGAGGCACGATTGGAGAGGAGTGTGAGGCGTGATTGGAGAGGAGTGTGAGGCACGATTGGAGAGGAGTGATTGGAGGGGAGTGTGAGGCACGATTGGAGAGGAGTGTGAGGCACGATTGGAGAGGAGTGTGAGGCGCGATTGGAGAGGAGTGTGAGTCGCGATTGGAGAGGAGTGTGAGGCGCGATTGGAGAGGCGTGTGAAGGATTGGAGAGGAGAGGAGTGTGAGGGATTGGAGAGGTGAGGGATTGGAAAGGAGAGGGATGTGAGGGTTTGGAGAGGAGAGGAGTGCTAGGTGGAGAGAGGAGAGTGTCAGGTGGAGACAGGAGAGTGTCAGGTGGAGACAGGAGAGTGTCAAGTGGAGAGGAGTGAGGGGTCACATATTATGTGAAATAAATAAATTGTGTTCATCACACCATTTCTGGATCTGATGACTTGCCAGTAACCATTTTGTAAAAATGAATGTGCAGCATATAACTCAATATGTCGAAATGTCACACACATCCATGCCCGTGGGATTCCCACGGGTGACCCCGCTAGTCTATATTATAATAGCCGTAGATGATTCTGTCTGTCTGTCTGTCTGTCTATCTGTTGGGTGTCTGTCCGGGGTGTGGCTTACTCGGTTTGCAGAGTAGCTCCACCCATAGCTCCACCCATTCTGGGAGTGGCTATAAACAAATATCCACCATTTTATTAACTCGCATAGCTTTGAGTCCTGTTTTGTAGGCCCGTGGTGTCTTGCTCTCCCCCAGTTTTATTTCAAATCAAATCCGATAAATCATTTCATTTTTCACAGTCGCTAACATAGTTTTAGACTCGGTTGAAAAAAAACGGGAAGAAAATCCGATGAAAGTTGCCGTTTATAGAACGAAATGAATTCTCAAAGGCCTGTAACTTCAAGGCCATTGAGTCTCTCTCACGCCTTTATCTCCAATCTAACTCACCATATGATTTCATTTTTATCGATGGTTTTACTTTTAGACTCGGTGTCAGCAATAATTGAGAACAATCCACACACGCGGGAAAATGCAGAGATATATTTTTTAAAATCGCGTCATGGTGTATCATACACCGCCCAACATGACACCGACGGCAACGTGTCTATATATCTTAAAAATTCGCTTTTGCTTTTCCGTTATGATATATTACTATTTCGTTTGATGATAGTCGTCACAAAAACGTCAACAATGATGCCGACATATATTTCTTCGTTTTTATTTCATTCAACATATTAGCCGGAAGTAAAATATGTTTCAGGAAATTACCGAGAGATATTTCTTCGTTTTTTTTATTAGTTATGTGCGCATACACTTTAAATAGGTTTATTTGAAATCTTTAATTTTCCACAAACATTCCACACACGCGGGAAAATGCAGAGATATATTTTTTAAAATCGCGTCATGGTGTATCATACACCGCCCAACATGACACCGACGGCAATGTGTCGATATCTATTTTAAATTTCATTTTTCACAGTCGCTAACATAGTTTTAGACTCGGTTGAAAAAAAACGAGAAGAAAATCCGATGAAAGTTGCCGTTTATAGAACGAAATGAATTCTCAAATGCCTGTAACTTCAAGGCCATTGAGTCTCTCTCACGCCTTTATCTCCAATCTAACTCACCATATGATTTCATTTTTATCGATGGTTTTAGAGTCGGTGTCAGCAATAATTGAGAACATTCCACACACGCGGGAAAATGCAGATATATTTTTTAAAATCGCGTCATGGTGTATCATACACCGCCTAACATGACACCGACGGCAACGTGTCGATACATATTAAAAATTCGATATATCATTTCATTTTTCACAGTCGCTAACATAGTTTTCGACTCGGTTGAAAAAAAACGGGAAGGAAATCCAATGAAAGTTGCCGTTTATAGAACGAAATGAATTCTCAAACGCCTGTAACTTCAACTTCAAGGCCATTGAGTCTCTCTCACGCCTTTATCTCCAATCTAACTCACCATATGATTTCATTTTTATCGATGGTTTTGGACTCGGTGTCAGCAATAATTGAGAACATTCCACACACGCGGGAAAATGCAGAGATATATTTTTAAAAATCGCGTCATGGTGTATCATACACCGCCCAACATGACACCGACGGCAACGTGTCGATATATATTAAAAATTCGCTTTTGCTTTTCCGTTAAGATATATTACTTTTTCGTTTGATGACAGTCGTCACAAAAACGTCAACAATGATGCCGACATATATTTCTTCGTTTTTATTTAATTCAACATTATTAGCCGGAAGTAAAATATGTTTCAGGAAATTACCGAGAGATATTTCTTCGTTTTTTAAAATTAGTTATGTGCGAATACACTTTAAATAGGTTTATTTGAAATCTTTAATTTTCCACAATATAATTTACTTGCCATTTATCATTTGATGATTACGAGACAAATTCCTCTTGAGGATCGTGACAATTCATGCGCTGCGTGGAAACTTCTATTTCCAAAATGAATGAGACGATCGATGAAGAACGCAGACTTGAACAGGATGCAGCAAGAAAACGAATGAGACGGGCGAACGAGTCCATCGACGAACGTCAATGCAAACTTGCGGGGTCACCCGTGGGAATCCCACGGGCATGGATGTGTGTGACATTTCGACATATTGAGTTAGATGCTGCACATTCATTTTTACAAAATGGTTACTGGCAAGTCATCAGATCCAGAAATGGTGTAAAAACCACCGTTTAGAGGCCATTTTTCCCCGCAAAGCGGGGGTTGGCCTTTTCGGGGACCGTGGTAGTTGTTGTTTTTTTGTCCCCTTTTTGAAGCAATGTTTTACGGCCGGATGCCCTTCCTGACGCCAACCCTTTTTGCCGCCTTCAACGACAAACAGGGAATTACCAGTGAACTGGTACTCAATTAGCCGACCTCGGAAGGATGACAGGCTGAGTCAACCCCCCTGGCATTAATTCGGCGATCGACCGAGATTCGAACCCAGGATCCTAAGCCGGCACCCTAGCCGCTAGCCCAACACCAGAAATGGTGTCATGAACACAATTTATTTACGCACAAGCACAAAAGCAAGACGGGCCGATTTCCGATTCCGACGGGCCGACGGGCGAGACGGGCCGATTTCCGATTCCGACGGGCCGATTTGGAGCAAGAAAAAGAACGAGACGGGAGCAAAAGGAGAGAAACGAGACGGGGAAAGCCGATTGGAGAGGCGAGTGAGGCGCGATTGGAGAGGAGTGTGAGGCGCGATTGGAGAGGAGTGTGAGGCACGATTGGAGAGGAGTGTGAGGCGTGATTGGAGAGGAGTGTGAGGCACGATTGGAGAGGAGTGATTGGAGGGGAGTGTGAGGCACGATTGGAGAGGAGTGTGAGGCACGATTGGAGAGGAGTGTGAGGCGCGATTGGAGAGGAGTGTGAGTCGCGATTGGAGAGGAGTGTGAGGCGCGATTGGAGAGGCGTGTGAAGGATTGGAGAGGAGAGGAGTGTGAGGGATTGGAGAGGTGAGGGATTGGAAAGGAGAGGGATGTGAGGGTTTGGAGAGGAGAGGAGTGCTAGGTGGAGAGAGGAGAGTGTCAGGTGGAGACAGGAGAGTGTCAGGTGGAGACAGGAGAGTGTCAAGTGGAGAGGAGTGAGGGGTCACATATTATGTGAAATAAATAAATTGTGTTCATCACACCATTTCTGGATCTGATGACTTGCCAGTAACCATTTTGTAAAAATGAATGTGCAGCATATAACTCAATATGTCGAAATGTCACACACATCCATGCCCGTGGGATTCCCACGGGTGACCCCGCTAGTCTATATTATAATAGCCGTAGATGATTCTGTCTGTCTGTCTGTCTGTCTATCTGTTGGGTGTCTGTCCGGGGTGTGGCTTACTCGGTTTGCAGAGTAGCTCCACCCATAGCTCCACCCATTCTGGGAGTGGCTATAAACAAATATCCACCATTTTATTAACTCGCATAGCTTTGAGTCCTGTTTTGTAGGCCCGTGGTGTCTTGCTCTCCCCCAGTTTTATTTCAAATCAAATCCGATAAATCATTTCATTTTTCACAGTCGCTAACATAGTTTTAGACTCGGTTGAAAAAAAACGGGAAGAAAATCCGATGAAAGTTGCCGTTTATAGAACGAAATGAATTCTCAAAGGCCTGTAACTTCAAGGCCATTGAGTCTCTCTCACGCCTTTATCTCCAATCTAACTCACCATATGATTTCATTTTTATCGATGGTTTTACTTTTAGACTCGGTGTCAGCAATAATTGAGAACAATCCACACACGCGGGAAAATGCAGAGATATATTTTTTAAAATCGCGTCATGGTGTATCATACACCGCCCAACATGACACCGACGGCAACGTGTCTATATATCTTAAAAATTCGCTTTTGCTTTTCCGTTATGATATATTACTATTTCGTTTGATGATAGTCGTCACAAAAACGTCAACAATGATGCCGACATATATTTCTTCGTTTTTATTTCATTCAACATATTAGCCGGAAGTAAAATATGTTTCAGGAAATTACCGAGAGATATTTCTTCGTTTTTTTTATTAGTTATGTGCGCATACACTTTAAATAGGTTTATTTGAAATCTTTAATTTTCCACAAACATTCCACACACGCGGGAAAATGCAGAGATATATTTTTTAAAATCGCGTCATGGTGTATCATACACCGCCCAACATGACACCGACGGCAATGTGTCGATATCTATTTTAAATTTCATTTTTCACAGTCGCTAACATAGTTTTAGACTCGGTTGAAAAAAAACGAGAAGAAAATCCGATGAAAGTTGCCGTTTATAGAACGAAATGAATTCTCAAATGCCTGTAACTTCAAGGCCATTGAGTCTCTCTCACGCCTTTATCTCCAATCTAACTCACCATATGATTTCATTTTTATCGATGGTTTTAGAGTCGGTGTCAGCAATAATTGAGAACATTCCACACACGCGGGAAAATGCAGATATATTTTTTAAAATCGCGTCATGGTGTATCATACACCGCCTAACATGACACCGACGGCAACGTGTCGATACATATTAAAAATTCGATATATCATTTCATTTTTCACAGTCGCTAACATAGTTTTCGACTCGGTTGAAAAAAAACGGGAAGGAAATCCAATGAAAGTTGCCGTTTATAGAACGAAATGAATTCTCAAACGCCTGTAACTTCAACTTCAAGGCCATTGAGTCTCTCTCACGCCTTTATCTCCAATCTAACTCACCATATGATTTCATTTTTATCGATGGTTTTGGACTCGGTGTCAGCAATAATTGAGAACATTCCACACACGCGGGAAAATGCAGAGATATATTTTTAAAAATCGCGTCATGGTGTATCATACACCGCCCAACATGACACCGACGGCAACGTGTCGATATATATTAAAAATTCGCTTTTGCTTTTCCGTTAAGATATATTACTTTTTCGTTTGATGACAGTCGTCACAAAAACGTCAACAATGATGCCGACATATATTTCTTCGTTTTTATTTAATTCAACATTATTAGCCGGAAGTAAAATATGTTTCAGGAAATTACCGAGAGATATTTCTTCGTTTTTTAAAATTAGTTATGTGCGAATACACTTTAAATAGGTTTATTTGAAATCTTTAATTTTCCACAATATAATTTACTTGCCATTTATCATTTGATGATTACGAGACAAATTCCTCTTGAGGATCGTGACAATTCATGCGCTGCGTGGAAACTTCTATTTCCAAAATGAATGAGACGATCGATGAAGAACGCAGACTTGAACAGGATGCAGCAAGAAAACGAATGAGACGGGCGAACGAGTCCATCGACGAACGTCAATGCAAACTTGCGGGGTCACCCGTGGGAATCCCACGGGCATGGATGTGTGTGACATTTCGACATATTGAGTTAGATGCTGCACATTCATTTTTACAAAATGGTTACTGGCAAGTCATCAGATCCAGAAATGGTGTAAAAACCACCGTTTAGAGGCCATTTTTCCCCGCAAAGCGGGGGTTGGCCTTTTCGGGGACCGTGGTAGTTGTTGTTTTTTTGTCCCCTTTTTGAAGCAATGTTTTACGGCCGGATGCCCTTCCTGACGCCAACCCTTTTTGCCGCCTTCAACGACAAACAGGGAATTACCAGTGAACTGGTACTCAATTAGCCGACCTCGGAAGGATGACAGGCTGAGTCAACCCCCCTGGCATTAATTCGGCGATCGACCGAGATTCGAACCCAGGATCCTAAGCCGGCACCCTAGCCGCTAGCCCAACACCAGAAATGGTGTCATGAACACAATTTATTTACGCACAAGCACAAAAGCAAGACGGGCCGATTTCCGATTCCGACGGGCCGACGGGCGAGACGGGCCGATTTCCGATTCCGACGGGCCGATTTGGAGCAAGAAAAAGAACGAGACGGGAGCAAAAGGAGAGAAACGAGACGGGGAAAGCCGATTGGAGAGGCGAGTGAGGCGCGATTGGAGAGGAGTGTGAGGCGCGATTGGAGAGGAGTGTGAGGCACGATTGGAGAGGAGTGTGAGGCGTGATTGGAGAGGAGTGTGAGGCACGATTGGAGAGGAGTGATTGGAGGGGAGTGTGAGGCACGATTGGAGAGGAGTGTGAGGCACGATTGGAGAGGAGTGTGAGGCGCGATTGGAGAGGAGTGTGAGTCGCGATTGGAGAGGAGTGTGAGGCGCGATTGGAGAGGCGTGTGAAGGATTGGAGAGGAGAGGAGTGTGAGGGATTGGAGAGGTGAGGGATTGGAAAGGAGAGGGATGTGAGGGTTTGGAGAGGAGAGGAGTGCTAGGTGGAGAGAGGAGAGTGTCAGGTGGAGACAGGAGAGTGTCAGGTGGAGACAGGAGAGTGTCAAGTGGAGAGGAGTGAGGGGTCACATATTATGTGAAATAAATAAATTGTGTTCATCACACCATTTCTGGATCTGATGACTTGCCAGTAACCATTTTGTAAAAATGAATGTGCAGCATATAACTCAATATGTCGAAATGTCACACACATCCATGCCCGTGGGATTCCCACGGGTGACCCCGCTAGTCTATATTATAATAGCCGTAGATGATTCTGTCTGTCTGTCTGTCTATCTGTTGGGTGTCTGTCCGGGGTGTGGCTTACTCGGTTTGCAGAGTAGCTCCACCCATAGCTCCACCCATTCTGGGAGTGGCTATAAACAAATATCCACCATTTTATTAACTCGCATAGCTTTGAGTCCTGTTTTGTAGGCCCGTGGTGTCTTGCTCTCCCCCAGTTTTATTTCAAATCAAATTCGATAAATCATTTCATTTTTCACAGTCGCTAACATAGTTTTAGACTCGGTTGAAAAAAAACGGGAAGAAAATCCGATGAAAGTTGCCGTTTATAGAACGAAATGAATTCTCAAAGGCCTGTAACTTCAAGGCCATTGAGTCTCTCTCACGCCTTTATCTCCAATCTAACTCACCATATGATTTCATTTTTATCGATGGTTTTACTTTTAGACTCGGTGTCAGCAATAATTGAGAACAATCCACACACGCGGGAAAATGCAGAGATATATTTTTTAAAATCGCGTCATGGTGTATCATACACCGCCCAACATGACACCGCCGGCAATGTGTCGATATATATTAAAAATTCGCTTTTGCTTTTCCGTTATGATATATTACTATTTCGTTTGATGATAGTCGTCACAAAAACGTCAACAATGATGCCGACATATATTTCTTCGTTTTTATTTCATTCAACATATTAGCCGGAAGTAAAATATGTTTCAGGAAATTACCGAGAGATATTTCTTCGTTTTTTTTATTAGTTATGTGCGCATACACTTTAAATAGGTTTATTTGAAATCTTTAATTTTCCACAAACATTCCACACACGCGGGAAAATGCAGAGATATATTTTTTAAAATCGCGTCATGGTGTATCATACACCGCCCAACATGACACCGACGGCAATGTGTCGATATCTATTTTAAATTCGATATATCATTTCATTTTTCACAGTCGCTAACATAGTTTTAGACTCGGTTGAAAAAAAACGAGAAGAAAATCCGATGAAAGTTGCCGTTTATAGAACGAAATGAATTCTCAAATGCCTGTAACTTCAAGGCCATTGAGTCTCTCTCACGCCTTTATCTCCAATCTAACTCACCATATGATTTCATTTTTATCGATGGTTTTAGAGTCGGTGTCAGCAATAATTGAGAACATTCCACACACGCGGGAAAATGCAGATATGTTTTTTAAAATCGCGTCATGGTGTATCATACACCGCCTAACATGACACCGACGGCAACGTGTCGATACATATTAAAAATTCGATATATCATTTCATTTTTCACAGTCGCTAACATAGTTTTCGACTCGGTTGAAAAAAAACGGGAAGGAAATCCAATGAAAGTTGCCGTTTATAGAACGAAATGAATTCTCAAACGCCTGTAACTTCAACTTCAAGGCCATTGAGTCTCTCTCACGCCTTTATCTCCAATCTAACTCACCATATGATTTCATTTTTATCGATGGTTTTGGACTCGGTGTCAGCAATAATTGAGAACATTCCACACACGCGGGAAAATGCAGAGATATATTTTTAAAAATCGCGTCATGGTGTATCATACACCGCCCAACATGACACCGACGGCAACGTGTCGATATATATTAAAAATTCGCTTTTGCTTTTCCGTTAAGATATATTACTTTTTCGTTTGATGACAGTCGTCACAAAAACGTCAACAATGATGCCGACATATATTTCTTCGTTTTTATTTAATTCAACATTATTAGCCGGAAGTAAAATATGTTTCAGGAAATTACCGAGAGATATTTCTTCGTTTTTTAAAATTAGTTATGTGCGAATACACTTTAAATAGGTTTATTTGAAATCTTTAATTTTCCACAATATAATTTACTTGCCATTTATCATTTGATGATTACGAGACAAATTCCTCTTGAGGATCGTGACAATTCATGCGCTGCGTGGAAACTTCTATTTCCAAAATGAATGAGACGATCGATGAAGAACGCAGACTTGAACAGGATGCAGCAAGAAAACGAATGAGACGGGCGAACGAGTCCATCGACGAACGTCAATGCAAACTTGCGGGGTCACCCGTGGGAATCCCACGGGCATGGATGTGTGTGACATTTCGACATATTGAGTTAGATGCTGCACATTCATTTTTACAAAATGGTTCCTGGCAAGTCATCAGTTCCAGAAATGGTGTAAAAACCACCGTTTAGAGGCCATTTTTCCCCGCAAAGCGGGGGTTGGCCTTTTCGGGGACCGTGGTAGTTGTTGTTTTTTTGTCCCCTTTTTGAAGCAATGTTTTACGGCCGGATGCCCTTCCTGACGCCAACCCTTTTTGCCGCCTTCAACGACAAACAGGGAATTACCAGTGAACTGGTACTCAATTAGCCGACCTCGGAAGGATGACAGGCTGAGTCAACCCCCCTGGCATTAATTCGGCGATCGACCGAGATTCGAACCCAGGATCCTAAGCCGGCACCCTAGCCGCTAGCCCAACACCAGAAATGGTGTCATGAACACAATTTATTTACGCACAAGCACAAAAGCAAGACGGGCCGATTTCCGATTCCGACGGGCCGACGGGCGAGACGGGCCGATTTCCGATTCCGACGGGCCGATTTGGAGCAAGAAAAAGAACGAGACGGGAGAAAAAGGAGAGAAACGAGACGGGGAAAGCCGATTGGAGAGGCGAGTGAGGCGCGATTGGAGAGGAGTGTGAGGCGCGATTGGAGAGGAGTGTGAGGCACGATTGGAGAGGAGTGTGAGGCGTGATTGGAGAGGAGTGTGAGGCACGATTGGAGAGGAGTGATTGGAGGGGAGTGTGAGGCACGATTGGAGAGGAGTGTGAGGCACGATTGGAGAGGAGTGTGAGGCACGATTGGAGAGGAGTGTGAGGCGCGATTGGAGAGGAGTGTGAGGCGCGATTGGAGAGGAGTGTGAGGCGCGATTGGAGAGGCGTGTGAAGGATTGCAGAGGAGAGGAGTGTGAGGGATTGGAGAGGTGAGGGATTGGAAAGGAGAGGGATGTGAGGGTTTGGAGAGGAGAGGAGTGCTAGGTGGAGAGAGGAGAGTGTCAGGTGGAGACAGGAGAGTGTCAGGTGGAGACAGGAGAGTGTCAGGTGGAGAGGAGTGAGGGGTCACATATTATGTGAAATAACTAAATTCACACCATTTCTGGATCTGATGACTTGCCAGTAACCATTTTGTAAAAATGAATGTGCAGCATATAACTCAATATGTCGAAATGTCACACACATCCATGCCCGTGGGATTCCCACGGGTGACCCCGCTAGTATATATATATATATATATATATATATATATATATATATATATATATATATATATATACAGTGATCCCTCGTTTATCGCGGGGGTTACGTTCCAGAACCCCCCGCGATAGACGAAAATCCGCGAAGTAGCGACCATATTTTTATTTTATTATTTATATATATTTTAAAGCTTTATGACCCTCCCCACACTCTTATTAACCTTTCCCATACTCTTATAAACACTTCCTATACTCTTAAACACTTTTTACACTCTTAAACATACGTAATTTTAACAACATATAAAATTCTAATGGGTACTCACCATTGAAGATACTGTAGCTACCCATGGGTTCCCCAAGCAAGACCAGCATCAGAATCTCCTTGCTCCAGCCGGTGACGTCACCGGCGGGGATCCCCGGCGCGAGAGTGGCTGGTCACGTGACCGCTAAAGCGTGCTGCGCTTTGTGGGTATAATCAGCTACACCTGTTGATCACGTGACCACCGAAGCACGCCACGCTTGAGAGGCGTGGCTTTCGGTTTCTGGTTGTGCTTTATAATGCAGCCCGATAAACGGGCTTTTCAGTGTTCCCGAGTTGGTTTTGAGAATAAATATCTTCTCGGACGAGTTTGTGTCTTGCCCGTCATTTCGTCCGTATCAAGCAAGAGCCCCGGCTCTTCAATACTACAACTTGCGTGATGAAGATGATGATGAATTAGCTGTGCAGTACTGATGACGATGAAGGTGATGACGATGATGACGATGATGAATGTACTGCACAGCCAGAAAAAGCATTACAGTTACCCATTACGTGGGTAACTAGCGCAAGCTGCCGCATCTGCGTTTTCCATACGCACGACTCTTTGTCTACCCTTATACTGTACACTATGTAGTATGTACAGTATTATATTTCTTGTAATATGTTTTAAATACTGTATTTTTCTTATTTCTTTACGTTTTTTTATTTTTTAGGCTAGAAAATGCTTATTTTACCACAAAAATATTTAAAATAATAGTATATAAAAATACATTTATACCGCAAAATCCCGCGATATAGCGAAAAATCGGCGATATAATTTTACATATACTAGCGAGAAAAACCCGCGATGTACCGAAGCCGCGAAAAGTGAAGCGCGATATAGCGAGGGATGACTGTATATAGAGATGATTTTTAACACAAACAATACAATACGTTAAACAGAATTTACGGATACAATACGGATACAATTTACGGAATACGGATACAATACGTTAAACAGAATTTAACAGAGATGAATTATGATGCATACACATTCCTTCAAGGGAAACAACACATCCGCAGATGGCGCAGACCCATCGGCCGATGGGTCTGCATTGTCATTTCTCGTGCATCCACAGATGGGTCAGACCCATCGGCCGATGGGACTGATCCACAGATGGGTTCCAACATATATATATATATATATATATATATATATATATATATATATATATATATATATATATATATATATATATTGTTACAGACGCGGTTTTAGATGTTATATTGACCGAGCGGTGGTGTATTTAACCGCGTCCGAACAGTTACTCCCCGATTAGAACCCGATTCCACCCGACGTTGACCAGATCACCCCACAGATATTCAATCGGGAAACCTCTAAAGCGACCGAAAGAGAATGAAAAAGAAGAAGAAGAAGAATACGGAGGAAGAACAGATTTATTATACACACACAAGCAATGGATGGAAGAAGCAGTAACACAGCGAATCGTTAACTTACACTATTCATTTTTACTTAACCCCAAGACAACGAGCAGGACAGGACGTTCACACTTACACAGGGGATATTGCAGGCAGGTAGGGCTTGAGGTGGATTGCTTGAGAGGGAGGCAAAGTCGGAGGCAGCAGCTCTCAATTCCTCGCGGTTTTGGTGGGAAAACCCTCCATCGCGTATCCGCTGGTGTAGACGTCACGCGCTGGTTCGACACACCTGCTCCTCTTCTTGTGGTGGAGCCGTCTCCCTCCTTTCAGCGCGTCTCTCCAAAGCTGGTTTCCTTGCCGAGTACCTCTCCTCTTTGGCTTGGAGCGTTTCGCATCTCACCGCTCCTCTTGGTGCTGCCTCTTTGCTCATCTCCCAGGTCATCTGGTAAAGCAGTCCCTTACAGTTGCTTTTATCCCCTCGGGCGGAATTAAGCCGCCGGCTCCGAGGGCACGCCGAACGGGTCACACACCGCGGTGCTGATTGGCTGTTAGGGCTGGCTCACTCCTCCCCTCTTATGACGAGGTGGAGACACGCCTTTCTTCTCCGAGATTAGCACATGGGCAATGGCGGCCTTCGGGATTGAAAACAACTCCCCTTTTGAAAGGAACTTTGGAGAGCGGAGATGTTTGGGGAAATTGGAAGGGCCTACGCTTATTTTGTTTGATACAATGCAAAGTCAATCTAGTGGGAAACACATATTTAGCCTACATGGAATAAGGAAATACACTATTTAAAAGATATATCGTGACCTGCGTGTAAGTTTCATGGAATTAACTAGGAGGACGGCTGCGACCATTATTTACATTAAAAGGGTGTTACCATACTTTTGTAACGTTCACATTGTAACGTTTCCACATTCGTTACACTGCACCCTCCTTTCTTCAGGCCCGTGGTCGGGCCTACTAAACTTTAACTTAGTGTGACACGTAGGTGTAATTCCCTCTACAATTAACCTGACCCTGAGTGTGACAATTTTAAAACACAAATAAGTATGTCCCCCGATTGCATTGCACCCTGTCTAACAGACTCAAGCCCACAGCTAACCGAATTACGGAATTATTCTCAAACTATACATTTACGGTGGGGAGCATTATTTACAATGACGTGATTTCTTATTTACAACGCAACCCAGGACCTGTGTGTTTTTTTTTTGTTTGTTTTTTTAGGGAACAAGAGAAAGAAATTCCTGTTGGGAGGGAGGAGACAGCACGCATTGCATCGATGCACCAGTACCAATACCACCAAAGCACCCAAAAGCACCAAAAACACCACAAGCACCACAAAGCACCAAAAGCACCACTCGGTGCACAGTCACCATGGTTCTTAATAAACACAACAAAACAACTGGTGGTGGTCTTCACTTTCTCTGCTGGGCCGATGTTCTTCCCGACGTCTTCTGGCTTCATGCGGCCTATTTGGACATAATAAAAAGCACAACTTGTGTTCGTTTTTATTTAGGGCCTCAGGGGCCAACTAAGGGTGGTCCACCTGTTTGGCATAGGTGCCACCTTACCGAGGTCCACAAGCAAGATTCCCTGGCCACTATGGCCGGTCTCCAACAGAGGTGCCCTGCCCCAGAACCTGGGGTCCATCAAGTGGTACTTGGCCGCAGAACAGCGGTCCATAAAGTGGTACATCAACGCAATGCATGCTGGTTCTGGGAATCTCGGGCGCACAATGGCCACCTCACGCACGCTCCCCTCGGCACCCAATGGCGCACAGGTCATGTGGGAGACAAAAGAAAGACAATTGAGCGAGGGGTAAGGTCACAAGGGTACACGTCAATAAGGCAATGCAAGGTGAAATGCGTACGGAGGGCGAAGTGAGAAAGCTCGTCCCTACCGTACGTCACCCCCCTGTCACCTACCCTACCCTTGCCCTTACCCCATATGTACAAAATCTACACATTACCAATTCGTCACTACTGTCACGTCTTCCCCATATTTCCCCTATACCAAATTCGTCTCCACAATCCCTCTAACCAAAATTTGCCATCACCCAATTCGTCATCAATCCTCATAAGGAGGCAGAGATGGAACATCAAAGCACAATGTCACACCCACGTCATGATGCGTCTCACAATCCAAACATTTGCATCATAAAAAATAATCAAAACATGGCATGGTGTGGAGTACCTGTCACCTCAGGTGAGTGGATGCAGATGGTGCGAGGAGATCCTTCATCCTAACTATTTTCTAAATGACTTTAACACACTTTACACTACCCAGGGTCTTTCCCTGCCAATCCATTGGCCAACTTACACTATGGGTTCTAATAACCAATTCCCATTGACCAAACTGTGGTGCTTCTCAATTTGGGGTCTCACTCCCCCGATTCATCTCCCGCTGCTCTCGCACAATTTCTGGGCTGCGACGTCTAGCTCTCCCAACAGGGCTACCCACCTGCACACCTCCACCACTGTAGTTGCCACCCGAGCTTACCTAGCTCCTCACCCTAACCTATCTAACTGGGGCAGGCCCCTCCTGGCTCTGTCACCCCACTCGGTGCCCTCTGGCACTGGGCTACCCGGGTCCGTCCTCCGGATCCTCGGGCCCCATCCCCAACAACTACTACCGGCTCCCAGAGCCCACCTGCGGCCTCACCTGGCCGACATCCTTACAGTGGTGGAGCGCCCAAACAACTACACACACTAAGAGGCTACACACCCAGCCATTTCCACAACACTAATGCACCCATCCAAATACCATTCTGTCACCCGCACCACAGATGCCAATATCCAACCACAATTTACCTGTACCCTCTACCTAACACTTACACTACCCGCCCCGGGTATCCGTGATGGGGGTCCACTCTTCCCCCATTCACACCTTCGCACCATCCACTCCACTCCGCAATTTCCACCATTCTCACTCCACGACCATCCATTCCAATACTCCAGATATTCCACACTACCATTTATTCCACACAGCCACATACACCTGTTGTTGCACACCTGTGCCCTCACACCTGGTGCCACCTGCACCCCCCTTTCTTCCTGGACCATTTGGTCATCACAATACACAATCACTATCACTCACTCATACACTGCTCCATCCACCTGTTCAGTTGCACAACTGTGCAATCACACCTGTTCCATTCTCACCTGTTCAATCCTCACACACACGGCATCATCTCAGCTAACTACTCCCTTCTGAAACTTGCGCTTCCCAGTCGTCCCTTTAAACTATTGCGCTCCCACGTCATTATCATCCACACTAATCTACCTGCGTCCCCACTACAGGTATCAGTCACTAACTAATCTTAACGTTACCTAATGTCATCTTCGCTAGATCCCTACAATTATCCAAGCCCTCCCTGGCTCGGTTGTCATAGCCACCCCATAAACTATTGCGCATTTGCCCCCACTTGTGAGGGATGGTGGATTTGCCATCCCACCACATCGGGGGTCTCTCTATCAATTTTGCTCGTCCAAATTCCAACCAATTCAAAAATTTTCCATTTACTGCCAATTCTACCCACTATTATAAATTTCGTATCAAATCACGATCACTATCACTATCACCCGTCGACTTATTACATCCTCTCGGTGCGCCAATTCACGTCTACAGCCCGGCTTCGTACGGCCGAGCAATGAACGCAGGTCGTTTTGTGCCAGCGGCTGGATGCGTCCCGCATTCGGGGCAGGGACGGGGGCTTACCCGAGCCGAGATCCCACGCACCACCTCAGCGTGGAGCCATCCAATGTCCCGATCTCGACCTGCCGGCACGTCTCAACAAAACGTGGTCGCCATGACGACCCTTCCTATCCAGCTGCCCGCTCCGCCTAGTGGAGCCCGGACGCGGCCGTTCCAAGCGAGGCACAGCGTGGATCACGTACGGCGGTTCTTTCGAAACCGCCGTGGTTCGGATGCCCGCTGGTCCTCGCGGCACGCGAAGCTGCCCGACGCGCACCGAGGGCCCGATTCGGCTATAAGTCATTCTAACCTTTAACCCGGTTACCGTCGATGCTTCACCTGGACGCTTACATGCATACGCTACCCCTTGCTTGCTCATACCTTTCCTTACACACCCAGGTACCCTCATTCCGCTCACCGACTTGGTCACACACCTGACCACCGAACACCTTGGCACACATTCGTCGCTCGCACACCTCACCAACACACCTCTTCGCGCCCCTTTCTCGGTCACCTCCTTTGTGACAATCACAGGTGTGCTCTCACCCGCACACCCAACCACGTGCCTCACTACCAATTCCAGCGTGCATTCCCACTCACGCTCTACCATTCCAGGTGTGCTTCCTTTCTCACCTGTCACAACCAACTCACGCTCCGTGTCACTCTCACTACTCTCACCTCCACTCTCGGTCGCGCACTCACCCTTACTCTCGACAGCACACTCTTTCCTCATGCACCCGTCCGTTACACACCTTTCTCGCGCATCCTCCCGCGCACACTTTTTCATTACTTCCTCCGTAACACTCACCACACCGCGCTTCCCTGTGCTCCCTCGCACACGCGCTTCGACCGACTCACTCTTGACGGCACACTCACTCCTCGGCGTGCACTTTTTCCTCACACACCCCATGGTCGGACATTCTCGCACACCTCTTTTTTCTCCACACCAGACCTGTCGCACACTTCACCAACGGCCTTTCACGAACACCCGGATCCAAACCAATCCCCAAGCCGACTGAAGTTTTCCTCACATCATATACATTGCCACTCACCTCCGTACCTCGTCTCCGCTCCTCCTTTGCCACCTGCAAACTCTTTATTTGGTTAGTGAGCATCACATTATGAGTTGAGCACCGACCTTGTACCAATTCCATTACCTCCTCCTGGATTTCTCTTTTAGTTTCTGTCCGTCCCTTCTTAATTTCACTCACCTCTTCTTCCACTTCCTCTAATTTTTGTTTAACCTCTTTTATTTCTCGGTGCGTCCCCTCTATCTCTTCCTCTAACGCCACCTTAACCGTTTCGATGTGCGTCCTCACCTCTCGGTCCTTCGTCTCCATCACTTCTGTCACCTCCTCCAACTTCTTCGTCAACCCCTCATGTACCATCTGACATTCCTTTTGTGTTGCTATTAATTCGTTTTTAATGTCCTTTTGTGTCGCTTTCAAACCCCCGATGATTGCAGTGTTCTTTTCCACTTGGTCCGCTAGTTCCCTTTGTCCGACTGTCAGCTGTTCTACTCCCTTCGTCAGATCTTCTATTCCCCCTTGTAACTTAGCCGTATTATTTCTCACCTCTTTCTCCATACGCTTCTCACCTCGCTTTACCTCCTCGCGTAGCCCCGAAACCTCCTCACTTACCCCTCGTCGTATTTCCTCCATCTCTTTTGTAGATGCCACCCTCATCTGTCCCAATTCATCCCTCTGAGCATCCAGTTTGGTTTCTACCCCGATTTTCACCTCCTCTATCTGCTCTCCCATTTGTTTGATTTCCCTGGCAGATTGTTCCCCTATTTCCCGCAATTTGTCCTCCATCCTATTTTCTAACCCCATTAACCCATTTTTCACCCCTTCTAACTGATTCTCCTGGGCAGCCATTCTGTTTTCCACCCCCGTTAACCCATTCTTTACCTCTTTTATCCCGTTGTCTAACCCCTCAAAATTATTGTCTCACTTCCCAAATTTCTTGTCTAACTCCTCAAAATTATTGTCTAACTTCCCAAATTTCTTGTCTAACTCCCCGATTTGATTTCCTAGTCGCTCCCCCATTCTGTTTTCCATTCCCTCCATTTCCCTGGCTCTTTTTTCGTTGTCGCACTTCGACTGTGCCATGTATTCGCTAAACGGTGCCATGAACTGCTGCATGTTAAAGCCCGCTGATACAGCAGGCTCGGCTACCGCGCGCTCGTGCGAGGCGCCTCTTTGCGCGCCTGAAACCTCGTGCGCGAGAGCGCCATTTTGTGCGTCTGATACTCCCTCAACCGCCTCCTCATTGCTCCCCTCCATTTGATCCTGGGTTACTCCTAACCCCTCCTCTAGCTCACCCACCGACATCCGATCGCCTTGATTGTCCATGGCGCGATCTCAAAATTCGGGTTTTATAAAACAAAATAAATTTCGGCAGCTTATAATTTTGAGCGCGTTAAGCACGCTTCGGGTCCGATTTCGGGTCCGATCTCCCTCCTCGACACCAATTGTTACTCTAATAGTACAATTGGTGTTCCAAAATTTGGGCCTAACAAATTTAGTCCCAGGTCCGAATCCAACTCCTGACAACCAATTGTTACAGACGCGGTTTTAGATGTTATATTGACCGAGCGGTGGTGTATTTAACCGCGTCCGAACAGTTACTCCCCGATTAGAACCCGATTCCACCCGACGTTGACCAGATCGCCCCACAGATATTCAATCGGGAAACCTCTAAAGCGACCGAAAGAGAATGAAGAAGAAGAAGAAGAAGAATACGGAGGAAGAACAGATTTATTATACACACACAAGCAATGGATGGAAGAAGCAGTAACACAGCGAATCGTTAACTTACACTATTCATTTTTACTTAACCCCAAGACAACGAGCAGGACAGGACGTTCACACTTACACAGGGGATATTGCAGGCAGGTAGGGCTTGAGGTGGATTGCTTGAGAGGGAGGCAAAGTCGGAGGCAGCAGCTCTCAATTCCTCGCGGTTTTGGCGGGAAAACCCTCCATCGCGTATCCAGTGGTGTAGACGTCACGCGCTGGTTCGGCACACCTGCTCCTCTTCTTGTGGTGGAGCCGTCTCCCTCCTTTCAGCGCGTCTCTCCAAAGCTGGTTTCCTTGCCGAGTACCTCTCCTCTTTGGCTTGGAGCGTTTCGCATCTCACCGCTCCTCTTGGTGCCGCCTCTTTGCTCATCTCCCAGGTCATCTGGTAAAGCAGTCCCTTACAGTCGCTTTTATCCCCTCGGGCGGAATTAAGCCGCCGGCTCCGAGGGCACGCCTAACGGGTCGCTCACCGCGGTGCTGATTGGCTGTTAGGGCTGGCTCACTCCTCCCCTCTTATGACGAGGTGGAGACACGCCTTTCTTCTCCGAGATTAGCACATGGGCAATGGCGGCCTGCGGGATTGAAAACAACTCCCCTTTTGAAAGGAACTTTGGAGAGCGGAGATGTTTGGGGAAATTGGAAGGGCCTACGCTTATTTTGTTTGATACAATGCAAAGTCAATCTAGTGGGAAACACATATTTAGCCTACATGGAATAAGGAAATACACTATTTAAAAGATATATCGTGACCTGCGTGTAAGTTTCATGGAATTAACTAGGAGGACGGCTGCGACCATTATTTACATTAACAGGGTGTTACCATACTTTTGTAACGTTCACATTGTAACGTTTCCACATTCGTTACAATATATACATATTTGGTTTCTTAAATGTACCAGCCTTCAGCCACAACTGTTTGCATTTCATCCGAGCGATGTGCAATGAATAGCATTAAACACTGGGACAAATTTGTCTTTGATACTCATCCTGATCATACGAGACTTTGTCGATTGTTTGTCCCTGGTGCCGCAGCCTTTATTGAGGTCTCTCGATACTGATCAAATGTGACATCAAGTCCGTTGAAGTGTTTTCCTGCATTACAGATATTGTCAATCAACCTGAACCATCTTTGTCAGCCCACAATGTAAACGATCCACGTGCGGTTCCAATGATTTTGACGCGCTGACCTAGTTTTTTGACCTAAAAATAAACTTGAGCCTGGTAAACAAAATATTCATTTTCAACAGCAAAAAAGTTTCGGAAAAGTTGTTTGGCATCTTTTTCTCAAAAATGCTTTATACAGCTTAGATAGCCACCTTTTTAGCTCACCTGAAACGTAGTTCCGGGGAGCTTGTGGGATGGCGTGTCGTCTGTCCATCAGTCCTTAAACACTTGCAACTTCTTCTCCAAAACTGCTAATGGGATTGTGACCAAACTTGGCTCAAACGATATATGATATGTTGCAACTCATGTTTGTTTACAGCATTAAAAAAAATCGTGGTCTAATGGGGTCTTCCGGGAGTCAAATTGGGTTTGACCACCCCCCCCCCCCCCCCCCAAAAATAGGTATTTGCAATTTCTTCTCAAAAAATACACACACTACTTCGATAAAACTTGATCACAACCTTCATCACCCGTGATGTACCAAAGTTTGTTCACAGAATTAGAAAATTTGAGGTCTACGAGGGCGTGGGGTGGTTTAGAGGGAGGAGAGGGTTTCCGCCACAATATGCATTGTTTTGTTTGTTTAAAGTCTTATGATTACATTTGTATGGTTCTACATGCTGCCCTGTCTCCTAACAACCATTGAAACTGGTTTAAAATACCTTTAGTTGGTGTAGTATACTGCTTTATTCTACCAGTTGAGCACCCAGGGGTATTGCCCCTAATTTTGGGATTTGCCACTAGTTTAATGAGACAAAATAACATTAAACGGCAGGTTCGTTTTCCGATTATTGTTCAAAATATAACATTAAATTTAAATAAGCTGTTGCTCAATCATATATTGACGTTTGTGGACATGCAGGTGCGGACAGACAGACAGACATGAACCAATTGCTTAACCTCGCTTTTCACTTTGAGTGTGAATGGTAACAAGTGAGTGAACGTCTGGCACCACGTGGAATATCAAAATATTCGATGATGTCATTTGATCAAGTTCTCCCATTGGAATTCTGGGTAATTTTGGTTGCTGACATTGTCAGAATCTACACTTTCTTGAAATAGCAAACGTTACTTGTGGTACGTTGCTTGCCACTTCAACCTTTATCAGCTATTTTTTTCTCATTATATCATAATCTGCCGTCCTTTTCATCCATAACCACCCTTGCTCTCTTATATTCTTGCTGATCCCCTCCAGATCCCTCCACCCCATTCCGATCCTTTCTTTTCTGCAACTCATCAACTCATGTGTGACATATTTGTCTCCCTGTTCCACTTCCCTTCGTCCGTCTGTGAACCTGCTGCCCCCTGTCATTTAGTTCCACCATGAGCCTGGATTTCTGTATACGAAAAAGAACCAAACAGAAACTACATTGTATTCGTAGAATACTTAACCAACACAGTCAACTTGGTGCGGGCCAACTCTTCTGTTTTTGAAGGGTCTTTTTCTTTGATCCAATGTAGCTGCCAGACCACGTGAGCGATGAAATCATAAATTTATATTCTCTAATATAATTGTTGTGTAGATGACGCTCAATAAATTAAAAACTTATCAGACTAAGCGTTGTCCCTGTCGAATTATGACGTCATAATTAAGGCAACAATGACATCATCATTAAAATATCTTATTCCCCATGGGGAGTACTTGACATTGAGCCATGTTTCAATTTTTTCCATGGAGCGGTTTTGGAAATATAGCGGTGCAATGTTTTTCGATTTTTCCAAGATGGCACCTGTACCACGTGACCTATGACGTCATAATTATGCATAGAAAAATGTAGAGGCGGAGGCACAACTATGGTAAAATTTCGTGTCAATCGGTCCAACGGTTGCCGAGAATATGAATTTTGAAAATGCAGACAAGTGTGTACGCCACCGATTGCTTTACCCTGCTTTTCGCTTCGCGAGTGCAGGGTAATAAAAAGCAAATAAAATAGTGGATTACATGACAAAGTATTGTTGCGGTTTTGAGTTTTATACAGTCAGTATAATAAAGGTTAAAATTTCCGCCTCATAGTTAGTCACACAAGCAATATGTACCCTCGCGATAGTGTAGTTATCTCTTAGTATTTGTGAGCTTAGTCCTTTTCCTATGTTAGTTCTGCGTTGAGTAGAGTAAGGAGAATAGGTCCTACTTCTACTGACTATCCCATCTCCCTAGCCTCATGCCCCTTTGTGCTGCCTTTGGTTCATTTTGGCGCGAATTAACATGAGGCCGGCTCGGAAGGTCGGGGCGGGGCCGAATGAGGGCGGCAGAGGAGCTGAAGGTAAGCGCGAGCCGCCAATCAGGGCTCAGAGGGTGTGGCGGCAGCACTGCTTCACAGGGCGTGGTTGGAAAGTTCGAGAGGGTTCGGGGCGTATCAATATAAGCGGTTGCACAAAGCCCCCAGGAGGACTCGCGCGAGAAGGACTGATGAGTACGGACTGAGCACCAGCGGTTGAGAGTTGAGTTCCAGCAGTGCGGTGAGTTACAGAAGAGGTGAGAAGTTGAAGGAGCACGGTGAGCCGGAGGACTTTGAGAGATACGCGAGTGGCGAGAGACGCTCATGAACCAGGATACGCGCTAATATAAAGCAACGCTCGGTTTGAGCTTGAAGCCGAGCCGCGTACAGTGCACGGAGTTACACGAGGGATAACGGCTGTGTAACCGCCAGCCGCGCTGAGAGACGCGTATTTTCCTTCTTACCTCATCGGCTGCCTTTTGTTCGGGAGATGCGCTACGAGGATCCTTCCACCAACTGCTTGCCATCTTCGCGGGACGTGCTGGGACCGTGGAGAGCCGGACGGGGCCGTTCCTGGACGACCACGTCGACGCGTTTGGCTGAACATCAACCTGCCTGCAATCCCCTGTGTGAGTGTGATGGGCCCGAGTCTGGGTGTTAAGAATAAGACTGGCTAAGTGCTGCTCTGTGTCTCTGCCTACCGATCATTGTACATACGTGTGGGAATAATAATTAAACCTGTGTTCTTCCTTTTCCATTCGATCGTTCTCGTGATTTCCTCATTAGCTAAGTGTGGTACAAGTAGAACCGCTCGAATCGGGGTCCAATAATTAATGGTGACTGCACGGACCACGTGGTACGCAATCCGCTCGGTGTACCCCAAATTACACTAGGCTCGTGCGAGGCTTGCTTCCCCGCTTCCGTGGCGGCGCAGGGAGTTAGGTACGAGCGAGACTTGGTCCCGAAACCCTACCTTGCGTTTGCCTGGAAGAGGCGCTTCAAGTCTCTCGGTTCCGCCAAGCCCAGAAAGAACAAGGGGCTTAATCCCCCCTTGGTAGGGGTAAGAAGGGCGGCGGAGAACCGTAACAGTATAATCATACACGTGTCCTAATTATTTATACAATATTATTATTTCAGAAGATTGTCCATCCAGAACAATCAAACTCAGTATTATCAATTATAAAAGGATGGCCCCACATTCAGTTGAGAAGGTTCATCCCCAAAGCCAAACTGGACTTGTGTAGAAAAGAAAGAGGGTTTCTCTGTGTGTGACACAAGGCTGCGGAGCCATTCGATTCGGGTCAGCGACAAGCACACAAATCACAGTCGAGTTACATTTATTGTGACATATTAATTTCTTGGCTGATCCTTCGGTCTCACATTCTTGCACTCTTTCTGTAGTATGCAGTGTGGTCTAATTAACGTTACGTCTACTGTTATAAATCTCTCGTTTTAAGACTAGCCCTATTTAAGCTCAATGTCAATCATGTCCTCTCTTTATATGAATTACCTCTCTTTCAGAATCTGTGAAGGATTTCCAAGATGGATTCAAATATTTTCCATGTAAACCGAGTTTGTTGTAGTTCATGTACACGGTTTATGTATACGGTACATTATATTACAGTAGAAGATAACCCGGTTCCACCAGGCTGTTGTAAGTGAATTAGTTTCCAATAGGTCAGAATCACCTGATCTTCTGTTCAACTACCTGATTAGGTAGGTGTTTGGTGATCAGCAGCACGATACGTTTGGCGTATGAAGACCAATGGCTTCACCGACGGGAATACCAATTTTGGCTGTGATGGATCATCTAAGGGGCAAGAACAAAAAAGGATTCCTGGAAGATCCTGCCCTCCGTGCATGGATAACTAGCATCACAAGTTGGTGTTTGCAGTTTCGCCATGTGTGCCCATCATGTAGCCACACACAAACAAACCTTTCTTTTTAACTCAACTGGACTATGTCCAGCTGAGTTTTTGTCGACACCCAGTGTCCGTCGTCCGTCTGTCTGTCTGTCTCTGTTGTCTGTAAACAATTCGACGTCTACGCTCTAAAAGTCACAACTATTGATGAAATTTGACGAAACTTGTTAAGCAGCATCTTTAAGACATAAACTAGTTTGGGATTGCATTTGGGCGTTGCACGCCCAAAAATGGGCGCGGCAGGGCGGCCATATTGAAAAATCAATTTTTGTCAATCTGGTACTTCCTAATGTAGCTCGAAGGCTGAAACTTGGTGTGTAGATAGTATGTAACAAACCTCAACACATATATAACGGGTTTTGACGATGTCCGAAAAATGACCTCGTCATGACCTATGACATGACTTGACCCATAAACATCCGTTTGGACGACGTCCAAGCTCTAAAAGTCACAAATACTGATTAAATTCGATGAAACTTGTGCCTTTTGCCACTTAAAGATATTTGAACATTTTCATTTTTCTGGTTTCCATGGAAACAAGTTGGACATAGTGCATTTTGTTATACATCTCGTTTCCGGAGCAGAACTCAAAAACCGTTCAATATATCTTAACCTAACTTTGTACACATATTAGTTAGGTGCTGACCTGGTGCCTTTTGCCACTTAGAGATTTTGAAGAATTTTTTTTTTCTGCTTTCCATGGAGACAAGTTGGACTTAGTGCATTTCATTAGGTGGGACTCTATTCTAGGACAGTTATTGCACATTTAGTAACAAATCTTTGCATGTGCACTAACATGAAGATAAATTGGTACCTTTTGCTATATATGGCATTT
The DNA here is from genome assembly GCF_964187855.1 of Myxine glutinosa. NCBI lineage: Eukaryota > Metazoa > Chordata > Myxini > Myxiniformes > Myxinidae > Myxine > Myxine glutinosa. The sequence continues at coordinate 36,664,362 of NC_136269.1, read as the reverse complement.
TAAAAAAAAAAATTTTTTTCTCTCTATGGAACAAGTTTGACTTGATGCATTTTCTGGGTCGAGTTCTATTCCAGGTCATATACAAAAGCACCCTTGGCAGGGGATATGAGCATTTTATGCTTGTTTTGGGTACATCTGTATGAGTGTTTCCTAAACCTTGACAGTTATCCTGTTGTAGGTAACATGAAATGTAAAACATTTTTTGGGGATTTTTTTTTTTGTGGTTTGTGGTTCTATTATGCATATTCTAACCATATTGATATAGACCAGTTGAGTTCAGGTTCCCTGGAACCTCTAGTTTTGTTGTATCACAAACCTTCCTGGGAGTTCACAAAATCCACCGTCGTTGGTTTAAATCCGTTCTCAACTCATAGCACGACAAAGAGAAGACAGACAAACAGAAGACAGACAAACAGAAGACAGACAAACAGAAGACAGACAAGCAGAAGACAGACAAACAGAAGACAGACAAACAGAAGAAAGACAAACAGAAGACAGGCAAACAGACAGACATGGATGGCTCCTTCTGTAATATAGACTAGAAGAGCCTAACCGTCGCTTCGCTGACGGACCAACTAGTTGTCACGTCTCTTGCTGTTAATGGGAGGGACGTGGAGAGTGGGGGAGGCGGGGGTGGGATGGGGTTGACAGGCCCTTCCATTTTGGGGGTGGGGGAAGGGAAGGAGGGCAAATTTACCCATACAATGAGTCCTTTAACCTCAGCATTACCCAGGTAAAGAAGGGAATAGTAATACCCTCTGCCACCACCACCAGGTGGTGATACACGGTACACATTTACATAGAGAATTTATGCCCTCCGCGGCACCCCCACATCCCCTCGCACGTGAGGCTATGGCCACGTAGCCTATGCCACCCACCACACAAAGTTGTAACTTGTAATTGTTCCCCGAGTGTGGAGTTTGTAACTTACAAGATGTGGTTGTGCATATTAGGAACAAAGGCAGACAGACAACCACAGTGAGACAATGACCTTTATTTATAGAGATTTTTTAAACCTTTGCACGTAAGAGGAATTTTTGAGGTCACATGAGTCCTCCCCTCCGTGAAGCACCATGTCACATCAGTCCGCCACTCCTAACGTACGGAGAATAAAGTGCAGAGGGGAAGAGGGAAATAGTGCCATTTTCGCTTACATAATAAATAGATGGTATCGTGAGTGTTTTGACCGACAGATTTTCAGGGAAAAGAAATAACAAGACCGAAGGTCTAACAACGGTGTAGACTGGCTTGAATCTGCTGCCCCCCTGTCATGTGACCAGATCCTCAGCTCTGATTGGTGGATGGTTGTGAGGGAGATCCATACGTGGAATGGACAGTTAAATGCTCTATGGGCTGCGCCATACAAATAAACTTTCACCCTTTAAAAATCGTGTGAATAAATTATTGAAATATCAGCTGTTTTTTGTTCGTATCATTTTCTCACCTGTATTGCAAGTACATACAGTGCGTCATGATTTGTGATGCTTTAAAAGGCGGTGTATAATCAGAACTACTGTCTGATAGGGCGATTTATTACTATTTTATGAATAAAATGCAAATGTTGAAAGAAAAATGATTGAATATAGCAAACTTTCTCTGAATCTAATGGATATGAGAAACGGGATTGAATGAGACTCACCGGTATTATATATATATATATGTCGCCAAAAGGTATCAGTGAAGAAGAAGATGAAGGCCTTGAGTTAAATTGAAACTGGCCCATCTATCCTCACCTTACTCAATTATATCATACTGTTTGCAGATTGTGTAGCATTGATAACGCTGACAATTGTGTAGGGGGGGGGGGTACCGTTATCTCTTGATTAGTTGTATCCGCTACAGGCCAATTGTTGATAGACAGACACACGCACTCACGCGATATATGAAACATTTGTTTTCTTTTTCATGTTAGTACATACATACAAATGAGAAAAATACCCTGCAAAAATTGGGTGGTGCATTAGATTTTATATCAATCAATACTTTGACGATGAAATTTTGATGGCAGGGCCCCCCACCAGTTGTTTGCTCCAGGGCCCCCCACGACTGAATCCAGCCCCGAGTTTATAGCCGGGCCGAGATTCAAACCCAGGCTCGACAGCTTAGAGGAGGAGGGTGTGCGTACCTCCAGGGCATCCTGCCAGCCCTGAGCCATCACTGTACAGTGTGTACACCAATTAAAATGGACCAAAATACCAAGCACTCGTTGGCTCTGCTCGCCGCTCTAAAATCACACCCCACGGCATGCGGTTTCGCAATCACCCGAAGCCAGATTGTTTCAAGACACTTTAACAGTTTGAATGAAGCATAATGAGTCCGATGCCAAAAGCGCTCTGTGAATCACCCAATGAGTTTTTGAAAAGTATTATTTATTGCAACAACAAGGTGCCACGTCGGCCACCAACGTGGAATTGGAGTGATTTGTGGAGGCGTCTCGCTGCTTTTTCTTGCATCGTGTGGTTAGGCCTTTCGGCTGCGTAACATCCCGCTGAGAATCTGAACGCTGAGCTTTAAATCAGAGCAGGGTGGATCCTAATTGCAAGTCACTGGCAGTTGAAAAATCTAACGCTTTGTTCTCGATATTTCAATTAAGAGCATTTTCATTGGATTTTGTCACCGTGGGACAATTGGAGAACATGCAGATGTAACATTCATGCATGGCAAGTCATGCTTGTGATTGAAAATTTAGACGATCCTCCTCTGTTGGTAATTTTAGGCACTCGGACCTTGTCTGGAGTCCATTTTGTACTCGTTGACGCAACTTTTTGGCAATTCGGAAATCAGTGCATCTTCGCGTGGGTCGTGCGCGTAACCATAAATTGTCCCGAAAGCAATCTGGAGATGAGAAATAAGGTCTGCCTATTGACCTCGTGCAAGTGGAAGTTTCTTGCAAAATATATGGCCGAACCAGTTTGACCTTTCATATCTAGTATAATAACCTGCCTGAGGTGCTCTTAGTTGGAGCTGTGTACGACGGTGATTAACAGATGCACTTTGCCCTGGGAATTGAGGACAGGAATTGAGGACAAATAAGGAAATGGGCAACAAAAAGATGTTTCTTGTCATGGGAATTTTTAAAAATATAGAATACGAAAACAAGGATATCGGCCTACTGTAATTGCACATTCTCCTTCCAATCCATCTTGATTATATGACATTGACACTTTGTACTGATTACAACATGTGAGACTGACAATGACATATACTGACATTCCATACAAATCACTTGACAAAAGAAAAGATTCATGGGTTTTTGTTGATCCATGCACTGAGATTCTTGATTTTTTGGCCACTGGAGTGTGGCCACTCTGCCATAAGGCCCAGATCGGTGGAGTGTTGCAGTGATGGTTGTCCTTCTGAAAGTTTCTCCCATCTCCACACAGGATCTCTGGAGCTCAGCCAGAGTGACCATCGGGTTCTTGGTCACCTCTATTTCCAAGGCCCTTCTCCCCCGATTACTCAGTTTGGCCGGGCGGCCAGCTCTAGGAAGAGTCCTGGTTGTTCCAAACTTCTTCCATTTAAGCATTATGGAGGCCACTGTGCTCTTGGGAACCTTCAATGCAGCAGAGATTTTTTTTGTAGGCTACCCCAAATCTGTGCCTCGACACAATCCTGTCTCTGAGCTCTGCAGGCAGTTCCTTCGACCTCATGGCTTGGTTTTTGCTCTGATATGCATTGTCAGCTGTGAGACCTCATATAGACAGGTGTGTGCCTTTCCAAATCTTGTCCAATCCATTGAATTTACCACAGGTGGACTCCAATCAAGGTGTAGAAACATCTCAAAGATGATCAAGAGAAATGGGAGGCACCTGAGCTAAATGTCAAGTGTCATAGCAAAGGGTCTGAATACTTATGTCAATGTGATATTTCAGTTTTTTCTTTTAAATAAATTTGCAAAACTTTCTAAAATCCTGTTTTATCTTTGTCATTATGGGATATTGAGTGTAGATTGATGAGGGAAAAAATGAATTTAAACGACTTCAGCATAAGGCTGCAACATAACAAAATGTGAAAAAAGTGAAGGGGTCTGAATACTTTCCGAATACACTGTAGGTGGGAAAGCCAGTTTTACATACACGTCCAAATAAGACCATGCTGTATCAGGTCGGTAGGTTTAGTCGTATTTGTCCATGCATGGGAAAAATCCAGGTACAGACAGATGAACACGACTTAAATGAGCTATCCAGCTCCATTGTTTGGCCTTTCATGGAGACCTCCATTCCAAATGCAGTAGATCCTGACTTAGACTCAACTATGGTTAATCTCCAAGATATAATAAAATCGGGCACATTCAAGCCAAATGGTTTTGTTATTCATTTTGCATTTAATTCCATTGTCCATAATGTAGAGTTAGTTGCTGCAGAATTAGAGTTGGAGCACTTATTTCCTGAATGGCAACAACAGAAAAGGGTGGAATCAATTCCACAGCGTAAATTAAATATGGCAAATGAAACTTACTTATTAATATTGTTACGGATCCGGGGGACGGCACTCCTGTTAGCAACGGGGGGGTTAATCCCCTTGTCCTGTTAAGCTGGCCGTCCGACCGGTCCTGGGGGTATGACGTCACTTCCGGTCGATGGTAAGTAGGGTTGTAAGCCCAATTTGTCTTAATACCTAATTACTACCGCCGGCCGTAAGCGAGGAAATACTCCCACCCGGGCCGCAGCGTGATTGGATTGCGCCGAGCGAAGCGAGCTGCGACTCGGGCCGTTAACAAAAGACTAAACCCGATTATAGCGTTGGCCGAATCGTGCCACAGGTACTCAATCGAAAGAAAGGACTAAAGCGATCGGGGGAAAGAAGAAGCAAAAGTAAGGAATAACAGATATTTATTAATTATGTACACGAAAACCCAAAGAAGAGGAAACGAAAGTAATATACAGAAGAAGAAGAAGCAGGACACAGGGCAGCCTTAAGCAGTCTTATATTATACCCCGGACAAACAAACACACTCACACAGGGATTGTAGAACAGGTAGAAGTTCCGGCGATGGGGTCCAGGCTCTGGTCCCGCGGGCGAAACCCGGCAGGCAGCACCGCGTATGGTTGAACGCGACCAGACAGTTCATATAGCGGGGGGGGGGGGGTGGGGGGGGGAGCTGGTGTCCTGTGGCGTACGTAATAAATGCACGCTCGTGCCAAACACACCCTCTCCAATGTTCTCTGATACAAGCGCACCCTTCTTCAACAAGTCTCTTACAACCAGCGCTCTCTCATCAAAGAGTTTACAATGTGAGCACCTCCAACCAGTTCCGTACAACCAGCGCTCTCCCATCCAAGTCCTTGGAAAGGCTTTGCGTTCGTGCTTATATAAAGCGACCAGCGATCACTCCGCAAGGCAAAAAGCCATGCCTGCCAGCGATGTACCTTCAGCCCTGGTTGGCTGGTGAGGGCTTACCGGCCACGCCTTTGACGACTGGATGACGTGGCAACACCTTCTTCTTGGCGCTCCGCCTCCTTTCTCTGGCCTAACCACATGGCTTATGGCGGCGTGGTGCCAGCAAACAGCCCAATGCAAACGGCAGCGAATGCTGCTGGCAAGCAAAGTACCACAATTTGGAGAGAGATAGAGAGCAAAATGGACGGAATGGGGCCTATCTTATTTGATTAATGCAACGCAGATTCAACTATTGGGAACAGATCCTTAACTGAAACACATAATAATGAAATAACTACGTAGAGCTCCTATGGTTCTCTACGTGTTGTACATGGACTAACTAGGGTGAGATCTTTAATAAAGCCAATTGATTGGGATATTTACAGGGGATCATTTATAAGGGAAACATTTACTAAAATTTACTAGTGAAGGTTCTAAAAACCGTAACACAGCACCCGTCTTTCCTCTAGGGCCGTCCCGGCCCGAAATAACTTTACTTAATGTGACACTCAGGTGTAGTAGCCCTCTACTATTAACCTTACCCTTGAGTGCGACAGTTTTAAAACAACTACGTCTGTCCCGCCTGCTACGTTGCATCCTACCAAACAGACACGCCCACAGGATAACCGAATTGCGGAATTGGTCTTCAAACTATACATATATGGTGGGGAGCATTATTTACAAAACACTATTTGGTATTTACAATGCGAACCCAGGACCTGTCATTTTGGGAGACAAAAATATGAACTTTTGAGAAGAGGAAGAGCATGCACTGCACTGCACCGATACACCATACTCAAATGCCCGGGGATGCACAATTGATATTGCAGTGCACCCCCGAGCACAAGAGCATTACAAATCACCAAAGCACCAATAAGCACCAAAGCACCATCCAGTGCTCATTTCACACATTTCAATAAATAAAAAAAACTGATGACCTTTCTTCTTGTTTCTGCTCTGCTGGCCCGATGTTTCTTGATGTTATTCTTTCTTGTGGCTTGCTGCCTATTTGTGAATAACAAAAAGGGCACACAACGCGTCCACTTTTTATTTATGGCCAACAGGGGCCAACTAAGGGTGGTCCACCTGTATGGCAAAGGGGGCCAGCTCACCGTGGTCCGCAAGCAAACTCTTCTCTGGCCATCATGGCCGGACCCAGCAGAGGGGCCAGGCCCCAACACGTGGGGTCCATCAGTCTGGTGCTTGGCCACAAAAACGTGTGGTCCATAAAGTGGTGCTCGGCCACAAGTCGTGCAGTCCATAAGGTGGTGTACCGGTCCAGGCAGGCTGTGCAGCGGCGGCTCGGGCACACAAGTGCGGCTACCTGAGCACTCCCCCCCCGGACCCAAAAGAACAAGCCGTGAGTGGGGAAGGAAAGGACACAGCAAGCATCGGGGCAAGGTCGCAAGGGTACACATTAAAACAAGGTAATGCATGGTGAGGTGCGCATGGGAGCGAGTGGAGAAAGCTCGTCCCTACCGTACGTCACCCCTCCTGTCACCTACCCTACCCTTGCCCTTACCCCGTATTTACCAAACTCTACACATTTACAAATTCGTTGCTATCGTCTTGTCTTCCCCATATCTCCCCTAATACCAAATTCGTCCACAATCCCTCTAACCAAATTTGCCATCAATCAATTCATCATCCATCCCTCCTAAGGAGGAAGAGATGGAACAACAAGCACAATGTCACACTTACGTCATGATGCGTCTTCCAATCCAACCAAACATTTGCACAAACCGGTGGTGTGGAGTCCTGTCATCACCTCAGGTGAGTAGATGTAGATGGTGCAAAGAGATTTTTCTCCTAACTATACTTCTAAATGACTTTAACACTTTTACTCTACCTGGGGTCTTTCCCTGCCAAACCATTGGCCATCTTACACTATGTGCTTCTCAGAACCGAACTCCCATTGACCAAACTGTGGTGCTCACCAATTTGGGGACTCACTCCCCCGATTCTTCAGCCTGTGCCTTCGCACAATTTCCGGGCTGGGTCGTGTGGCGCTCCCAGCAGGTCCGCTCACCTGCACTCCTCCGCCACTGCAGTTGCCTCCGAGCTTACCTGCTCCTTACCCTAACCTACCTGGGGAAGGCCCTCTGGCGCTCTCACCCCACTACCGCCCTCTCTGGCGTCGGGCTACCCGGGTCCGTCCTCCGGATCCTCGGGCCCCATTGAACAACTCTACTGGCTCCCAGAGCCTACCTGCGGCCTCACCTGGCCGACAGACTAACAGTGTCGGAGTGCCCATTTAACCATACACACTAACAGGCCACACGCCCAGCCATTTCACTCCACTAATGCACCCATCCAAACACCATTCTACCACACGCACCACAGATGCCATATCCACCACAATTTACCTCTACCCTCGACCTATTTTTAAACTACCCTGCCCGGGTACTCGTGAAAGGGGTCCATCTTCCCCATCCACTCCTTTCACACCAACCACTCCACTCCACGTATTCCACACTACTCACTCCACACCATCCATTCCATACTCCATTTACTCCATGCTCCATTCACTCCAGACCATCTATTCCCCACTCCATGTATTCCATGCCATTCATTTCATCCAACCATTCTCCATACCCCTGTGCTTCACCTGCACACCTGTGCCCACACACCTGATGTCACCTGTACACCAGGTGGCACTTGCACCCGTCTCTCCTCCAGGACCATTCATTCAATACAACTCACAATCACACCTTTCACCATACTCTGCTCAATGCACAATCATGCCAAATAATCATGCTCAACACAAAGAACTTCCTGCACACACACTGCATCATCTAAGCTGACTACTCCCTTCTGAAACTCGCGCCCCCCGTCTTCCCTTATACTAAGCGCTCCCACGTCGTTATAATCCAACTAATCTGCTATGTCCCCTACTACCTGTACAAAAAGTCACTACTTAAATCTAACGTTACCTATTGTCATTTTTCTCTAAATTCCTATCAATTTATCCTAACCCTCCCAGGCTAGTTTACACAGCCAAAACCCCATAAACTATTGCTCATGTGCCCGGGATAGGATGGGAGGGATGGCAGAGTTGCCATCCCTCCACATCGGGCATCTCCCATTATCAATTTTGCCCATCCAATTTTTGCCAATCAAATTTGCCAATCATTACTGCCAATCATTTTTTACCAATCCAATTTGCCCATCCGATTTGCCAATCAAATTCACTATCCCTACCATCGTCCATTAAACTTCGAGCCTCGGTGCGGGAAATTACATTCTCAAAGCGCAGCTTCGCAAAGCCGAGCAATGAATGCGGGTGGTTCGTCTCCTGCGGTTGGGTCCGTCCGGCATTCGATCCAGGGGAGGAGGTTTACTCGGGCCGAGATTCCAAGGTCCACCTCGGCGCGGAGCCTTTCGGTCTCCTGCCCAATGGCCCAATCTTGCCCGGCCGGAATGCTGCAACCACAAGGGGACGCCATTCCGACCCCTCCGATCTCCCCTCGAACCGGGCCGGTCGCCTTGCCCGGCAAAGTGCGGACGCGACCATTCCAGGGCAGGGCCCGGCGTGGATCGCACATGGCGGTTCTTTTGAAACCGCCGTAATTATGACCCTCGCCGGTTCCCGCAGAACACAAAGCCCGGCACGGACCGAGGGCTCGCGTCGACAATCCGTCAGCCTAAACGCTATCCCGTTTAACGTCGATGCTCCCCATACATGCTCACACGCATACGTGACCCCTTTCACACTCACCAAACCCCGCGCTCCAACGCCGCTCGTACATCCCACGCACTTTGTTTTTGCACTTTCTCTTACACACCACCCAGGTACACTCATTCCGCTCACAGACTTCGTTACACACCTGACCACCGCACACCTCCTCGCACACCTTGGCGCACACTCGTCGTTCGCACACTTCATCAACACACCTCCTCGCGCCCACTCCTCCATCACATCCTCTGTGACAACCATGGGTGTGCACTCTTTTGCACACCCAATCACGCGCTTCACCACCAACTCAGGTGTGCATTCCCACACATGCTCAACCATTCCAGGTGTGCATTCTTTCTCACTCGCCACAACCAAATTGCACTCCGTGTCACTCTCACCACCACACTCTGTCGTGCATTCACTCTCGTACTCTGTCGTGCATTCAATCTCACTCTCGACAGCACACTCTGTTATCATGCACTCCTCTGTTACACACCTTTCTCGCGCACCTTATTGCGCCCCCTCTCCCAGTACACACTCCGTACCACTCATGGGGGTGCATTCTTGCACACACCCAATCACCACCGCACACCCTGGCTCACCAATACCTTCCGCACTCCCCATGGTCGGACATCCTTGCACGCATCCTCTTTCCACGCACTTTGCACCAGTCGCACACCTCACCAGCGGCCTCTCACGAACGCCCGGGTCTAGACCAACACCCAAGCTCGCTGAATCTCCCCTCACACCATATACATTTCCAAGCATATCGCCACTCACCTCGGTGCCTCTTCTCCTTTGCTCCTCCTCCGCCACCTGCAAACTCTTTATTTGGTCAGTAAGCACATCATCACGCTATGAGCACAGACCTTGCACCAATTCCATCACCTCCTCCTTTATCTCTTTCTTAGTCTCCCTCCATCTCTTCTTAATTTCACTTACCCCCTCTTCCACCTCCTCTAACTTCTGTTTCATCTCGTTTATTTCCCGGTGCGCCCCTTCAATTTCTTCCTCTAATGCTACCTTCGTCGTCTCCATGTGCTTCCTCACTTCTCGTTCTTTCGTCTCCATTGTCTCCACCACCTCCTCTAACCTCTTTGTCAGTCCCTCATGTACCGTCTGACATTCTTTCTTTGTCGCTATTAATTCCTTCTTTATTTCTTTCTGTGTCGCTTTCAACCCCCCTATTACCGCCATGTTCTTTTCTACCTGCTCCCCTAACTCCTTTTGTCCCACCGTCAGCTGCTCTACTCCTCGCGCCAGGTCTTCTATTCCCCCCTGTAACCTAGCCGTGCTGTTCCTCACCTCTTTCTCCATGCACTCCTCACCCCGCTTTACCTCATCGCGCACCCCGCGACCTCTTCGCTCAATCCGCGCCTTATATCCTCCCCCATCTCTCCTATTTCCTTGGTGAATGCCGCCCTCATCTGTTCCAGCTCCCCCTTGTGGGTGTCCAATTTGGTTTCTAGCCAGATTTTTACCTCCTCTATCTGCTCCCCCATTTGTTTGATTTCCCGGGCGGATTGCTTCCCCATCTCCCTCAATTTGCCTCCCATCTTGTCTTCTAGCCCCGTTAACCCATTCTTCACCCCTTCCATCTGGTTCTCCTGGGCCGCCATTCTATTTTCCAACCCTGTTAACCCGTCCTTTAGTTCCCCTATTTGACTACCCACGTCCTCCAATTGGCCTCCTAATTTGCCTTCTAGCCCTTCCAAACTGTTGTCTAACCCCTCAAATTTGTTGTCTAACCCCTCAAATTTATTGTCTAACCCCTCAAATTTGCGGTCTAATTGCTCCAATTTGCTGTCTAACTTCCCAGTTTGGTCACTGGTACCCCTTGCTTCGTCCCTCATTGCTCCAATTTGGCCTCCCATTGCTCCAATTTGGCCTCCCAATCACTCAATTTGGCTTCCCATACTCATTTGAAGGGCTGCCTGCAGCTGTGCAACGAGGTCCTGCATATTCATTCCTCCCAATTGCGCAGCAAGCGCAGCCCCTGCCGCCATGTGCGAGGCGCCATTTTGTGCCCCTCTAACCTCGTGCGAGGGGCGCCATCTTGTGCGCCTGCAACCCCCGCTACCGCACCCTCATTGCTCTCCTCCTTCCTGGGGTCCTGGATTGCCTCTAACTCCTCATTCTCCCCTACCGGCATCCGATTGCCTTGATCATCCATGGCACGATTTAATTTGGGTGTTAAACAAAATTTCGGTCGCTTGTAAATTTTTGACCAAATTTTTAATATGGGTTAAAAATTTGGTTCGGGTCCAAATCCCAACTCCTCGACACCAATTGTTATGGATCCGGGGGACGGCACTCCCGTTAGCAAGGGGGGGTTAATCCCATTGTCCTGTTAAGCTGGCCGTCTGACCGGTCCTGGAACTATCTCGCTCCTTTGCGGGATGAGATTGGCCAGGGTGATTGGTCAAGGATTTCCCAAATACCTTCACCAATATCTCCGCAAAGCAGGGAAATGAGTCCCCGCTCGAACCGCGGATGTGATGGTAGATTGCCGAGCGGTTTAGCAACCCGCAGCTCGAGCCGTTAACAAAAGACTAAACCCGATTATAGCGTTGGCCGAATCGTGCCACAGGTACTCAATCGAAAGAAAGGACTAAAGCGATCGGGGGAAAGAAGAAGCCAAAGTAAGGAATAACAGATATTTATTAATTATGTACACGAAAACCCAAAGAAGAGGAAACGAAAGTAATATACAGAAGAAGAAGAAGCAGGACACAGGGCAGCCTTAAGCAGTCTTATATTATACCCCGGACAAACAAACACACTCACCCGGGGATTGTAGCTGGATTGTAGAACAGGTAGAGGGTCCGGCGATGGGGTCCAGGCTCCGGTCCCGTGGGCGAAACCCGGCAGGCAGCTCCGCGTATGGTTGAACGCGACCGGACAGTTTATATAGCGGGGGGGAAGCTGGTGTCCTGTGGCATACGTAATAAATGCACGCTCGTGCCAAACGCACCCTCTCCAATGTTCTCTGATACAAGCGCGCACTTCTTCAACAAGTCTCTTACAACCAGCGCTCTCTCATCAAAGAGTTTACAACGTGCGCGCCTCCAACCAGTTCCGTACAACCAGCACTCTCCCATCCAAGTCCGTGAAAAGGCTTTGCGTTCGGGCTTATATAACGTGACCAGCGATCACTTCCGCGAGGCAAAAAGCCATGCCTGCCAGCGATGTTCCTTCAGCCCTGGTTGGCTGGTGAGGGCTTATCGGCCACGCCTTTGACGACTGGATGACGTGGCCACACCTTCTTCTTGGCGCTCCGCCTCCTTTCTCGGGCCTAACCGCATGGCTTATGGCGGCGTGGTGCCAGCAAACAGCCCAATGCAAACGGCAGCGAACGCTGCTGGCAAGCAAAGTACCACACTTTGGAGAGAGAGAGAGAGAGCAAAATGGACGGAATGGGGCCTATCTTATTTGATTAATGCAACGCAGATTCAACTATTGGGAACAGATCCTTAACTGAAACACATAATAATGAAATAACAACAGAGAGGTCCTATAGTTCTCTACGTGTTGTATATGGACTAACTAGAGTGCGATCTTTAATAAAGCCAATTGATGGGGATATTTACAGGGGATCATTTATAAGGGAAACATTTACTAAAATTTACTAGTGAAGGTTCTAAAAACCGTCCCTCTTTTTATATATTTTGTTTGTCTGGTTGATTTGTTTGTGAAGTAAATGTCAGCTCTTTCACGAGCCTCGATTCAGTATACAAAAAAATAAAACAATATAATAGAACAGGTGATCATAAGTTGGTAACAAAAATTCTCACATATCGGATATACATATACATATATATGGGGAATGAAGTGCCCAAGGTGATGTGTGAAGTACACCATATTTATCACTGCAGTGCTGCATTTTATGGCTGTTATGGATGCTGACACTGGCATTCATTATTACCTGGATACAAGAACAACATGTACACGTGAAAGTGATCAGGAATGAGTTATAGTTGTTTTCTGTATGTCACCTGGCCTGGAAATTACAATGAAAGCTCCGAAACCATGCCAGCTGAACCGCTCTAGATCATCACTCCACAAGTAAGGGTGCTATAAGCTGTTGTTGATATGACTTACTGTATTCGGGGATGAATGAATCATGAGGTTTCTACCATTCAGAGAAACTCTTTCATCAGTTTGGCAAATGAATGAAATGAATAAAGTCACGTGATTTGAAGGGCATGACATTCTTCCACTGGTCAGATTCACTGTGGCTGTGAGTTGGCATCAGTTCTCGCAAGGTGCAGCAGTGTCGATGATGCAGTGCCCCTGAAAGTTTTAAAGGAGGATTTTGGACAGGTTGCCGGAGATAGGTCACCTACTCTTCATGAAGGACACCGTGGCATTGATGGTTCGCCCTGCCTGTGAAACACTGGGATGATAGTTTGTAGCTGGGCCAGGCTAGACAACTCAGGTGAGCATACCTGTTCACCCACCCAATTCAATCAGTATCCACTATAGATTACAGTGGAAGCAAAAAAAATTAAATGAATCCTGCCATACCTACTTAGAGTCCTCAAGGACACCTACGACTAGGTGTTGAATGTTTTCTTCGTTGATAATTTACCAAAGACCACTCCTTTACAGGATTCTGCCAAATAAGTCCTCATACACAGGTGTATGCTGTACCTGGTGCATTTTAAAATTGTATACTGTATGTTGAGATCTTTTGCATCACTGAATATTTTTTTATGATTTCTGCAATTGTGGAACGACTGTGTCTTCCCAAGCATCCATTTATTGGTGAAACTTGCCAGTGGTCTTTACTCCCTCTCTCTCTCTCTTCTGAAGTCAAGGCTCATGTAAGAGCTAAATGACCCGAATATAGTGATCAACAACTTTGGAAAGGAAAAGAGACACACAAGAAAGACCCACCATGTTGAGCAAAGAGGAGAAGCAAAAGAGAGGCCTGATTTTCCTATAACTGTGCAAGAGCATGAAGGATGTTTGCTGGTGGATGTTTTACCAAACGTTAACGCTGCAGGTAGCCCTGAAAAACTGCACTGAGGGACATTTTCGTTGGTTCTGCCACTTGCTCGAGGAACATCACAGCTTGATTTGCTCTTACTTTGTGACCCATATGAAGTCACAACCTTCCATATCCATATTCTTGAAGTGAATTACTCTCTATACTGCAGTTATTTTGTTTTACATCCATTCAGTGACGTAAAACACTATATTTGCAATCATAATTGTTAAACCAAAAGTAATGCTTGTATTTAGCAGTGGAGTGGTTATTTTTAGTCAAAGTCTGGATACACAATCTCTGCCACAGGCATTGGACACCAGATTAAAAAAAGTTGTTAAAACTTCATTTTTCAAGGACCTGTGCTGAGAAGTAGAGATTACACTTCAAAGCTTCTCTTTGTAGCACAATGAGATAATACCCCAGCTGTGGCCTATACCTTATGGTCAGCTATTGGTGGTTGATGTGTGTGTGCCCATGTAACCACACACACAGCAAAGAACGTATCAATACATTACAACTAGTCAGACGTATGCTAGCACAGGGAGGTACAGTTGGCAGATTAAAACAAGTTTTCTTTAATATCACAAAACGACACCAAATCGAATTAGTAAAATACAATATGAATAGTAAAAATATTATTCATGAGATATTTATATATATACAGTGCAATATAAGAATTAAATATACTATAATGTTGCTTGGAATCGGTGGTTGCTAGGAGACGGCAGCATGTAAAAAACGGTTATAAGTGACTGTTTGAACATTTGAAATACAGACTTGGCATTTAATATGGAATATTTTTTTTGTGGGGGTGAACTTACTTTTCAAGATGTCTTAGAACCAAAAGTTCATTGGAATTATGTTGAAATTATTCTAGATTTTGTTAATGTGACCTTTAAAAGAAACAAAAACCACATTTGACATTTCGAAACAAATAAATTGATCCTTGAAAGTGATGTAAACTGATATCGAACTCAATTCATGGACAGTACTGTGTTAAACTTCTGTACGTTTTCCAGAAGTATCTCTTTATTTTGCACATTAGCCAATTTTTTTTTTAACAAAAACAAAAGTTAAATTACGACTGGGATTATGGACAGTAAAATTACAGTTCAGTACTTCGTGTAACGCCCACGAGCATTCAGGAGAGCACGTACACGTTGAGGCATGCTGTTCATGAGATTTGCCAAGGTTTGGACAGGAATCGCTTGCCATGCAGTGACAATAGCCTGCTGCAATTCACGCACAGAGGTCGGCTGCTGGTCCAAGTCGTCGATTTGACGCGTTAATTCTGCCCACAAGTTCTCTATCGGATTCATATCCGGGGACATGGCAGGCCACTCCATATGCTCTACACCACGGTCAGCAAGAAAGTGTTGGATCATGCGAGCACGATGAGGCCGTGCATTGTCATCTTGGAAGACAAAGTTTCCTCGAATGGCTGCAAGAGCAAATGGAAGCAATGTTTCTTCCAGAATGGCCCTGTACTTGAACTGGTTCAGGTTTCCTTTCAGAACAACCAGGTCAGTTTTGCCCCCTGCATGAAAAGCAGCCCAAACGGTCACCCCACCACCTCCAGCTTGGACTCTTGGCACTATACAATCTTTGTTGTAGGCTTCATGCACTTGTCTGCGCACTCGGACACGGCTATCTTGACGATAGACCAGAAATCTAGACTCGTTACTGAAGATCACGTGATTCCAGTGTCCTGGCTGCCATTGACGGTGCTCTCTGGCCCACTACAATCGGCGCTGGCGGTGTTGTCTGGTCAGGCGTGGCTTTCTCAGGGGACACCTGGCACGATAGCCTGCTTGAACCAGTCGTTGGTTGACTAGCCTTCTGGATACAGGCACATTTGTCAGTTGCTGCCACTCAGCCCGAAGCCGATTAGCTGACTTGGTACGGCCATTGCGGACTAACCGGTGCAGCTGGCGATCATCCCTCCTTGTGGTTCTGCAGGGACGTCCTGGCCTCGGTATTGGAGTAGGGACACCCCTCTGAGCATTTCGTTTCAGGATCTTTGACACCTGACCTTGAGTGATGCCATACTGCCGAGCAATAGCACGCTGTTTCATGCCGTAATTTCGTAAAGCCACCACTCCATGATAAACAGCATTGTCGAGTTGACGGACCATCTCCAGAGGAAGCGGCAATAACTTTTGGAGACGTGCAGCAGTTGTTTTCCACTAATACAGAATGCAACAACCCTTGTATACCCGACTGTGAAGCCAATCATCAAATGCACCTGTCCGTACATTTTGCCACGCCACCTGTGATATAATCCTGTTGTT
Organism: Myxine glutinosa; assembly: GCF_964187855.1. NCBI lineage: Eukaryota > Metazoa > Chordata > Myxini > Myxiniformes > Myxinidae > Myxine > Myxine glutinosa. Next base: position 36,648,023 of record NC_136269.1, on the reverse strand, counting down.
GACTTCTTGCTGCGACAGACAATCAGTGACATGGTTCTTTCAACAAATAAATCACCAAAGTGTAAAAGAAACTCACCAGATTGATATACTGAGTTAAGAAAGTAAACCCAAGTCAAGAAAAAAATATATTCCATATTAAATGCCAAGTCTGTAGTTTGATCCAGAGGTGAGTGGTGTGGTCTTGCTGGTTGGTGGACATGGTACGCAATTAAATGTGTGATGGGAGTTATAAATTTATGATAATACATTAAATCCTCTCGCGAGTAAAGTTGTAATAAGTGATGTTGCATTGATGGGCTGACTGCCTGGACGCAACTGAGGTTGTGGATCTCCTGATTTTGTTAATCTACTGACAGGTAATCTATTGATGTGGATCTATGAGCTGGGTTGTGGATCCGCCGTTTGGAGGGGTCCTGGGCTGAAAGGATCGAAACCTCGACGAAAGACACGGTGCCCAGCTGATTATATCCGTCCAGTCAGGAAACCAGTCAATTGCTTACTGGTGAAGGTTCTTACTTTAGGTAAGGAAATTATGTTTTTCGTTTTACAATTTAAGAGGACAAAGGTAATATGAAATATAGCTATGTGAAAGGTAATATTAAATGATTCCCGACCCAATTCCTTCGTGAGTGTAGGGGAGTGTTTTAGGCCCCCACCAAAAAATTAAAAAAATTATTTCCTCATTTCGGGCAATGCCGGGTACCCCTGGTAGTATTATTAGAACCCTGTTGGACTTCGTCCAAAACGGGGGCTTATGAATTGGGCGTCGTCCATCCATCCATGCGTGCGTGCGTACGTGCGTACGCATGCATGCAACCATATCTCGGAGATGTATGGACCGATTTTGTTCATACTTGGTAAAGGACAATACATGATGGTTTACATATAAACATCATTTTGCTTCGCGATGTGATCAAAGATGGCCGACTGGCGGCCATTATAGTTGTAAACTAGAACGTACTCAGTCGAGAACATACCTCCACCTGGTTGGCCATATCACTCAATGGTGAAGAATCACTTAAAAAATTCTACTAACTGGATCCGGATCCGGAGCTTCACCAAAATAAAATAGATTCTTCCTTGTCAAACACACAATCTGTCGAACAAGTTTCGTCCAAATCCATCCATAACTTTTTGAGATATCCTGCTATGTATCGTTTTTGGCCCCTATCTCTCAATAGTGAAGAATCACTTTAAATTTTAAATAATTCTCATATCCGAATCCATATTCAGATCTTCACCAAAATAGAATCGAATCGTCCTTGTCAGACACCCAACCGGTCCACCAAGTTTCGTACAAATCCTTCCACAAATATTTGAGATATCCTGCTATGTATCATTTTTGGCCCTATTTTCCCATGTTTAAAGAATCACTTTAAAAAAACTCTAGTAGCCGGATCCGAATCCGGATCTTCACCAAAATCTAATCATATCGTTCTTGTCACATACACTACCTCTCTGTCAAATTTCGTCCGAATCTATCCGCAACCTTTTGAGATATCTTGTTCACAGACAAACGGACAGACAAAACAGACACACAGGGGTGAAAACATATCCTCCATCCACCTTTGGTGGCGTAGGTAAAAACCCGATGTTGAACACGTCCTCAACTATTTCTCGGACATTCATTTACCGATGTTGTTCAAACTTGGCAGATCGATAAATGAATGATAGCTTACATATGCAGGTCATTTATTTTCGAGATCAGATCCAAGATAGCCGAAGGCGGCCATTTTGTTACTTAAACTGTCCCCTGCCATTTCTCAGACATGTATGGACCAATTTTGTTAAAACCTGGCACAAAGACAATACATGAGAGTATACATATGTAGAATATTTTGTTTTGTAATCCGACCAGAGATGGCCGAATGACGGCCTTTAACTCTGTACAGCAAAATTACTAAAACCACGGGGACTGACATTTTACGTCTTTTCCTTTTTGTTGTAAATAAGGTCATTCTCTGTATGCATGTGTGTGTACATCTGAAAATCATATAAAAAACAGTGGTGGGCCGATAACCATCATAACCATCAAATTTTGCATTAGTGTTGGTAGAACCCAGGGTCATGTCGTGGACACAACCCATCCACAGGAATTTGTATTTTTTTCAGGGTGCCAGCGATAGCTCGCCAACTGTTGGCACAGTAAACCGTCAAATATTTAACGTCCACCAACTAATGCTGGCAAATGGGATGCCCAGTTTAACATCCATCCGAGGGATGGCAGACATTAATGCCTCGATACCTCCCTGCGAGACACGAGGATGACAGTATAAAGTGCGGTGTACACCTCAGAGGTGAGGGTGCGTACCTATAGCCCATAGGCTATCCTTGCAGTACATATCTTACTATAATTCACCAAATGTCCGTCCGTCTGTCTGTCTGTCTGTCTGTCCGTCCGTTCGAAGGTACCGCAAAAACGGCTGAACCGATCGCAACGATATTTTGGGTGGGTAATCCTGGGATCCCCTGGAGTAAAATAGGCTATATTGTTTTTCCAATTTCAGCTTTGGCCTCCAGCATTTTCAGGTTTGGACTCCCGCATAACGTTATTTTCCCGGGTGCTGCACAAACGGCTGCACCGATCGCTGCACAGCTGCACAGATCGGACTCTGTGACCTCAGACAAAGACCTTTTATAAAGACATAGGTTGAATTTCTGCTTGAGAGAATGTCAACCCCATCCTTGCCATCACGGTCGTCTCTCCAACTCACAATCCCACGAGATATGTGGAAAGGACGACCCAAAACCAATTATCTACCTTTTGATTCGTATATAAACATCATTAAAAGTAAATAATGACCTCGGCCAAAGTTCAAACGACGTCAGTTTAATCTCTACATGAGAGAATTCCACATAGCTATTTGGGTGGTGTATAAGCTAACAGATCACTGTCTCCATCGATCTTGCCAAGGCCATAACACCTATCGGCTCAAAATCCTTTTACCTGTTCACTTGGTAGTTTTTACAATGAAGGAAACATCAACAATGTTGTTAAAAGTATATTTTGTGATTAATTTGTGATTGGAGTTATGTTGTTTGGAATGAAAAAAGGGATATCGAGTTCAAGTAGGCCTATATGACAACATGCCGTGATGGTTTCTAATTTCTGAACGTGAACTTCACGGATCGCCATATGCAGATTCACCACGGACCCACTCGATCGATGTTTCTATACGTGAATCCGTTTGTTTGCGAACGGGTACGTTTTTCATGGAAGTCCTTCACGAACTTGTTGTCCATGCCTGACGTGCGACTGAAGGTGCTACAAGAATGTGGAATTTATTGGTTTCATGCTTTCGGATTCGCCGTATCTGCATTGCCTGTTTGCTTCTGGCCTCCAAACCCGTGCATAGCACTGGTATCTCACTAGTATTATTAATTTGACAATCCAAAATGTTGTGACACTGTTTAATTAATGGTCATCGCAAGGTAGATTCTCAATATGCAAACTTTAATAAAACTAGACCCTTTACTTTTGGACTGTTCACAATCAAAACGAAAATGAATTTGCTTCTTTAAACTATTTCTTTATCTTTATCTTTCCAGGTTTCCTCCTGATAGGAGAGCATATCCACCAAGTGGGACACAAGTAAGAATCAAAGCCTTTCGGTTACAATCGCCATAGACAACTCCATAACCCGCTGGTATCACTACAATGTCCAACTATTTATTTCATGTACAGATATGAAGGGGATTATGTCTCCAAGGTAAGATTATGTCTCGAGGGATCAAGGGGAGCAAAATTAGCAATTAGATCAGGAATAAAGTCAGCCTGTAATAAGTGCAGGCCACTAGGTAGTATCATGAAGCACACAAACATTCCATTACCTGTAAAAATTAGAGTTTGTAAAGCCTGTATCAGAGCAATGTTGATGTATGGAGGCAGAATGTGGGCACTATGCGATGGAAGATGTTAAAATAATGGAAAGAAAGAAGAAAATGATACAATAGATTAATGGATGTTTTCTTGTTTACATCGTTGAGGCTTGTGGAAGAGCTAGTATTAGTATACTGAATGTATCAGGATGCAACAAGACAAAAGGAACAGCAGAGAGAGAGGAGGAAACACCAACAGCAGAGCCAAGACAGAGGGGGACCTGGACAAACAATGGGTGTGGGAAGGAATGGGGTGACAGCAGAGGATGCATGGACTGGACCACATGGATACAGAAGGAAACTCTCAGGAGAGAAAACTGAAAATTTGTAAAGAGGGGTTGAGGAGGACTGGGGATGGTTAACGAGGGTAGAACAGATCATAATTTTGGTTGGGGGTGAACTTGAGATCGGGGTGAACAACTGTCGTGAAGACTCTGAGGAATGAATGAGATTAAAGAGGATGTGGAAGTTGATTCCACAGGTGGGAAAAAGGAGGAATGTATGAGTGGAGTTGAGCAGTGATCCTGGATTTAGGTAGTTTCACCAAAAGAGGGGGTTGATGGTGGACCTTGAGTGCCCTGCAGAAACCTGGGGGGGGGGGGGGGTGAGACAAAGCACAGATAGAGCAGAGTGTACAAGACCATAAAGGAGGCAGTAGGAGACAAAGACCACCGACCTGTCTGCAATAGTGAAGTGAAAGGTCCATAGACTCAGCTTCATAGTTGGAGGTTCCAATAACCTTGAAGGCCTTGGTTTCCACGGTGTCAAGCTGAGAAAATTTTGAAGCAGGGGAGGCAGCCAAGAGGGGAAAGCAGAACTCCATCAAGCTGTGCGTTCGGAGTTCAGGTCTGCCAAGGGAGGGCTTTGTACGAGAGAGGATGCCCACTCGGGTTGGAGGACAACTGGTTTTGGAGGACAACTTCGAAATGTGGTTTGCCAAAGAAAGATCATGGCTGATTGTGAGACCCATGAGTTTGAATGACTGAACTTCCTCAAGAGGATTATTAAGAAAATAGATGGGAGGGTTTACCAGATGGTCCTTTCAGAGAGAGATAGTGAGAGTGTGATTTGTCAGAATGGAAAAACATATTCAAAGTGCTTGACCAGCTTGTGATTTTGTCTGAAGGATGAGGGATGTCACGGTAGAGAATGGATTCATCGTCTCCGAAAGAAGGAATGCTGACTCAGAAATGAGGAAAAGATTAAAAATCAATACGAATGAAGAAAAGTTAGGAAAAGCATACTTGATTTGTATGGACATGTGCAACGGAGGTCATCAGAAGACGAAGCTGTAAAGAAACCAATAAAACTCATTGTAGAAGGAAGACATCTGAGAGGACATCCTAAAAAAACAGGGATTGAAAATGTCAAGATATGGAATGTTTGGCTTTGCACGAAACGGGCGCAATGCGCAGATCCGTATCGAGGAACTCCATAATTCGACCAATCCCTGAAAAAGGGGCGAAAAAAAAACCTGAAAAAGGTGGGAAATGGTTGTAAAAGGTTTGTTGCTCTTCTTGTTTTCGCCATTGTTGTAGGAGGGGTATCGGAGTGTTTGCACCAATTCATCACATGAAACGTAGGAGATGGAAAAGATGGACCCAGGGGTTCAGAGGATTTAATATATGCAAGATTCATGATCATGATGAGGATGAGGATGAGGTTGATGATGGATAAACGTGTACCAACAAATTCTGGCAGATGGGATGGCAGACACTGATGGATCACCCTGCCTGTGAAACACCGGCATGACAGTTTATAGCTAGGTCAGGATTCAAGCCCAGGCTGGACAGCTTCAAGGCGAGTGTGCCTACCTGTAGGCCACCTTGTCAGCCCCCCTTTATGATTAACTTGCCCAACGTTTCGTGAAGCCTTCTTGCTCCTTGCAGGATAATAGTGTAGCCCAGCACAACCCAAACAACCTTTTAGCCTTTCGATCTAAGATGTTTGCCTACCTTCCCTCAAAACTAAATCGAGATCAAATATTGTCATCCAGCAAGGTAAACTTAACATCTCCAGGTGATCATTTTTAATAAAATGGTCTATATCGAGAAAACCGTAAAAATGCCAGATATCAGCACCCAATAAATATTTTAACATTGAGCACCTTAGTCTCGTTGCTGTTGTTAGATGTACAAAGTAATTACGAGCAAAAGGTGTAGTGGATGCATCCCTTTTTTTTTTCTTGACAGTATAATAATTGCTCTGTTGATTTACTCAGCTAATCCCACTGGATTCTGCACGAAAACAGTTCTTATCCAACGTTTGAACTCGGGCCTCTGCCTTCATCAACATTCATGGCGTCAGCCGCTCCGGTGATTGGACCGCCCTGAGAATGCATTGTTCAGATGAAATGGCCTTTGGTGCTCTGTGCTTTCATCCCAAGAAAGCAACTGTCATCATCCAGTGCCATGTCCACATCCAGGCTCCGCACGACTATTCCTTGCAGCGCACGTTTATTTTGGATTATGCAGTATGCAGTTATTTATCTGTGTTGGCAAAATAGCTATCCATATGAACAACATATAATGGCGTGGACAACAGACCTGCACAGGATTGCAATGCGTCAAAGTGGTCAAAGCATGAAAGGCAATTTCAGCTCAAACAAGAACGGCACTCGGTAGAGCACATACCTCCAGCTGAACGGTTTATGTTTTGTATCCCACTGATAGGTCGGATCTGGATTCCGAGCTGAACCAAAATCTAATAGGCTTTTTCTTGTCACCTACCCAATGCATCCACCATGTTTTGTCATAATCCGTACACAACTTTTTGAAATATCCCTTTTTTTTTTTTTTGTATGTAAGATCGAGGCTCGTGTAAGAAGTAACATTAATCACAAAAAAAGGAAACGGACAAACAAAAGATACAATAAAGGGAGCGGGAGACAAGATGGGGAGAGAGAGGGAAGCACACAAGTACAACAGCAGAGAACAGGGACAACGGGAGATCTGTGAGAGGGAGAGGGCTTGGGGGGAGGAGGCAAAGGAAGGGGGAAGGGGGTTGGGGGGTAAAATAAAAAAAATTCATTAATTTTTTTTAATTTCTCGTATCCGGACCGGTTTTGGATCTTCACTAAAATCGAACCTATTCGTCCTCGTCACACACCCAACCTGTCCAACAAGTTTCGTCCGAATCCGTCTGCAACTTTTTGATATCGTGCTACATATCGTTTCTTGCCCTATCTCTCAATGGTGAAGAATCACATGAAAATTCTCAGATCCAGATCCGGATCCGGTTCTTCACCAGAATCCAATCATTTCGTCCTTGTGAAATACCCAACCTCTCCACCAAATTTCGGCCGAATCCGTCCGCAGCTTTTTGAGATATCTTGTTCACAAACAGACAGGAGCGAAAACATAACCTCCATCCACTTTAGGTGGTGGAGGTAATCAATGGGATCTTCATTTGTGGAATATTGTGTCCTGGCTCAGGGCACGCCTGTCATGACAATATCCTTAGAGGTAAGCAACACAGATATTGATTGGTTTGTTCACAGTTAAAATAGGTTAGTTCAACCATTTATTTTTCTCAAAAGAAGAGATTAATCTTAAAATCAATGCTCCCCCTCTCTCTCCCCTACACCCTGACCTTCTCCCAACCCTCTCTTCTTTCTTTTGACCCATTCAGAATGAATGAAACTTGTGCTTTGTTCCTCAATGTCATATCGAGCGTTTTGTTCTCCTTTGCAACAACAAATTCGTGGTGAAGGCAAGGACTCGTCAATCCAATTTCTACAACAGACATCAACAGAACCAGACAAGACGATGCATCTGCCAAACGCATAGAATAACTATAACGACGCTCGGTCGAGTGCATACCTCCGCCAGGCTGAACAGTTAGTTAGCTCTTGTTAGCTCTGTTATCTCTTTCAAAATGTTATGTTAGCTCTTTTCAAAATGTTAGCTCTTTCACGAGCCTCGATTCAATATACAAAAAAAAAAAAAAAAAAAAAAAAAAGTTTCCGTTTTGTTTCCCACTGATAGGCCGGATCTGGATTGGCTTGTTAAATGGCTTGTTCTAGGCACCTACAGCAAATCATCCACCAAGTTTTGTCAGAATTCATCCACAACTTTTTGTGATATCATGCTCCATATCGTTTTTGGCCCTATAACTCGATGGTAAAGAATCGCTTTTAAAATCTCAGATCCAGATCCAGATCTGGATCTTCAACAAAATCTCATAATTTCCTCCTTGTCGCATACCCAATCAACCTCTACACCAAATTTTGTCCGAATCCGTCCACAACTTTTTGAGATATCTTATTCACATACAAACAAACAAATAAGAAGACGTAATGGAGAGCACGATACTTGCAAAATCTAGCCCTCACCAAGATAAAAAGTTGCCATGGATACATCAAATTGTCCATTTCATTAAGATTAATATTGACGATCTTAATCAAAGATTGGTTGAATCGGATTAAAATTAATGATTTTTCAGATTAAAATTGATGATATTAGAAGTGTGACCTTCAGTTGACCTTTGACATTTTGACACCCAAAATAGTTGTTTTTCCAGTTCCGGAATATACAATGTTATTGCTCTTTAATTTTCAGGTTAATTGGAAGAAAATTGACGATTGTTCAAATGAAAATTGATGATTTTTAGAAGCTTGACCTTCAGTTGACCTTTGATCTTTTTGCCCCAAAAAATAGTTGGTTTCCCAATTCAGTGAGGCACTGTGCAATTGCTATTTCAATTTCAAGTCAATCGGATGAAAATTGACGCTTTTTCAGATGAAAATTGATGATTTGTAGAAGCTTGACCTTCAGTTGACCTTTGATCTTTTTGCCCCCAAAAATAGTTGGTTTCCCAATTCAGTGAGGCACTGTGCAATTGCTATTTCAATTTCAAGTCAATCGGATGAAAATTGACGCTTTTTCAAATGAAAATTGATTTTTTTGGAAGTTTGACCTTGAGTTGACCTTTCACCTTTCGACCTCAAAATAGTTTGTTTCCCAATTCAATGATGTACTATGCAATTGCTGTTTAATTCCCAAGTCAATTGGATGAAAAGTGACAATTATTCAGATTAAAAGTGATGATTTTACAAGTTTGACGTTTCGTTGACTTTTGACATTTTGACCTTAAAATTGTTGGTTTCCAAATTGAGTGACGCATTATGCAATTGTTGTTTAATTTTCAAGTCACAATCAGATGAAAATTGATGATTTTTAATATGAAAATTGATGATTTTTTTTGATGAAAGTTTATGATTTTAGAAGTTTTACCTTGAGTTGACCTTTGACGTTTTGATCTAAAAAAACTAGTTGGTTTCTAAATTTAGTGAGCCAATATGCAAATGTTGTTCAATTTTCAAGCCAATCAGATGAAAATGACAATTCTAGAAATTTGACCTCAAGATGACCTTTGACCTCAAAATCAAAAGGCTTCCTCCTTTTGACCAACTGTACCATCTGGTGAAGTTTCGTGAAGATGAGTTTAAAATTGTGACCTATAGGTGTAGGTGATTGACAGACAAAGAGACAGACAGAAAGATCCCACTCCACCCCTTCTAGTCCAGGAGTCCAGGAGAATCTGCTCAAAATGAGTTTCGTGCAACACCCACTACACAGTTGGTTTGTCATTTCAGGGTGCTTGGGATACATCTGTAGAACAAATCCAGCCCTGATGTACAGTTGAATCGTGGCAGCAACAATAAATGGCAGCCACTTTTCTATTAAGGGGTAGCGTAAAGCTCGAAATTGACGATTTGTTTTTTTGTATTTTTGTTTTTTCAGCTCCTCCAATAGGGATTCTTCAACATTATAATTAAAAGGATAGCGGGAAGTATGAGGGGATTTTCGTTATGCTGTTCAAGTATAATTTAAAAAAAATTTTTTTTTATCCAAAACACACAAAATCGCTGAAATATGTAGTTTTTGCTTTTCGACTGTAATTATGCAATATCATCTTTACGTTGTTCAAATGCGGTTATGGTTGTAATATGATACGTCTTTATGATCTTTTCAAGAAACAAAATTGGACAATCCTTAAGTAAAGTCAGAAAAATCTAGATTTCATTTCCCCTTAAATCATCAACCCCACTCCTGTTATGACCAAAAGTCCACAAGTAATCTCAGCAAAAATATCTCACCAGGTCAAATCTGGCTGCGTATCATAACCAGTCATTCACTGAACATTACAATGTTAACATATAACTGTGATTTGTTGTATTATTAAAATAAACACATATTTTGCGACTGAATCATCCTCTAAGTGGTATAAAATCACGAAAATGTCATCATGAATCTTCCTCATCATCACCTTCTGAGTCGCTCGTGGTTGG